>NW_025336087.1:16246220-16646715 GCF_004798865.1 Varanus komodoensis | reverse complement strand
TTTCCACCAATCCAGGTGAGGCAGTGGCTGTGCTGAACCGGTGCCTGGCCGAGGTAATGGGCTGGATGAGGGCCAACAAACTGAAGCTCAATCCAGACAAGACGGAGGTCCTGTTGGTTGGCAGATCGGGCTTCGGGGAGGGTGAATTGAACCTAGTCCTGAACGGGGTTGCACTCCCTCTTAGGGACAAGGTCCGCAGCTTGGGAGTGCTCCTCGACCCAGAGCTTTCACTGGAAGCTCAGGTGACAGCGGTGGCGAGGAGCGCTTTCTTTCGGCTTCAGCTGATCCATCAGGTGCGCCCCTACCTGGAGTACGACTGCCTGGCGACAGTGACACACACGTTGGTGACTTCCCGACTTGACTTCTGTAACGCGCTCTACCTGGGACTACCCTTGAAGATGGTCCGGATACTTCAATTGGTTCAAAATAGAGCGGCCAGGCTGCTGACGGGGACTGGGCGTTATGTTCACATGACTCCAGTCCTCTGTCAGCTTCACTGGCTTCCCATTGAAGTCCGGGCCCAATTCAAGGTGTTGGTGATGACCTATAAAGCCCTTAATGGCTTGGGTCCTGGTTACCTGAAGGAGCACTTACGTCCATATATGCCCACCCGCCCCTTGAGATCGGCAGCAGAGGCCCTTCTCCGGGAGCCCTCCGTGAAGGACATTAGGAGGGTGAGCACCCGGAGGAGGGCTTTCTCTGTGGTGGCACCCAATCTATGGAATGCGCTCCCCAGAGAGGTCTACCTGGTGCCGTCATTTGTTTTTCGGCACCAGGCGAAGACCTTTTTATTCAAATGTTATTTTAATTTTTAATATTATTTATTCATTTTATTCTTTGGCCAGGGTGACTTAATTTATATTGTTAATTTATATGATTCTATCTTGAAGTTTATTTATGGTTGTGAGCCGCCCCGAGGCTTCAGCGAATGGGGCAGCATAGAAGTCTCCTAAATAAATAAATAAATAAATAAATAAATAAATCACAGTTGCTATCTGTGCAAAGAGACAAGCAAAAGGCCTAGCAAGAGAAGTAATACAGGGAGTGGATACAAGTGGGTGTAAAGAGATATTGATGGAAAGGGCAAAGGTGGTCCAGCAAGGAAGAGAGAACATAGGGCTGCTTGCCTCAACCCTATGTTAGGCAACTGCAAAATTAGCCCATCCAGTGTGGACCATAAAGTATCACTGAGCCTTTTCTTAGAAGCCTTCCTTCTTGCCTTCCCTCTTGCATGTTCTGCCTCTGATTTCTTCCTATTCAGCACAACATGGCTTTCTGATGATTTGTCCTGTAATTAGTTCCTGTTTTACCATGTGGGTGGGGACAATGAGTATTTGCAAGTGCCTTTCCTTTTTCTGGAATAATCAGCTCCTACATGCTTTGGATTGCATTTCCTATGAGAAAAGTTTCCAGCATGCATAATCCCCAGTAGAAATAAATTTAGCACTGCTTCTGTTTCCTACTTACTCCTCCATCCACAACAGATAAGGAAGTAACTAGCAGTATTTTGCCACTTCATATAATCACCTCCTACCCAATTCCTATTGCTAATTGAAGCAGTGAATCAAGAGTTCTAAACATGATCTGTTTAATTTGCAGCTGTATTTAATTACAGAAGGACCATATTTTCAATTACATTTGCTTTTTATGCTTCTAACTTCAATATTATTATTTTTTTCAATAGCAAGTTTGGGTTTTAGCTGCATGCAGCAGATGTGTTTTCATTTATGCCCACATTTGGTAATTCCAAACAGGTTGACACTGTAGCACTTCTTCTAAACAAATTTGCACAGAAAAAATGTAAAGTGTGAACTGACAGTTGGCGCTAAAGGAGCAGCAATTTGTATCTCACTGAAGTTGCAAGCCTACCCCCTCTTTAGGAGGAAAACAGCACTTTTTACAAACTGAAACAAGCACAGTCAAATCTCTAATTCTAGGCAAGGTAGGATATATGGTTTTATTTACTATTTTTGTGACATGGAAATGTTCCTGCTCTTTGACACCAAACAGAGTCAGGTATAATGTATATAAATACACATTATTTCATTCAAAGGACACCAAGGGCCAAGAATTGCACACATCCAAAGCATCATGAACCCATTCAAATTATTCCATGTGCCCAAAAATTGGCAGGTTGTGTGAATGCCGCAATTCTGCTGGAGTACAGAAACACAGCAAAAAGAAAGTTCATTGAACCCAATCTAGTATTTACTTCTAGGAACTCTCCTTATAAGAATGTTTGGGTCCCATCCTTTCAGGAGGGGCCTTTTGGAAATGAGTACACTTCCTCTCTACACGCTGATCCTCTAATTGGGATGCTTTCCTCTGATGACATCATGTCATGGGGTCAAGACCCATCCCTGCTTCATCCATCTCTGAGAAACTCCCCTGTTCCAAGTCCCCATCTGATAACTGTTCATCTTGGATATTCTCAGATGCTGCCTGAGCACCTGAGGAGTCTGTTGTCCAAATAAGCATCTCTGCTTCTCTCATATTAGCATCTGGATTTGGACCACATTCTGAGCCCTGCTGCTGCTCCTCCTCCTCTGAGTCCCAGTCAGAAGGCCTTGGGAATGTATGGCCAGAGCAACCGTCCTCTTATTCCCAACAATGGCCACAGGCCTCAGCATCCCATCAGCCTCAACTTTCACTTATAAAAAACAACTTTTTTCTCTCCCTGTGCACATCATGGCTGGGCAAGCACACAGGACAGAAAAAAGGACAATGCCTGCTAAATCTCAGATGCTAAGGAAGGGCCAAACTCAATGAGAAACTAATCCCTCTTACTTGTTCTTTCCTGGCATACAGAAAATGAATGGAGGGAAATAGGATCACGCAGTGGTGTCGTTGTAAACATGGACAGGCAGACACTCATCCCAAAGTCCCCAGAGCTGCATCTTTAATGTCAGTCCAAAATTTGCAGGCAGCTGTATTGATCCACATCAACAGACCAGCTCTATCAGTTTTCATCTTCACCAGAACTGTTCTTTTATAAAGAGAATGGATCCCAATTGCCAATACAAGGCCAACCGAACTCAAAATGCTTTTCATTGCAACAGGAAACAACATATTGCTGCTGGGAAAAATAATTTGCCCAAGTTACTGCAGGTAAACCCAGAAGAAACAAGAAAATTGGCAGCGGTGGGGTTTCATGTCATATGTACCCCTTAATTAAAGAATGCTGGTCCTAATTAAGCTCTTGCCTCCATGACACTGGCTGGATCATACTCAGTCACTTCCCTACCCAGTGTTGTTGCTTCCCACTGGCTCTACAACCCCAATCTCCACATGCTAAACGAAAGGCCTAAAAGGGTTGTCACATAGGCACAGCTGTTGTTGCATAGCCTTTCCATGAAACCTAGAAGGAAATGTGTGATCAAGGCTCCAGACCATGCTGTCTGTGCAAGTTGTGTAGTTCATGCACAAAGCTATACTTACTCCTCAGCTAAAAGGAGCCACTGCAAGATCATTACTTGGATGGTTCAAAGGAGGTCCGGATCAGGAAAGCTTAGACAAATTTGCCCTAATCATAAGCCTCAAGCAACACTTCAGCTCACTACATACACAGTGACAGCCATTCTCTGCATAAAAGAGGGATGTAACCCTCCCAAAACCAAGACGGGCAAGGATGGAGTAGCAGAAGCTAGCTACAGCAGACTGTACTGAAGCAAGAACACACCACTAGAGCAATGGGCAGAGCAGAGAGAGGGGACATAGAATGGCCAGTCAGCGGTATAAAAATTAGAAACCTGTAGAGTTTGCATGGGTGCTGCACAAAACCTTGCTTTGCTTGCATGCGGGTAACCCTTTTATTCCCGGAATAATGCTGCCTCCTTCTGAAGAATGGTCTTGCCTGGTTTGTTATTGGACAGGCGCACCAGGCAAACTCACGGCCTTATGCAACTTCCCAGATTTGGATAACAAGGACAACCCATTCCACAAATAAACTACACACTGGATGGGCTCACATGACGCGAGAAGCCATGGTGAAAGCTTCCCATTGTACATCCGTTGTGTCATCTGGAGCTGGAGTTCCTGCATAGCAGGATTAGTTTTCTGAAACTACATAGTGGTTGAATCAACAGTATGCTCTAAGGTTTCCATGTTTCATCATAGTTTTTCTGGTCATCCATACCTGGGATTGCCATTTTACTATTGTCATTGTGGAAACACAGTGCTTCTAGCCATCCATCTCTACTGCTCTCAGTTCCCTAGCAACAGAACTGGCATTGCCTGCTTTCTTCCCATTGGCTGTGTGTTGTGTCTGTCTCCCTGTTGTCTTCTGGAAACAGGGAAACAGCACAAAAATACATAGAGAGAGAAGGAGGGAATCCACTTCAGTGCCATCAGGAGGAGGTTGGTGCAGTCGCTAGACAAGACTGGGGAAAGGATGGAGACTGCACTCCTACAGGCTGTCAGGACACACCGCAGGGCCAGGATGTGATTCCTGAGCGGCAATGTGATTGTCTGACTGCTAAGCTCTGGCAAAAATGTGTGTGCTGTGGAAACTGAGTGGGGTTGTTTGCCATGTTGTGTGTACCCAGGCAGCGCAAATCACTCATGGAACAACTGATGATGTGCCCAAGAAACAATTGGGCTGTCTGTGGATTGGGCCCCTGCCCCACTTCGCTTTCCATCCTTCTGTAAGTCTCTCCTGGGACCCATGCCAGGAACCATCTCGTTTCCTCTCACCTTGCCAACTGTAAGAACTTTTTTGGTTGAGACAGCTTAACCTCACCCCCAGAAATCACTTTTCACAATCTCTGAGTTTACTGCTTCATCATATTTCATGTTTGATTATTATGCATATCTATTTTTGCAATTTAAAAAAAAACTCAGGTTTGTAAAAATGCAGAAGAGTCCACTTGCACATGTTTGAAATAGGAAGTAACACCTGAGCAAAGTCCTGGGCAGTGTCTGCTGTCAAAATGCAGCAGGCACCAACCATAGATATTGACCCAAATAGGCTGCGAAGAGGGTTATAATTTTGCTTTGCTTTCTCCTGACAGCTGCCAGAAGGAAGCAAAAGCCACAAGTGATCTTTGCTCAAGAAAGGAAGTGGCCAGTAAGTCACCCACTTCATGGTAAGATCTTCTGATTTATTTGGATGGACTTTTCTCTGTGTTTGCATATTTTCCATACTTTTCAGGGATTCAAGTGTCTTTTGAGAGCTGTCAGAAGAAAGCCATGTTTTAGGTTTTCTGGGTCAGTGTCCATGCCTAGTGCCTTTGACAGGAGACACATATCCAATCAGGACCTTTGCAACTGCAGAGAGCAGAAATTGTTCAAGTCTGGCTATCTTTTCAAAATTATAGAAATTATTTCCACACACTGGGTGTGCAAATGCTTCAGGATAAATACTGACATCCTCTTTAGTGTGTTGTTTGGGTACTTTGGAAGGACTGCCACTGTCTGTCATCTGAAAGATTGTGAAAAGCAGTCTCCAAAGGGAAAGGCGAGGAAGGGAAAGCTGGAAAGCTAAGAATAAACTGAAATATTCACACCAATATTTTGAGCATCTTGGAATGCATCAACATGAAGATAAGTTCAGAAATGTGGTTCCATTTCTCACTCAGCTGTCTCTCCCTTCTCTGCCCCCCTGGTGGGACTGGCACCCCCCCACACATGTGATACCAAGTGAGGAAGAGGTGGTGGAGCACAGCCAGGCCCCACGCCAGTCTACGGCAAGTGTGACGCAGCATCCCGTGGACCAGCGGGAAACCTCCAATGGACCAGCAGTGGTTTGTGAAGTGGTGGTTGAAATCCTCTGCTCTGGAGCACAACGAAATGATGCCATGGGTGCAAATCACAGGCAAAGGCAAGATGTTAAGGGCAAATTTTCTACAGCGAAGTCAGACTGCCATTCCTGAGCTCCTTGAAGACCCTTTGCTAATTTTCTATGGAAAATCAGGTTTCCCCAGAATGCCACTTGAAAACAATGTTCTAAGCTCCTAAGTACTATTTATCTCCATAAGTCGCACTGTAAAGAGAGTCAGAAGAGGGAGGCAGGCAGTGGAAGTGTGTTCCCTTGTATGTTTTACAGTGTTTCACAGGTTGAATGTTCACCTTTCTTGAAATTTGCTCTGACAGCTGTATGCATGGCATCCTAGACTGATTAGGGAGGTAGGGAGGTGGTAGACACTATATAGCCTGCTAAGATGTTTTATGGCAGAAGTAAAAAAAAGAAAAATGCCAATGGAGATGAAAAGAGGTAAGTTATAGAATTTCTTTTGTGTAAGGAGCCTTTCTCCAATGACTTCTAATGTTTGGGCCTTAATTTGTTTGGGGGAAGATAGATCAATTAATAGAACATAATTTGGGCCAAATTAATTATATTGTGGCTTTCTTTCCTGCAGTATTGCCTGTATATGACCATTTTTCCGTGAATGGTAGAATCATGAAGTAGTAGAGTTGCAAGGGGCCATGAAGGCCATTGGGTCCACCCCTGCTGTTACACCATCCCACTCAGATGGCTGTCCAGTTTCTTTGTGAAAGTCTCTAGTGTGGGAGAGCCCACCACCTCTCCAGGCAGCTGGTTCCACTATCATATTGCTTTGACAGTGGGGAAGCTTTTCCTGATATCTACCCTGAATCTGGGCTGTCACAGCTTGACTTGATTATTCCGTGTCCTGCACTCTGGTATCAGCAAGAAGAAATCTTGACCTTTTTCTTTGTGACAGCCTTTGAGGTACTTAAAGAGTGATGCCATGTCTCCCATCAGTCTTCTCTAGGCTGAACATGCCCAGTTCGCTTAGTCTCTCCTCATAGAGCAGTGATTCCAAACTCTGGATCATTTCTGTTGCCCTCCTCTGGACCCTTTCCAATTTATCTGCATCTTTCATAAATCTTGGTGCCTCGTTCTTCCTTCTTTCTTGTTTTTGTAGGTTTCAGTTATGTTAATATATATATTGTCATTTTTAATAAATAAGTCTTCCAGAAATGGAATTGACAGGATTCATTTGTTCATTTTGATCAAGGTGATATACCCAGATAGATTTTTTCCTACATTAAAATTGTGTTTTAAAATATTTCCTAACTTGAACTTTCAGCTTCATCATTAGTTAAAATCAGGTCACTTAACTGGGGTCTAAAACTCAAATTAAAAGGTATATGTGCTGCATACCACTATACATATCGCTTCACTGCCAGAATCCATTTACCTTCAAGTTCACTTTGTAATAATTGTTGTAATGCTGTGTTGCAGTTTATTCTCCTCTCTGTACTCTCTCTTTCTGTTTCAGAAAGAAAAAGTTTCATTTAATCATAGATATGTCAGTAAGGAAAGGAGTTTTTGCTGTGAAAAATGTGGAGTTATTCTTTGATTACTGACTGAAATCTCATAACTTTTGTGCCATGAGGCATGAAACTCATCCTGTCAGAAGGATAGCACCTTCAGTGTGGAGCCACTAAATATTTATTTCAGTGGCAATGTTCTGGAAAGGTTTGACTGCTTAGATTGAGCACTACTTCCATATCTTCAGCTTTTATTGATTGGATTAACACTTTTAACATTTCACCATTGGAGTTCCCAGAGACTGTTCATTATTCCCTGCATTGTTCATGCATTGGGAAAGAATATATTTTTAAGCAGCTTGGTCTAATTAATTAATTAAACAGCTGGAATAAAACAGCATTGAGATAATATTTCCCAATTCCTGTCAGTCTGCATGAATGTGGTCAAGTTTCCCCATCCTTCCTCCACTTTTATGTTTTCACAGGCAATAAGAAACATCCTAGACAATAAAAATAGTCTATTTCACTGGAATCAAATAACTTGACTATATACTAGGGCAGAAAAGAAACATATTCCTATCATTCCAAGTTTGTGGGGTGGTGGAAGGGAAGTGATTGGGACATTATTATTTTTAACACAACGTGAAAAAAGTAGAAATAAAGAAGGGAAAAAGGAACTGTTGACAGGCAAGATTTCTTTCCCAAAGAAAATAATTTGAGCTGAAATACCATGTGAATCTCTGTTAAACAAATGCTAAATAGATAACATTTCCAAAAAGTGTAAATGCTGTCTACCATGACTTACCCTTAAAAGCTTCCAGATGTTGCACAGACAGCTTTAAGTCATGAAGAGATATGAATGGAGGAGATTCAACAAGATAGCATTGTTTACCTTAATAGCTCCTCTTCTCCTGTACACTAAGCATGGTGAAAGTGGTCAAACAGTCATATTTTATTGTTATCTGGGGGCACTGGCAATCTATTGAGCTGATAGTAGGTCCCGTTTGCTTCAGAATTTCCCCATCACCTGTCAAGTTACTGTTTACTAGAGGCTTGAAGCTCAGGCAGTAGCTTGTTACTGCATTTTCTGGCCATGTACAACTCTCATCTCTTCCCATTTGCTTCCCATGTTTTCTTGCCTTTAAATCCTTGCTCTATTATTTTCCTTACTCTTCTAGAAAGCTTCTTCTAAGTATCACATCCTAACCCCCTCCTCTTTTCCTTGATTTGTTCTGTCCTTAAACCCCGGACTCCTCCATTGCATCTGTATTTCAACCTTTTATGTCCTTGTGCTTCCAGAATATGGAGCTTTTCCAGAATGTGGTTAATGTAAATGCTGGAGTGGTAGTCTCTCCTTCTCCTTCACAATTCTGTTGCCTTCCACTGGAGAACAATTTTCCAAAGTAAAGACCCTGCTGTATCTGTGAAGGATCTCTCTGTGATTGAGAATGCCAGGAAATCGTGGTTCTCAATCATTTGGAAAGTCTCCACTGATACAGTACACTTCCATTCAGGAAGTCTCCCTCTGTGATTAGAAAGGGTCAAAAATGCATGTGGAGAGGCAAGACTGGCTTGCTTTATCTCCTCAGTCATTCCCTTCACCCATTTTCAGAAGGCTTGAATAGGACTCCATACATAACCATTCCGTGTTAATACATTGACAAGCTTTAACTGTCTTTGACATACCTCAAAGGGAAAGTAGATTCAAACTATGGATTAGAATTCAAAAGAGCTCACTCCATATTGACTTCTAGTAGATGATTTATTGTTGTTTGTTTAAACTATTTTTATCCGACTCCTCAGCCAGAAAGGTTCCTGGGTTGGCTTGCATGCCATCAGTAAATCAAGACATTTCCTGCTCACAGGCTTGCAATAAAAAGACATGAAAAGAGACAGGAGCATGGATACGGAAATCAGTGTCACCCACATCCACAAATTTAGCTCTTCTTGTACCTTGTCTTAGCCATGCCAGTGATAGTAGTATTTATTTACTTAAAACTTTTGTACCCTGTCCTACACATAAATGTCTCGGGATACCTCTGGCTATTCATGGTTTTCTTACATGTGTGCACACATGACTTTGTGGAATTTCCACCTCTGAAAGATTCTACAAACAGGATTTCACTGGGAGCCCCCACAGACCTTCTCAGTTGAAAGCCAAAGATAATATTCAATTTACCTTCCCAGAGGGGTATGCAGATTAATTAGCTAATGCTCCAAAATTGCTTTGAAGATAAAGAAGTGCTATATAATGCTTAGCTGGCACTGCTGTTGTTCAGCTTCTGTCTTTTGCTGAGGAGCAAAAGCACAGAGGTGAGCTACACTATCGCAGTTTTTAACAAAAAATAGCTAGACATCTTTGACCCTCAAAGATGAGGCTCAGGTAATGAGAAAACACTTCCAATCTGATCATCCCTAATTCAAAATGATTCATAGATCTGAAGTTAGCACTTGGCAATAAAAATGATTAATAGTCATACGTGATCAGAGTTCAGAACAGAGATATCTAGGTCACTTTTGTCTGTGTCAGATTTCTGCTATCACCAAATAGTAGTGAAAACAGATTTTACAGTGGTGTTGAAAAAAATAAAAAATAAAATATGCATAAGGGAGAAATCTGCATGCAAGGGGCACATCAACTGACTTGGCAATCCAAGGTGATTCACACACTTTTAGCTAGCAATGCTGTCACAGAAGAATTAAGAAACCACCCTCATTTTGTGTAGAGATGAGAAGATATTGGCAAGCCCATGAAGCACCATGATCACTATATCTATGGCACTGATACTGGAGAAGGTAGGGACGTGTAGCTCAGTGCAAGGGTGTCAGTAGGCAATCTATTGTTTCCTAGGTGAATCCAGCCTCCAGGTGTTACAGTAAATTATGCTAGGGTCATGTCTACAACCTATCTCCACCCCAAAATCTGAATTTTGGCAAGGTTGATATTCTGTGAGTAACTGGTTTCTGAGTCTAGGTGAAAGGCTTCTTGCCTCTTCTGAGTGGGATGCAGTTCCTCTGAAAGATCAGGTTCAAAGTCTGGGGATATTCATGGATCCATCATTGCCACTGGAATATCAAGTGGTCATGGCAGCTCATACCCTTTTGCCTCTTTAGAACGGAGATCACGTGGCTACAGTGGTGCACGTGCTATTAATACCAAGAATGGATTATTACAAGGAGCGTTGTGTGGGGCTGCTCCTAGGGCTGTTCCAGAGGCTGGAGCTAGTGCAGAATGTAACAGCTCAGCAGTTGCCAGGAGCTGCCCCTCTTCAGCATGCAACTTCTTTCCTGAGAAAACCACACTGGCTACCTATTCATTACTGGGCCAAGTTTAAGGATTCGGTACTAGTGTATAAAGCCATAACCACCTTGGGATGAGGATACCTGAGGCAGTGACTTCTTCCTTGCTGTCATTGGATGCCATGCTTCTGGTGACGCTCTGTGAATTACAGCCTGATTGGTTTCCACCCAGAGAAGAGTCTTCAGTGTGGCTCTGTTTCTGTGGAACACCTTGAGTCTGGCGGGCAGAGGGGCACCCAAACTGTGTTGTTTTCAACACCTGCTAAAGATATCTTTATTTAAAGAAGCTTTCCTTGATTGAACAGCAACAGTTTTTATTGGCATCATGTGTCATATATATGGGTTGTTTCTTTTTTATGTGCACTGCTCCACAACCATAACCTTTATGCGTTGTTTTGATGTTGACTACCATCTGAGTTTTGTCAATTGTTCTTTGCTGGAGGCTCCTGCAACCCCTTCAAGTTTTCTCAAGTGCTCCCAAGGAACAAATACAAAGCTCAGATCATTGCTGAGGCAGACTTGGACTATATGCCTGTTCCTGGTCCCACCTGCTGCTGAAGCTTCAGCCCTCACACAGTCACAGACTTAGATTGGATGAAATGATACTCCTTCTCCTCCTATAAAAGCTTTAGAACCATCCATGCTAACCGGCTTGAACAAAAGGACATGTGCTTTGCCTTTGCATTCATCTCACCTCAGATAAGAGCTGGGTTGAAAGCATCAGAGATCAGCTGTGCCAAGACAGACTTTACTTCAATAAATTGGAAGAGTTCTACAAGAATGAATGTGATAAATCATCTGAAAAAAAATCTATTCACAAATGGATTTGTGTAATTAGGCCATGACATGAACATATCAGTTCTGAAGGATCTAGTGGAACCACCAGTCAATACCCCTAAATATATAGCTACACACAAAGTGGGATTAATTCCATTTTTTCATCCAAAAGCATACAAGGCCCTCTAAAGGAAGATGGAAAAACTCCAGCCCTTTTTATTATACTGTAGTTCTATAATTTACTTTTACTGCAGTCTGAAATAATTGCTAGGGCCATTGAGTAAATGGGGCTTTTCCAGAATATATGATTCAAAGACTTTGTCCTTAGATTGACAAATGATGATTTCTTTGTGATCAGTGCAGGGCTGTGGACAGTCTGTTTTGCTATCTGGGGCTACAAAGAAATAACCCCATCACCAAGCCCAAGTATGTGTCTGTATTTTAGGGTTTATAAACTGTTAACTGGAGAGATGTTGAAAATGAATGAATAAAACTATTTTATGTTTTAAAGCTTTTGCCTGCTCATATTGAACATCTTCCTTAACTCATGTAAGTAGTACAGATTTATAGGTGAGTTTTTGTAAGTTCCATGACTGTCAGCTGCAAATAGTAAATGAATATTTTTAACTACCCAACTAGAATTTTTGTTTGTTTGTTCATTTGTTTCGTAAGGACTGTGACTCAATTAAATAAATCTTAGTTGATTAATTTATGTAGTTTAGTTGATGACTTGCTTAATTAATTGATGGTTTTTCAGACAGTTGAATACGGATAGAGCCATATTTCTGCAGCAAAAGTCATACTGCTCAAATGTATCATTGCAGGAATTTCAAAAGAAGGGTTCTTTATTTCATGCAAATACTTCTTTTGCAGGAACACCTTGTCCCATATGTTCTGGCCTGTGTAACCTCAACCCTGGGATCATCATATGAAACCCAGCTCTGAATGTGACCACTTGTGTCAATTTGGTGCATGGTTACTCCGGAGTAGGCTTTTTCTGCAATGGCCCTCAAAGTGTGGGATGCTTCTAGGTGCCAAGCAAATATCCTTTTATGCTCCCAGAACTTTTAAAAGAATTTTTGACTACTGCTTGCTTCATCTTTAAGGATGCCTTTTAAAATCATGTTTTGTCATGCTTTAGCAGCTTGGTTATTTATCTCTTGTAAACAATTCTGAATTGCTGCTGCATTTAAAACAATTATGATAATGTATTTAATCATTGCTTTCATTATATTTGCTTTTATTACGCGTGTCACTCTGAGAGCTTGGGCTGTAGTGCCTAATAATTCAACACACAGTGGAAAAGATATGCATGTTTTGAGATAACGAGCAGCCAATGAGCAACATTGACCTATGCACTGACATCCAGAAAAACTAACAGATGTAAGCTTCTTACAGTAGGAAAGATATCGTCATATGGATTAAAAGAAGGATCTCCCATATTTCTAAATATTGAGATTAAGAAGTCTTTTTGAAATAGGCCAACTAATACAAGAATTACAACAGAAAGGATACCTTCAAACAATCTTTAAAGAGACATTATGCAAATACAAATGGTATGGAGAGAACCACTCTGTTAAAGCTAAATATGCAAACAAGCAAATTGTGGGGGCAGTGGGGAGAGAAACAGGTAAACTTTAAAAACAGTTGTGATGCACGGTGGTCTCAGGTTTTGACACAATGTGTTCTTGTCATCATTAATGTATAATATTTGCTTGTAAATTTAGTGTATGTAGTACTAAGCAACTGTGAACCATCAAAGGGGTTAAATTGCTTAGCACACATTGTTATTTAATGTTTCTGTCCATTGATTGTATTATTGCAACTAATTTTTAGTTTAGTAGGTTTCTACAAAATTATTTCCTTTGAGAAAACAATGTTACATCTGTACTGTATATGCCATTGCTAATGGACTTTGACTCTTAAATCAGGAGTACAGCACTGAGGAGGGTGACAGCTTAGATCTATGCAATTAGTGAGTAATGGGTTGTACGTGAGCTGGTTTCTTAATCTTACATTTATTCTTCAGCTTTCCCAGAGTAGATTAAGCAGGGCAGGAAAATAGATAGTGTATATATCCATTCCTGAACTTTGCTGAATACTTTAGGGATATATAGGATTCTTGAGGGAATTAAAAACAGATATGAGTTTATTTAGCCTAAACTGTGAGTGGTTTTATTAAGAGTTACAGAGGATGTTCTAGAAAGGAAAACTAGATTACATCTTGTCTAGATCAGAAGTCAACTTATTCTAGAATTTTCTTCAACTATATAGTAAGCTACCAAAAGTTCTACCTGGAATGTTTAGAAGGGTACATGAAATATGACCAAGATGAGCAAGATTTAAGTATAAAAATATGAAATAAGAATAAGACTCAAACATAAGAATGCAAGAAATATAATCCACTCTGGAACTGCAATATGTGCCACCGAAGAAGACCAAATGGTTGAAATGTGGTTAAAAGAAATATTTAATTATGCCTAACAAATTCTGCCTTTGTAGTTCTGGTATTTCATTTCATTTTATTTTTTCAAATGCCATATGCAAAATATATTTATTTATATATTTATTTATTTATTGCATTTCTAAACCACTCCCTTAGTCCTTCAGGTGGTGTGCAATCCAAAACACATATATATAAAACAAAACAATTCATACAATAAAAGTTCATACAATAAAAACTCATAAAGTAAAATACTGTAAAATACAATGTATTCTGACAGATAACTACAACTGTCGATAAAATTACCTCAGGCACAGCAGTGATTAAAAAAATCATTAAAAGTCTTTAAAAATATTAATTCAGCATATATGAGTACATTTTTTTGTATTTTTGCTGTTCCTGACATATATATTGTGTCCTGACACAGTAGTGTGCAATCACCCTTGAAAAATAAACACTATTTATTTATTGAAAACATTTATGAAGTGCCTCCAAGCTAGACAGTTGTTTGCATTATGTACAACTTAAAATAAAACTATGCAGCTAAAAGAAAACCTGGATGACTGCAGCAAAACGATAAAAATATAGCTGCAGACCATCTCTAAACCAAAACTGTTTGACTTTAAAATCTCTTAAAAACTGATGGACCAATATACTCTCCATTTAAAACATGGTAACATGGGGATCATTCTATTTTACCCCTGGCTGGAATCTCATAACTGAGGTATCGCTCTATAAAAAGATCCTTCCTGTGTATGCACCAGCGTAACCTCCCAGTAGGGCAGGGGTAGCCACAGCTTTTAGCCTGTGGGATAAATACAATTTTGGAGAAGCTCATGGGGGCCATTGGTAAAAGGCCTAGTGTCAACACACACACACACACACACACACACACAGTGGCTTAAAGCTCCAGCTTCCAAGGGAAGTTTCTGAACATTTTGAATGGCCAGAGGGACAAAGAAAAAAAATTACACCAGAGCCAGTAGATCACCAAACCATTGGTAACTGGAGGGAACTGGTGCAACCAGCTGGAAAGCCCTGTAATTGTCCCTGGGCCTGAGGTTTTCCAGCCCTGCATTAGATGGTACAATATTGATTTATTGCTTGCTTCTTGCTCTCAAGCACTCCTTCCACTACTTTGCCGATGAGGGTGCTTATTCTTCCTCCCCAGCTGTCCCTCCAGCTTCGATAGCACTTCTTTTAGATTGCAAACCTTTAGGCAAGGCTGAGAGAGTGGCTGAAGGGGATAAAATGCTTTCAGTAAGTAAAAATGTAAGCCCACAATCTAAGTTTCCATTGTTATAATCCATAGTTTTCCATTAAAGGACAAGGCTGTGCCACAATACATTAGAAAGGGATAGAGATCATACAAAAGGAAAAGATAAAATGCGGAGTGGAATAAGGAGACCCAAAATAATCATGAGATGGTTTGCTTAAAAACTAAGAGGTAGTAAAAGCTGCTTCTCCTTTACCTTTTAAAAAAGGGGGAGCATGAGGATGTCGGGGGGGGGGGCTAATAAAATATTTAAAGTTTCTTTGATGTAAAAGGAGTGCATGATGACCAATATGGGAAGACCATTCTGAGGGAAAGAAGCAAAATGGTTATAAGTTGGTCCAGTACCTTTTTCATTCATCTCTTTGACACAAAGGACATTCCACTTGGTATCATTCCACAAACTAAAGTACTGATAGCAGCACTGATCTGTGAATTGTAGGAATGAATAAGAGCGCATCACAACTCTATTCAGCAGAGCAACGGTGCTTTCAAACATGACTCCGTTTTAACAGTCCCATGCAATTTTTATGGCTTTCCACGCATTTTTTAATATTGAGCTACAGTGGCCTTCTATGACCTAGTGTCTTCCAGTTGTGTTGGACTACAAGTCCCCATATCCCTAGCCAGCACAGAAGGTCACTCTTCTTTTGCCCTATACCATCCTTCATTTCAAGGTGAAAATTATTAGCAGAAAAAGCTCCCTCCCTGGGCAATGCCTACCTTATAGTCATGAACTCAAAGCAAAATGTTGCATCCGATCTTAATGCACAGGCAGACGGATGTTGAAGTAGAGTTCTCTAAGTTACCTGGGTCTCAAGCAGGTTTGGGTTTTACAAATGAGACTCCTGGCTAAGAAGATAACTTTATTTTAACTTTCTTTTTGCTTGGTTGGTATTTTATATTGCATCTTACAATATATAATAAGTAACAAAACTGTTTTTTACGGATTCACACTAGCATTTTCAGTTGAATTTCAAACAGACCAGGAACCAGGACAACCGTTTTAGAGCTAGCAAGGTCTGTTCCTTGTACATTCCTAGTACTCAGGTGGGATCAATAATATAGCTACTATATTTTGTACTTAACATAGTTTCCAAACAGTCTTCTTCTCTCTGGACAGATTCGAACATCATAACAAGGAATCTTCATAGTTAATGTGGGTCATGGTTATTACCATGTTCTACCTGGCAGACAATTAAGTGACCTGTCTGTTATCATGGTTTCCATCCTCCCCTATCAAACTTCCCATTGTTGGCATGTATCCCATCAGCCACCACACCTGTAAGTCCACCCTACATTTCCTCATTCCTTGGCGCTATCACCTATCTTTTCCTCATTGGCCTACACAGTTTCCTGGTCATGGTTCCATGCCTTTTCTTTCTTTTTTCTCCACCTCCTGCAGCCAAAGCTGCCTTTTGATTAATGAATCTTCCCATAAAAACCACCTTGCCCATTGCAATTCTTCTCTGCAGTGAAACATCTTTGCCCACACCATTCCTCTCTTCCCCCAGCCATCCTTTGCCGAATATCTACTGAGGCTTGGCATCATGTAAGAACCACAAATACATCCAGTAGTTTTCCCACCGTATATTTATTTGCACAGAAAGTATAAGTGTGGGCCTGTTTTGCCTGCCGTTTCCCTGACCATGCCTCTAGCCAGCATTATCTTGTTTTCCACGACACCCATGGAAAAGCATCTCCCCAGTCACACCTAAACAATCTGGCACAGAGCCCAGTTGTTATTCTTTTTCTTTTTCTCTCTTTTTTCTCATTTTGTCAGCACATCTGACAGCTCCATCACCCTTGGCCTTGCATCATCCCTCATATTTCCCCAACATCCCTCCCTCACCTTCCGGTATTATTGCCCTGCTCCAGGATTCTTCAGGAACTGTTGATTCCAAGAGATGGTATCATATGGAATCCAAGCTGACTAACATTCTCCTCACCCTATGACCATCCTTTGCCTGGGCTTTGTCTCAGTGATATTATATGTTTCCATTGCATTGTATTTATATTCCACCATTTTCCTTTCAAGGAATTCAAGGTGGCTTACCTCTTATCCTCCTTTTCTAAATCTTATCCCCACAACCACCACCCTGTCAGGTAGGTTAAAGCGGCAGTGAGTGACTGGCCCAAGGTCACCCACTGAGCTTCATGGGTGAATGGGCATTGCAATCTGGATCTCCCATCCAACATTCCAACCAATATGCCACAACTCACCCTACAGTCCCTACTTTGTATTTCTCATCCATCAACTTCATCCCCAGCTTCCACTACCCACTACCGACTTCCTCCTCCTCTTCTCCCATGCATGTGTGCTCCCATCACTTTAGGTAAGCATCAGTCCTCCTCCCCAGTCCCTCAACAGAAAATATATTGTATCTTCCCAAGCACCCACACACCGGAGCCCCTGCTCAATTTTCTGTTATTCCCTACAAACCCCACTGAATTGCATTGCACTCTTTATTCTAACAAAACTTCCCAACCCCAAACCAAACCCTCCCAACAAGAAAGAAATAGCAAAGCTTATCTTGATTCCAGCAGCATAAGAAAGCTTACACTTTTCTTTAAAAGATTTCTTCATATAGAAACTACACATTATTCTGTCAAAAATACCTATCAAAATCTTCTGGCATATAAACTCTGCTGCTCAGAAGATGTTCCCATAATCTATTTTCCACACCCACCCCCTGCCGCCTGTTATAGCATCCTTCCCCATGCTAGCATTTATCTGGGTATCCAAATACTTTGGAATGAAAATAAAAGGCACAACAAGTCAGTCTTGCTTCTGTGAAAACTGCGGCAGGCAGGCAGCTGTGCAGAGACTAACTGAGTCCAAGGCTTCTCTGCAGCTAGGAAATTGCAGGTACAGATTGGGATGATGGAGGGGATAGGACAGAGAGCAACCTGAAGGACTAAGGTAGGCAGCCACATCTGTGTCACTGGGCAGAGGTGGGTCAAAGAGGCTAGACAGGCTAGATGGTCTCTTCCGGCAGCTGCTCTTTCCAGGGACTCTGGAAGTTGAATACCGGGACAGTGGAAACCACTATCTTAGATTTGGATGGCACAAGATTTTGCGTGGTAAGCAGAACCCACAGAAACAAGCCTAGGTGTTTCTTATGTGGCTTCTAAAGGCCAAAGATACAGGGCTGAAATACCACAATTTGGTTCAGCTGGCAGGATAGACAAACAATGCTAAAAAATCATTGTGGCTTGTATGAATCCTTCCTTCCCTGCTTAGCATGCTAAGTCACCTGACTGCTTTTTTGAAGTTGAAAGAACTGCTTTCTTTTTTAAGCAACTTCTTTATAGAGCTGATTTTTCTTACTTCTTTTCCCTGAATTGCCTCCAACTCATGGCCCGCAAACAAACAGAGTGCAGGTTTAATCCTCTGTTTGGAGCTGTCTCCTATCTGTCTTCTCTGCCTCTTCATTTAGGCAGCTGAGTCACCTGAATGACTTTGGTCTTAAGCAACTTTGTTTCCAAACTACTTTTAGTTTTTGTTTTCTTTTTCCTAAACTGCTTATTGAGTGTGGGGCTTCTTCAAAATATTACCCCACCCCCATTTTCTCTCCTCCCACCTTTCCATCAGTGGGTGGGTTCACATGATACAAGAAGCCATGGTAAAATCTTACCATTGTGGATTCATTGTGTCATTCCATTCTGGTGTTTCTGCATGTTGGATTAGTTTTCCAAAACCACAAAGAGAATCCACAGTGCATTTGAAGGTTGTCATGCTTTACTACAGCCTCTCCAGTCATCCAGACCTGGGATCACTGTTTTATGGAAAAATATGGTGTATGGAAACCCCATAGAGTCCAGTGCTAAGAGTAACCATAAAAGCAGCCATTCAGCCATTTGTTCTTGACTACCTTCAGCTCCCTAAAAACAGATGTGTTACTGTTCACTTTTTCCCATTTGTCAAAGGATATGTCCATCCCCCTGTTTACTTCTAGAAACAGGGAAACCCATTAAAATACACGGAGGAAGAAATTGGGAATCATGGTAGGGTTAAATCAACCCCAGGTCAACTCTAAAGCAAAGCTTGGTTGTGAGCGACTGGAGTGTGCAAACAGGGGTTTGTGTATGAGTTTAATAGGAAAGATTGTAGGGGAGTCCATGGACATGAAGAATCCACAGGAATCCCTGGAGCTACGGATAACATGACAACCTACCGTTGGAATAATTGCCCCTGCTAAAGTCCATGCAGTTATTGGGGTAGCTTGCTGCCCACAAACAACCCTCCCTTCTTCAGCCCACCCCACAGAAATTGCTCTGTGTTGCATTTATACAGCAATTCACTGTGCTTAGCAACCAGTTCACTGTGTTAACTTAAAGCCTGTCTCATACCTTTGCCTCTTTTGGCTGCAAGAGGGTGCTGTCTGTAGCCTGAGGAAATGGTTGCTTGGGTATAGTTTGCATAAAAAAGGTAGTTGGCCAGAAATGGATTTGATAGCTTGAGGACAAAGAGAGCAAAGGGCCAGGTACATGAGAGGGATGGACACGATCCAGCATATCTTACAGCCTTTCTGAGGCTGTCCGAGGCAACATAGGATTGCTATCTTAAGTTGCAATACTCTAAAAATTATCTTTACATTCTGTGTGTGTCCACTATAGGCAAAACTAGAATAAATAGGGTTTACTAGACACAGTTACTGGAAAATAGGGCAAATTGCAGTATACACATCAAAACATTTGTGGAAGTATATTTCCCAGTTTAGAAACAGTTCAAGAGGTAGAAATCAGTTTGAGGGCTTGGGTCTCTCACCTTGACCTCTCCTCTATTCCTGTTTCAGTGCAGAGATTACATATAATGGCATGGTATATTCAGTTGATGTGACCGTATTCCTTGTAAAGAGCAGATTCCTATGTGGACTACAAATTAGCAGGTTCTTTCTTTAATGTTCAAAGAAGAGAGTCATCACACACTGCTATCTTTCTGTCCTGTATGTGCTGTTTGGATATGGATAGTCAGATACAGATGGCAAGAACTATGATTCATAACTACAATTATGCAATGTGAAAACAGGTTTAATAGCAGAAAGATAGCTTTTTGAAGCAGAGACAATGAGAAAAGGATTGATGTTGCACAGTTGCGGTGGATTCTATCAAAATGAGCCATTTGTTTTAGTGCAGGACAGATAAGGAGATGGCAAAACACACATGAAAATTAAGAGGAGCACAAAGTTAATGGGAATTTCAGGAAACATTTTTCATGTAAAGAGTGTTGCTGTGCCAGGATGATATTAAAGATTAAATTGTTTAGGGAGAAACTATATAATAATTCAAGCACCAGCTATGTGAAATGTTTACCTGCTTAGATAGAAACTCTTTGCCTCTTCCAGCCCTTCCTCCCACCTTATACACAGAAGCACACACACAAAAGGGGATGGAATGTCCATATACTTATTTTCATACTCCTGTATTAGTCTATTACAAGGACTCAGGAAGCGTGTGACATTTAGAAGATGCATATGCTTTAAATGCTACAGCTGATCAGTAGGTAAGTACCAACACCTAGCAGTTAAACTCCATTCATGCCATAGTCCTTGAGCCATGACATATCTAACAGCTCCTTCTTTGTGGAGCCACTTGCCTTGCTCCAGGTCTGGGCAGCTCATATGGTCACATCACGCCCCTCATATTAGATATCCACTTCTCATCCTTAGCTCAGCACCAGGTCTTTCCTGGCATCATTCTTGTGTAGCTCCAGCCAACTCTTAATTGTCCAGTTTGCCTATCCACCATGGGCCTCAGAACCGAAGAGTGTCTTGGGCTCTGTACTCAAGTGCCTCAGCAATATGAAAGCTTGAGGTGACAAAAATGAACAAGAGCCCTCATTCTGCACCAACAAAAACTGGCATTAGCCACATGTGGGGTCATTGTTGACCCCAGATGAAAATGCTGCTGGCAAGGAAAATACTGCATATGAAAAGCCTTTGTTCAGGCAGAAATTTCCCCAGGAAATTTTAATCAACATAAGAATGCCTTTCAGTTCTCCACAAGTACAGGTAATTTAAGATTTAATCTTTCAGGAAGGGATGTAAACAACAAAATCTGCATAGCAGTACTTGAGTCATTGACCCTTTTCTGTATAACAATAGCTTGGCTTACTAATTTTAAAAAAACTATAGCAAAGCTTTTTCACAGTGGATTTTAATTCTACTTGCTAGATAATTTAGCTAGTTTAGCTAAGAATATTAGCTTTAAAAAGAAACATAGAAACACAGAAAACAGAAACAGAGTGAATCAGAAGGGCCATCTAGTCTGACTCTGGGCTCCAGCTGGCTCTACTCATGAAATACCTACCATGTGAGATGATTCATATTGACCCCTCTTTTGATCCATTGTCTGGGATATAGAAGTACCCTGTAAAACTATCCATATGGAGATTCTGGTGTACGTTTGGACCCCAGGCATGTTTTGCTTTATAGATAAAAAGCCATAAAAGGCAGGAGGCTGAAATTCAGGATCTTTTAAGACCAGGCACATTGTGACAATGCCCTAAAGCAAGTCTGTAGCACTACTTATGTGTAAATTAGTATACAGAATAAGAGCTGGGGGAGGATAGCTATCCCAGGATGTGGCATGATAATTCAGCAGAGCAGTTAGTACTCTACAGACTCCTCTACTTCTGAGGGACCTGAAGCCCCAAGTGGTTAGTAGTCTCATGCTGGAAAAGCAACTTTCTGTGGAACTGCTTCAACCAAGCAGCTCTTGCAGAACATTCTCCAAGGATCTTTTAGTGCTCTTGCTTGCACTGACCTTGTTGCACCAAGTGTGACCTGGCCTACCCAGCGTGACCCCTGTCTCATCAGATATGACTTATCTGTAGCTGAACTTCAGTGAGTGATTGGCTGCTTACCCTGGGTTCAGGATCAGCACTAGACCTTTGGGTTCTCTTGTTCATGTCAAAGGTCTTTGTCTCCTCCTCCTCCAAGATTGTCCAGTGCTATTACCTCCACCTGCATTCTTCCACCACTTCTGCCCACTTCCACTATGCCCTACCATGCATGCTAGGCAGAAAAATTAGTTTGACCCTGGAACTTTCAAGGACCTGGAACTTTACATGGAACAGAAAATTAGTGAATTAGAAGAAAATATAGTCAATTGTTTATGCTAGAATTTAAGTGACTTTTATCTGGATTCTGAACTTTTTCCTACAACTACTACTACTACTACTGATTTATCTAAACTGCCCAATAGCAATAGCCAAAGCAATTGGGTGGTTCATAAACAACAAATACAATGCACTAAAAATACAGTGACATAGTGGACAGTCCAAGATGCCAAGCAATATCGCCAAACCTGTTGCTGGCCATCAAAGTAGGAACAGAACCTCTGCAATGTGCTACTTGCAACACAGCAAGCTACACCAGAAGGAGGTCATGGTCAATGGTATCAAAAGCCACTGAGAATTACAGGAGTTCCAGCAAGGAGATACTCTCTGTGTCTTGGCACTCTCCCAGCCAGATCATCTTACACGTAAAATTAATTAATTAATTAATCACCACCCTGGCCCAGCTGGCTTTTCTGTCCCTGCCAGCCTTTATTAGGGTCAAATACAGATGTGGTTGCATGGAGTTGTTCAAGCAACTTGTTAACATCCTCAAGCTGTACTGTAGAATTATTAGAGTTGAGCAGTGAGATTCTGAACATATCAGCTCCAAAGCAAATCCCCGTTTAGTTCAATGGGATATACTAACCTGTAAGAGTATCTAACAGGGATTCAATCCTGTTTAATAAATGATCGATAAACATTTCTGGTAGTTTCTTTGCAAACCTGCAAATTCAGTTCATCAAATATACTCAATGTTTTGGCCGGAGCTGCAGTTGCAAAGCATAGAAAATGTAAAACTAGTAAGTATGTAGGTTAAAGTGTCTGGCTTTGCCAAGCAAACTGAAATCCTTCTACAAAGAAAAACAATACTGTAAAACTCTTCAAATGATAAAGAGAAATGATAAAAATAAACAACTGCTGTAACCATGAGCCATGATGGTGCAATATTTGGAGAAAATAATTCATTTCAGTTATGAAAGTAATATTCTCTTGACCTGTAATGTTTCTGGGAATATCAGTTCTAAGTACACTATAAAACAAAAGGAAGTGTAGCCAAAGTTTATTGGATTGAAAATAATGCTTGGATAAACCATTCCTATATCCCTTAACTGGAGCCTTGTCAAACAACGTTTCTGAGGTAGAAGCAGTTATATCTAAACAGTTCAAGAGAGCTTCCATGGGCACAACTCCATATTTTTCTAAATGCCCATCTTTCCAATAAAATCTCCAAAGTCTGGAGCATCAGCACTGCTATTGCCATTTACAGAAACTGTTTTTGCCACCTACAAACCAGCACTAAAGCTCAGTCTATGCCTATAACGTCCTAGTAAGTGCTGCATGCCAAATTAATTATATGCCAAATCCCTGCTTAGCAAATTAAAGGGTTGAGTTTAGAAAAAGCATATCTTTGAGAATCAAGCAAGCTTTAGACTGCCTTTTGTTTCTCTATGGATAAAATGCGTATATATACACATTTGATTAATAAAAATACCTAAGAGAAGCCAAAAAATAATAATAATTGCTGCTTTTGAGGACTTAAATACCTTCTATTCTATAGATGGAAATAGGCTATAGGTTCTGCTGCATTATCCAAACCTTGACTAGAAATCATGCTTTATTAGAATTCTATTTACAGATACATTTGAACATTAGAACTAGTTTTTCTGGAACAGTGTCAAGTACTATCCAAGGCCCCAGAAGGGTGTGTATGTGTGTGTGTGTATGCATTCTTTCCCGTTACTTCATTTTTATTCATATTAATAGTGTTACCCTCATCTAAGTGAATGGAAACAGATTTCTGTCACCGCTGGCAAAAGAAATTCTTGGGGTTGTTTTCTCTGTACTAATTACATGATACTCCATTCTTATGCACAAATAGATTGGAAGTATTTTTATTTCACTTTCTTTTCTTTTCATCTTTTTATAAATGTGATCAGTTGCTATGCCAGACCTGGTAAATTGCTGAGCAGCTGCCTGGCACCAGCGTCTTGCTTCCTCCTCTTCTTCTTCCTTGCTGTTTGTGGACTGTTCTGCACAGCCGCACAGCAGCACACTAGGATGGGGCGGCACAATAAGGGCCCACTCAGATCTGGAGTCAGCCTTGGCTTCTGCATCAATTAAATTAAGCTTGAGCTGGCAGGAAACCTATTGATACCTAGCATGGCAGTGCTGGGTCTCTTTCAGCCCAAGGGTCAAATTCATTCTGGACAAGCTCACAGGGCCTGCATTCCAGAGTAGGTGGAATAGAAGGCAAAAGAAATGGGGCCAAAATTCCAAAAATACCAAAGTACCAACATAATTCAGATCAGACTTCTTACTGCCAGGAACTAAGCCTCAAGATAGGCATCCCCATATTAATTTGGATGGAGGGGAATGGCACGAAAGGTGGGAAATCACCAAATGATTGGTGGTTAGGAAAATTGGGCAGGGTCAATCTCTGAAAGGATGTCTCACAATACACATGCGTCATGAATTCACTCAGGATGGCTGGATACAGTGTGCAGTGATAAGTGGAATCTCTATGATGTTGGCTTGCTATCACCCAGTCACCTTATTTGTGGAACCAACCCTCCAGCGACTCAGTGCTCAAGACTTATGCAACAGAGTCATAGCTGTACTGTTGCATCTGAGTATGGCATTTGTTCATGCATTTGGGCAAAGCCTATTGCTGAGAAGAACTGATCTGTTTTATGAGCAAGAAGCTGAGCTGAACTGGGTGCATTGCAGATATCTAGATTCCAATGAATGTAGCAGAAATTTGGCATTCTGCCTCACCTGCAGCTTTGAGACCAACTTTTAAGGGTAACCCTACATAAATTATAATGAATGATGCCAATACTTGTCAGCAGAGGTAGTGTCAAATATCTGGTACAATAAAAACAACAAACAAACAAGGAAAATGCTATGCTTGAGGACTTGTTTCTCTGTGGGCAAAACATCTGTATTTGATATTCCCCTCCCCTGCAAATCAAAACTTCACTTTTTTGTTGACATGGGTGCATGATGCATGAGAGATGCATAACATTGCATTTTAATTTGGTGTGTGTGTTTGTTTTAAACTCTTTCCTATTTAAATGCAATGACTTTTCAGAATAAAGCTGAGTGAGCAGCTGCAAAGGAAGTGTTTATTCTTCAACCAATCACACACTGAATTTGTCCATTTATAGATATGGGTCAGGATCATCTTGAAAGTGGTTGCTGAGTACATTAAGCTGCAATAGCGAACTTCCAACTGGCCGTCTTTATTAATAGGCACCTTTGCAATCCCCAGGAATGACTTGAGGCAATACACTGGAGTAATTCAGCCACTCTAAACAGTCATCAACATTTTTAAAAATACCCTTCTTGAAAGACAAAGAAGGTTAATGAGTTAGAGTTCCATTTTCTGGTTGCAAAGCAAACCAATTAGGAAGCATACACCTGATAATTATGAGCAGTACCCTCATGAAGAAAAAGAAATTAGGTTTGCTATTCATTGAAACATTAATACAGATGTTAGCCACCATATCAATCACTTTCCTTTTTCCACAAAGGAAAGAATAACATATTGATTGGGTCCTAGGATTTTCTTGTGAAGTGCTTCTGCTGATTTGCACTTGGGGATTGTTTACTATATTGATGTTCCATTGTTTTAAGTTTCAGGGAAACTTCAAGAATCAGGTTTTCCTCTTACTATTAAGAGGCCAAATGTATGTGTGTGCATATGTATAATAGGACTACTTAAATAGTAAAATCCATTTTTACATCCCTGTAGATAACAGCTATAGATGAAGAATGCCTATAGTATTGTTTCTGAGGCTTGTGTTACAATAGGCACGTTTTCAAATCTTTAAACATACTGTTTTATTTTTTATTTTATTTTAAATGTTTATGTTCACCTTTCTTCTACAGGAATACTAGCTGGTGTCATAACAGTCTGCTTCACAGGATAGCTGCAATTGGTGCAGAATGCTGTGACCAGGCTGGTAACAAAGCATATTAAATTTATGTTGTGAGAACTACACTAGGTTTGTGTGCTTGTTAACAAAGACTTAAATAATATAGATACCAAAACTTCTTTGACCTTCTACTTCCCTGATTTTCTCCTGGTGGTGCCTAAGACACGGGAGGGCCAGTCCATCATGTCTCAGAACATGGCCTTTAGTATCACAAGATCCACTTACTTCCCTACAAGTTTCTACAAGTACACTTTAGAAAAGCATGAAATTGTATTTTTCCAACAAGCTTTCCTGGAACACTAAACCTTTATTTTTCTTGCTGTTGTGGTATTATCTTTTAAAATGTTTTAACTATATTTTATGATGGTTTTATAAGTTTATAAGTTATAATACATAGCAATATTTTATGATGGTTTCTAAGTTTTGCCTATCACTTAGAAATTGCTTTTGAAATTCTTTTTAATGTGAACAATTCATAAATGTTAATAGCCGATACAATGAAACAATTTAAGAAATGCCCCTGTACTAGCTAGGCAAAAATGAAGCCAGATTGTTGAACTGCAAAAGCATTAATAAATTAAAATCTGACCTACACCTTTAATGGCCTCATCCAATTTCCTGTTTTCAGAGTGCCTGAATGACAGTCCATCCCAAACCTGGCTTGAGGGCTTTGCAAGTCACCACTGAATTCATAGCCCATCCAGTCTCATGTTTTACCTTAAAGTCTGTGTTTGGTATAGAAATGTGAAGATAAACTCACCTTGATAATATATAAATAGACACCCATTTTTATATTGCTTTTATGTTTATGTTACTTGTGTTTTATATGTTTCCCTTGTAAATCAATCCAGGATACTTTGGCTGACTGACTGTGTCATTCCACTAACATAAATAATGTTGCACAAGTGAAAACCAAAGTTCCAGATCTTATGTCAACAGCCATTGTAAAAATATTTTAGATAAATAAAATATATTATTCTGTGATGTTGATCATCCAGTAACATCATGTATTGTCAAAAAGAGATTTTCCATTTTGAGGGACAGAAAATTAGGATTCAGGCTAATCCACTTTAGGGATTAGTTTAAGGTAACAAAATAGTCACCTGTATATTTTGAGCATCCCCCATAGGCAAATTTAGGATAATCTTGTCCCAGGTTCTGTGACTGTGAGTTACCATCTAAATTAAGGTGATTATGTTTGATGCAATAGGATCAGTCCTCCAAATCCAATTACTGCTAAGTGTTCATTAACTAATGCACAATTGCACAGTGTTTTATAGGAAGATACACATGACCTCCACTTGAAGTGCAAATGAATTTATTCTGATCAGAAGCACTAATTAACTATTTAATGAATTCATCATGTCTGGAGTGCATTGAAATGCTCCAAAACTCTGAGTTCATGGAATACTGCCACACATAATTTTTCTTTGAAGATTGATTAAGAATGAAAGAATGGTGAATAATCAAGAGTTGGGTTGTGTTCAGACAACACAATAGCCCACACTCAAGGGCTGAGCATGGCTTGTTGTTGAAATTTGGGCTATTATGTTGTCTGAGCTCAACTGTGCTAACAACCCATGGCTTCTTAACCACGGACAACCCATAAAGAAAATTCAAGTTTTGCTGTTGGGTTGCAAATGGAAAATTAACTATTGTTTGTTGTCCTGGCTGGTTTCAGAACTTACAAGAACCCCTGTTTAAAGAACAACCCATACTAAACCCTTGAGTATGGGTTCATTTTGTCTGAACCCACACATACAGACTGTTATTCCAATGAACAAGTGTCTCCCTTTAAATTTTGCTGGAGAAATGAAGTATTTTTATTTGAAGAAAATCATGAGAATAACTCTACCTGCAAGGTCATGTAGGAGGAGTCAGTAATACTATTGCCACTAATGTTCTTCAAGGTCAGCTACACACTAGTAGCAGTAGATTCTATACCAACCCTTTTTAAAAGTTCTCAGTGCTGGTCCAAAGAGATCTTCCTTCTTCCGTTTAGGTCTAAGACCTAGAAATTGGTCTGAGAAGAATGATCTGTAGCTATGGAGATGCGGAAAGCTTGATCAATGCTAGGTGTGATGCAAGCTAAGCCTCTTTGAACAATATAAAGGGAAAGCAGACTATGAGTGTAATAATAACAATCTTGCTGAGGCCTTTAGCTGTACTGCATTGACAGATACATCACAATATACTTTAAATGATGTAATGGATGGTAATTTTAAAATCTTCTCTACCATGTACCTGCATGTGAATTAATATTAAAATATTCCCGCATTCTCTAAACCTGAAATACATTTGCTAAGGAGTACGCCTCCATCTTGGATGCACACGTTAACACCGTAAGGGTACTTGAGAGTGTCAGAGAAGCCAGAAGCGATGCTACCAGCAGGCCAGACTCTCTTGCTAAACTGGTTCTCTAGCAGGGTCAGCCAAGGTGGAAAGGTCAAAGATGAGACACCAGACTAAGATGCACCCACTCTCCTAAGCAGTAATGGTCCTATCAGCAGAAGGGAATGGAATTTGTAATGGTGATGGGGTGGAAACACTTCTGGAGGACAACTACTGGGAAGCAGCAGTAGCTGAAGGCAACACTGGAGAAGGATCTTTCACACACAAAGGGAGATACTGGTTAGTACTGCACACAAGGCAATGGCAAGTGTCTTCTGAATATTTCTAACCATGAACATCCTATAAAAACAATTAAAAATGAAGCAAGGTATAATGCCAAATGATGGGACTCTCAGGTAGGAAGGCACTCATCTAGCTACTGGAAAAGAGCATAGGACCACAAGTGACACACAGAGATCAAAACTGAAAGGAAGTCTGGTGGCTGACATGCACAAAGGCAAAGGAAAAGTCTGATGCTATTCAACACATCCTGTTGTGCGCGCTGACTCAGAAGTCTTTGGTGCATGAGGAGGAGAAGGAGACTTCCCGTGGGAACCAGACTTGGTTGAAGGAAGATGTATATCCGGTGCCCTCCCCTCACTCCCTGGTGAAGCTCTTCAAAGAGAAGAGGGCGCAGATGGGAGTAGGATTCAGGGAGGAACTGATAGCAAACAGCAGTGAGGTCAGTCAGGTGGATGCCGAGGAAACCATTGAGGCGCCTAATGATAACAAGCTTGATAACAGGCTTGAGAAGCAGGAGTTAGCCTTGGCCCAGAAGGGGGGTTGGCAAATGCGCGCTCTCGCAGATGCACGCGCAGACTAGGGCAATTGCTAATACTATTTGCTTAATTCTTCGACCAGGGCGACTTATGTTATAATGTTAATGTGTTTTATATTTTTAGTGTTTTATATTTTAACTGTTGTTTTGTAAGCCGCCCCGAGGCTTCGGCGAATGGGGCGGCATAGAAATTTTTAAATAAATAAAATAAATAAA
The DNA here is from genome assembly GCF_004798865.1 of Varanus komodoensis. NCBI lineage: Eukaryota > Metazoa > Chordata > Lepidosauria > Squamata > Varanidae > Varanus > Varanus komodoensis. The sequence continues at coordinate 16,617,303 of NW_025336087.1, read as the reverse complement.
TTGGAATGATGGAGGGAAAGAAGTTTGTTGGACCCACTCATGGAGGGGCAGCCCAGGTGAGTTAAAAGCATTCCATGAACTGATATCATTCAGAAAGAGAGGACAACTTCACCATCACCATTAGCATCATCATTATCATCGTCTCTCATAGTTATAACCGACAATTTTATGTCGAATAAAGGTTTTAGTAATGACAACCGGGTGCGTTGTTTTCGTTGGGAAGGAGTGCCAGCCTCACAACTCATCCCATATCCTGCCTTCCATTTTCCAGTTGTATGTGGGAAACAATGCAGAACTGTAAAGCAAGAAATTATAAATGGAAAATTATAAAACAAGAAATAGAAGAGTAAAACATTGCTGTACTTGGTGTGAGCAAACAAAAGTGGACTGGAATGGGACCTTTTTGGTACAAAACAACATTTTTTACAAGAACAAACGGAGTAGCTCTAATACTGAGGCGAGTTGCAGTACTGAGGCATTGCTGTTCACATTCTAACAAGAATATGCCAATTAACACGGGAAGCAAAACAATGGCTCTCAGACTGGAAATATTCACTATATTTCATTCCAAGAAAGGAGGAACAAAGGATTATGACAGCCATAAGACCATTGCACTCATTTCCCATGCAAGCAAAGTGATGCCCAAGGTATTGCTGTATAGACTAGCCTCTATGGGGCAAGAAATGCCTGATGTTCAAGTTGGATTTCAAAAAGGAAGGAACATTCACATCATGTTGCAAATATATGCTGGCTTCTAGAACACATCAATTTATGCAATCAGTTTGTGTGTTATACACTATAGTAAAGCCCTTGATCCATGTGTAGATATGAAAGAAATGAGTGTGCCTCACCACTTGGTTTTCCTGATGTATAACCGTAGGATAGAACATGGAGAAACAGAATGACTTCCTATAGGCAAGATGTCAGACAAGGGTGTATTTCATCTTCCAATCTGTTCAAATTGTATGCAGAATAAATCATAACAAAAGCTGAAGTTAAGGTCAGAGGGTTAAGAACAGAGGAATGAGTAAAAATTGGCAGAAGATACATCAATAATTTAAGATATCCGGATGATACCATATTACTTCCAGAATGTGTCAATGAATGGAAATGACTACTGATAGAAATGAAAGGAGAAAGTATAAAAGCAGGACTGCAGCTGAACATTAAGGAAATAAAAATCATGACTGCATAAAAGACAAACAAGTGAGTCCAGGATCAAGTGAAACCAGAGCTTTCCCTAAAAGCAAAACTGACAAAACTGAGGCTGTGGTACTTTGGGCACATCAAAGGAAAGCAAAATTCACTGGAGAAGACAATAATGCTAGGGATATTCAGAGGTGGAAGGAGAAAGGGAAGATCAACCGTGAGTTGGATTGACTCCCTAGAGTAAGCCACAGGCTTGAGATTACACAAGCTGTGCAGGGCTATGAAGGACAGGACATTTGAGGGGAGAGGGTCATTCATTCATAGGGTCACCATAAGTCAGAGACAACTTGATGGGACATAACAACAAGGAATAAGCTCCACCAAATATGCTCATCACTTCCCAATGAATTTGCTAAGGAACAAACTGCTTGTGGAAAAAGTGAAACAATATCCAAATGTAGTCTTCTGCTTCCACAAGAGAAGCATGAGAGCAGCAATAAGCCAACGTTTGCCAACAGTATGCTGATGACACCCACCTCTACCTCTCTTTCTTATCCAGCTCCAACACTGAAGCATGGAAGCTCTCCAAAGTTGTAAATCAGCATCTGATAATGATAGATGACTGGATGAGGTCAAACAAGCTGAAGCTTCATCCATACAGGACAGAGATACTCTTGTTCAGTTGAAAGCCAGATCAGGGAACAGGGCTCAATCTGGCTTGGATAGAGTTTAAAGATTCAGGTTCACAGCTTGGACGGTGAATGGTGCCTCCATCTGTTGTGGAAGAGGGGCACTGCTAGCTGCCGCTTGGGTCTCCTTTCCTGGTGAGCCACTTGTGATCAGCCTTATTCAGCATCAGGGACAGACACTCAAATGGTGACTCCACATGGCACAAGAGAAGGATGCTGGTGGTGGTCATGCAGGGCTCCTTTTCTGGTGATCCTCTTGTGACCAGCCCACTTTAGCATCAGGCACAGCCTCTCAAATAGTAGCTCCATGTGGTGCAGAAGAGGGTAGGGCTCTATTCCTGGCTGAGTGTCCCATGAATGCTGGGCATGCCTACCAGAAGCTCAGACCTGGGGCCGCTGCAAAGTGGCCTGAGTCTGGGGAGCCAAGCCCAGGGAAGCCAATGGATTCCCACTCCAATTCCTCACACACCCATATCTGTGACCCCCTTGCTGCCACAGCTTCCCAAGCCATTGGTTGATATATAGGCATAGTTTAGTGTGCTGGTCTTCCTTAATAGCTCCATGAAGAGCTATATGACATAGGGTGAGGATATTTGAAAGATTAAATTTTCTAATATGAGAACTTAGGTTTTAAGATTTCTCCAGGTTTTCAGATTCTTGGAAGGGACTCTTCTTTTTGTCATCAGCACAGGGGAACATAAAATACTGGATATTTTTATCCAAGCCATGTTCACACTGACTGGAAGCATCTCTCCAGGGCTTCAAGCAAGGGTTTCTACAGCTCTGCTTGGAGGCTGCATGGACTGAAATGAGACCTTCTGTGTGCAAATAATGGGCCATGCCATGTAGCCACACTGCTCCTCTTGCCAAAGTAGGGCAAGCTAGGTCTGTCTTGGCTGTTTCTCTGGCAGCAAACAAATGTTTTTATTCAGAATGTCTTTTATGCTGCTTGTTTGCTGAAGTTCCATTTGCTGTTATTTTTACAGCTATGTTTAGATGTCTGTGTTATTAATATTTTAATTATATTTGCACATGCTATCCTATTGTTACTGTTAGCTTTTTTGCACATTATTTGTAACAGATGTAAAGGTGATCAGTAACACTGCAGCACCACACAAACATTCTACAAACTGTTGCAGAACTAGCAGTGGTAGCAGCTATTTGCCCTGCATTCAAGTTTCTTTAACTCCAAATCCCACCTTTTTTGAAGATTTTTCCAGTATCTGTATGCTTTTTCAGGTTCAACTTTGAAATATTCCTTCAGATTGAACTATGGCGCTAAGGGATGAACTTTTGCTAAACTGTCTGGTTGCCACCAATCTTTGCTTGGGAAGAAGTTATCCATTAACATTTCAAAATAGGTGACATTTATTGACCAAGAATGTGCAGCAACTAGAAAACCAGAAAGACTGTGAAAAGCATCATGATTCCCTTCGCTGTGTGCCGTCTCTATGACATGTTTGATGCAAAGTTCAGCTTTGCATATTTCTCATGGTGGAAATTCTATCTTGTACTCTGGAGGATTCTTTCCTCTCTCTTAATTCTAACCCTCTTTACTTAGAATGAATTAAACCATTTAAAAGCCAGCACAGAAGCTGCATTCTGAGGATTGGCCTTACTTTGTTCTTGGTTCATGCTGAGCCCACAGAAAGAATCATTCATGCACTCAGAAATTCAAGGCTCGAGTTTATGGATTAATCCCTCTGCAGCATACAGGAACATGCATAACAAAAATGGTTGCTTTGTGGAACCCCACAAATACAGGGCAGCAGTATGTTCAGTCCCTTGACCACTAGGTAGAAAGTTCAAATTCATCACAAGCTGAGGGATGATTAGAGTTCCCATTTTGGATCGTCCAAGACTCATTTCAAATACTTTGGGGTTATTTGTAGATGCAGAGGTAAAAGAGAAGGGACACATTTTCTAATTATTTTTGCCTTTGCATTTCTAATGAAAATTTCTCTTTGGAGGTCATCAAGTAATGAATGCTGTGTTTCCTCCTCTTCTCACTCCGTGTCCAGTTTGGCTCCTTGTTTTTACCTTCTCATGGCTGTCATCAACAAGTACGTTCACACAACAATTCATCTACATGTAAGCTCTTAAACGTACTTTACGCAATGGATCTCCTATGCAGCTGTAGCACCAGTTAAATGAGAAAGAGGAGCCCTAGAGTCTTCACTATGTCTTGGAATTCATACATAAAAACCACAGTATGAAAATTTAGGCTTAGAATTTTCACCTTGGGCTCCTAGGAAGGAGCCAGACACATTTCAGGAGACCACTGAGCTCATGCCTTAGAAAGAAAACAGGAGTAGCTGCCATGGCATTTCACTCAACAGAAATACTGTGGATGGAGCCACAATTATGATCCTTTTCCTTATTTTTTTCCTCTTTTTTGATCTCAGCAGCGAAATGATTTTGTGAGGAGACTCCCTGGCAAGCTCTAAAGGCCTTCCTCACCAATGCAGTGTCACTTCAGCATTGACACAGCATATTTTTGCCTCCACAGAAGACCTGCAGGAGAGCTACTGAACACTTCCCTTTATTATCTAGCAGAAGCAGCTCTTTGGAGCTTTCCTTGAAGTACAGGGAGTTCTGACGTGAGCATTTTGGCTGACTAGGTATAAACGTTAAGGCAGTTCCAATTCCTGTCAGAAACGCCATTTCATGAAAGGCTGGCAAAAAGTTTTGGGGGTGGGTTGAGTTCCAGAGGCATGATTGGCAGGGTTCCAGTGTCTGGCCATGGATATATTTAATACTAAGCTACAAACCAACCAACCTCCTGAAAGCATTTTTGTTACATTTATGTGTATCTTTCACTAAGCAGAGATATAGGTGCCCCTGAAAAATAATTATGTAGTCCAACTCCTAGCCTCTGATTCTGAGATGCGCTCCTGTGGTTTGTTGTGCATCAGATCAGTACGGGAACATGTCTCTTCCCAGCAATTCCATTACCTTGAGCTAAGGTGAAGGAGGGTTGCCAAAAAGTACACTAACATACTGTTTAGACACTGGAGTTTATTTACTAAACCGATTTGCTATGATTAGCTTACCAGTTACTACTGGCTACATCCTGCAAGATTCAAACACACAAACACGATGACCTCACTGTTGGCTATTCTGATGCTTATTGGTTGTGATGATGAATACATGGAATTAACACAAATCCATATCAAATGATTCATTACTCAGACTTCTTCAACTCAGCAACAACTTGGTGAAAACCAAAAGAATAATTCTGCCACTCCCTTGGAGTATTTTTATTGGGAGTAGGGATACTCTCTGGCTTTTACCTTAACTCAGTGTTCTTGGCATAAAATGAACCAGCAAGCAGAAGCATGTTATGAGCTCATCTAGCTTGCTGAGAAAGCCAATAGCTTGGCCTTGTTCTGTACAGCAGTTTATCTCACACTGACCAGGCATACACTTCCCTTTCCCCATAGTTATTTTCTTTCACCCCTATCTTGCATTTTCCTCTTTTGCCAATGACCCCATGGTTGTAAAGAGACTGGTTCTCTCCACCCACATCCTCCTCATACCCAGCAGAGTTTGATCTTAAAATGTGCATATGCTAATTAGACACATAGTTACACATTCATAAATAATCACAAGATTTAAATAAAAATATGACACATCTCACCATAGTGGGGAAGACTGTGGCCAAGTGACAAGTTCATTCTGCACCACTGGTTCACCATTGTTGGGCAACATCAAGGTTCCTACTTTCTATTTTGAGAGGTTTTTAAATCTCTAAGTCAGATTTAGGGTTAGGGACAGTGCCTAAAATAGAGGTTTCTTTGGGTACAGAACTGTCCATTGCAAATAGGGTAGGACACAAAATTTCCCTACCTCTGAGGGAGGCCGAGTATGCTCTTTGAGGAGAGCAACCCTCTGCTGCAGGGGCTGCTAGAGGGCCGTCTGTGTTTTGCAGGGCTGTCCAGTCTAATTCTGGTTCAAGATAAAGAGCCATAAAAACTGTGGTCCCTCTACAGTTGTATCTGAACAGCAGACTAAACCCATCACAGGCTTCCACACTTTGGTGAGATTGTTTGAATTTCTATTTAAATTATCATAATTATTTCTAAATTTTAACTATAGAGATGATTTAGTTTATGCGAATTGTGATGCTGTTTTGTTTTGATGCATGTTCTTATTTGGAGGGATTAAAAAATGGCCACCCTACTCCCTGAAAATCCAGTGACTGTTTTTTAATGGAAGGAAATAGGATTAGACTCTTTGCTGTAAAGTTTTATGTTAAAAGAGGCTATTTTGAAGATGCAACAAAATAATGTTTTTGTAGTTGTAAAACAGAGGAATGAAATAGTCAGCTGTTACTGTTATAGCTGCCCTGATATAAGTATTAAAAACATTTAGAAGAAAGCCCTACAACAAATATTTTACTGATGCATTTTTAGGTGAAATTTTGATCACATGAATTAAGCTTCTGGAAAAATGTGAGAATTAATGTGTCACTTTTAATAAGCAGGCAAAGCCAAACCAGTGCAGAAAAACTACATTACAGTGATCTGCAGTTTGTCAATGATTTATTTACTTAAAGGAATTTGTAAATTTCAGCCACAGATATGCCTCTGGCCAGTGGAAAGAATGCTTTGAACTTTCCACCTAAATTTGTTAAATCTCCAAAATTGGTCAAATCTGATAATGGTCAAATCTTCCCAGTGGCCCATTTTGGCTCTGTTTCTGTTGGCATTTCCCACCTGGGTTTGGTTTTAGAGGGATTAATCTGAGACAGATGGGTCATTTTCCTCCCTTAGATAATCACTTGCAGAGTTCAAAAGAAAAGTCCCAAACCTATAATTTCCGAGGCTTCATTTTTTCCCCTTTTCCAGCTAGCTGGGGCTGTCAAATTTTGCTTATGTTTTTTAGAGGTATTTGTGGCTTAACAATTTTTTCCTTTCTATCAACATGTATTAAGAAAACATAAATGAAAAATAAAACCTCATCTCTTCCAGCATGCCTGAAGCAACTTAAAAGCAAGTGATGAATGGCTACATGTGAGAGCAAAGGCTCCCAAAACGAAGGAAATGGCAGTATTAGATTTTGTATTTTAAATTACAAATAAGTGCTCTGAATACATAAGCAATCAGATCTCTTCTGTTTTATACCCTGAAAATAAAAAGACTATATAAATTAATTGTGAGGAAATCACAAGGAAGACTCAAACTTCCCCTTAAGAACCAGGCTTGCTCCAAACAAGCTGTAATGTTTTTAGAATATTATTTTCCACATTCATTTTCTGCCGATGGCTAAGTCATTGTGAATAAACATACAGATTTAAATAGGGAAAGGATCACACTCTCTCAGTCTAAAAAAAAAATGAGCCATAAACTCCGCTGCTTGAATGCATATTATTCAAGTGAATCATTACTCAAACAGAGGTGAAGACTAAGAATATGTGTAAATATTCTGTTTATAATTTCAGAGCTTACAAGAATTTTCCAAAAGTCATTTATACACAACGGTTGCCAATTAAAGGTTAGCCTGTGTTGATTCTACCAAACTAACAAACATCATAGTTTGTAGAGAAGTACCATTTTTTTCTTGTCCTTCAAACCTTTTCTTTTCAATTCCTTGCAGGGCAATTGTAGCTTTCTGTATTATCCAATCATTACATATAGGAAGATCAAAGAAAAGAAAAGAAATTTGGGAAGCAAATACCGGATGAAATTATGTTTTTAACAATGTAGAAAATTCATGATTGCAGGTACTTAACCTAATCTTGGCCTTGACGGGACAGCATAGAAATTACAATATTAAGAATCAACAATAACAAAAATGGGATAGAATAAGAAGGTAATTATAGGACATTTGAAAAGAAGTGCTGTTATTTGCCTTTGAGGAGAGCTGCTTCATATATAGCATTCTATGACCACTGTGAGAACTTTCACCCATAAGCACCTCTAAGTATGAAATGTTCCATGGCATTTCATTCACCACAAAACTTTCCTGCAGCAACTTCCAGGAAGGGGATCCAAGGGAACGCCACAACCTGTTCATGCCATGTTGCCAGACCCTCTTGCCACATTTCCAGATAGAGGTATTCAACCGTTCACATGATTGTGTAAGCACACTGGATGTGGTACTATGAATTTTCCTCTTTTATTCACAATTATATGACGGGGTGGTGGGCTCTCCTACACTAGAGATATTCAGAAAGAAACTTGAGAGCCATCTGAGTGGGATGGTGTAACTTGGTGTCCTGCAACAGCAGAGGGTTGGACCTGATGGCCTTCATGGTTCCTTCCAACTCTACTATTCTATGATATGATTCTAGGATCATAAAACAAATTTATTAGCCCATTTTATTATATACAAACAAGTGCTACATCACATTGTTCAGCACATAGAAATGTAATATATTGAAACACTTTTTGAGAAAGGTAGGTAGATGATAGACAGATCATCTGTAAACCATATAGAGTTTACAGTGAAGCTGTCATAATTCACAGTTTGATAGGTTTTTTAAAAATCCTTTTCAAGAATGCTGCTTTGTTCTTCAGTTTTGACTTGGTTATTTTTACAGAGCTGAACTGTTTAGCTCGATAGAAATTTCATCTTCAAGGCTGTTGGACAAATAAATACAAGACAATGCAAGACACTTTCTCTTGAACAGGGGTGGGTAGAAAGTTATTAGATTCTACTGACAGTTCTCTGGAAGATTTGCAGTAGATCAACAAGGGTTTCTGCCTCCCATTTGTTTAGAAATAGCAACAACTAAAAGACTTCCTATTACTGCAAATGAGAGAGAGAGCTTTCAGAAAAAAAATGCTGGGATGTGAAGGCTTCGGATGGGGGGACTTTTAAGCTTGGTTCTAACACCAATCACAAATTTCAATGCTTAGAGGCAACTGTAACTTAATTCTTACCATATGTCCAGCTGCTTGGGTTACTGAGTCATGTTTTTAGTAAACAGCACAACAAAGCAAAGCAGATCTAATAAGCCTGAAGTCTGCCTAACCCTGCTGCAGAGAAATTAAGGAGAACCAAGGATCGTCTTTGATGGAATTTGAAGGAGGATTTTGAAAAGCTAGGCATTGGCCTTTGAACCATTGACTCAAGACTTGCTGAAGCCCTACTGGACTACGTTTTAGCTCAAAATTGTTTTCTCAGTACATAAGCAATAATAAGCATTCATGATGAGATATTTGCTGAAAAGACGCCTTTGGAAGCAATGAAGAAAGATAAGGATTTAAGATCTGTATTGAGTGAACTCAGAAGGTTCTTTTGATGTTACCTGTGGCATAGACAAGATAGCTAAAAGCTATGCTACTTCCCTTGTGCATAACAAGAGAAAAGTAACTGTTCCACAGTTCAGTTCCTACATGGTGCAGTTTCCACATGATCCTCATGGCGTGTGCTGTGTTGTTGATCCGTTCACAACTGAGAAGCAATCACAGAAAGAACTATTCATATGAACTGGAGTCTCCACATGGCCTCTACCCTCCATATGGCCTCTACCATTTGTACACTAACTTGTAGGTTGGAAAATGCTCATGACAGTGGCACAAATCATGACAGCATATGGGGGCCCACAGAGCAGACATAGACATTCAGGCAAACAAGGCCCCCACCTGCCCATGAGTGAAGTCACAGCCCCACACACTGCCAAAGGTGGGGCAGTACAAGGGACGGTTCTGCAAGGAGCAATACTCCATAGTTCCTTTCAGAGGCATACTGCCGCTAGGAAAAGTGGCCCCACCAACTGAAAACAAAGATGGACTCTGGATAAATATATCACAGTGCATGTAGATTTACAAATACACAAACTCATTTCAGTACTATGCAGTTAAATATAAAATGCAGCCCCAGTTTGGTAGCTTCTCTCCTGCACAAAAGCCTCAATACTGGATAGCAGAGTGGTCCATTTTAACTCTACTATGAGGAGCTGAATTCTTGCTTGCTGGTGGCTGCTCTGTTGCCATCTCTGAATCAGCAAGGCATGCATGATTTAGAATCAGAACTGAATCAGATGCATCAGAACATTCCCTCTCTTTACACCTGCAAGATGTGTCTCAACAAAGTGCTTTTCACAAGCAGTCACATCGGAAATAGCGGAGTTTTTCCGTGTGTCGACTTATGGTGTCTGCCTTAAGTTATTACTGTTAGGGGTTGGAGCCACATCCTTCTTTATCCACTCCTTTTCCCTCTCTCCAGCTTCATCAGTTGTTTGCCTAGTTAATCCTGTGGATGCCATGCTCCCAGTTCCATGCTGCCTATACAGTGACAGATCTCATCCCATCACTGAGATTATGCATAATCTGCTCTGGCGCAGCTACTGCATTTTCAAGTGCTGTAAACAGATATATTTTTCAGACTGGCATTCTTGCCAGCCACAGGAACTGCAAAAGCATGAGTCAGGTCCCACCCATCTCTCAAATCATAACATTTCTATGTGTGTATTGGCAACACGGGGGCGATTTAGGTGAAATGTCTTCCATACACTCACTGATCCCATGCTAGCACTCACAAGGTGGTGGATTTAATGAGCTCATAGGAAGCATGATGCAGCCCTCCGCACTGAGACGGTAGTTTAAGTCGCTCTACAAGCGGCTCTTCCGCAATGATATGCATGTAACATGGCACCAGTGTACTTTGCTCATCAGCAGGCCTCCAGCTATCTGTGAGGTAAAGCATATGACCCGAGTAATCTGCATGGTGGAAAGCATGCTGCCTCCTTCATGCCGCATCATCCTTGCCGCTTCTGGAAAAAACCCTGTAATGATCAAGATTTCCCTCCCTCCCTCCCTCCCTCTCCAGGAACAATATGCTTGGTGCAACTTCTATCCTGCCTCTGCCTTTTGACCTTTTGATTGGTGTACACCACCTAGAGAACCCCTTGGACTACTGGCAGCATAGAAATGCAACAATAAATGAAATGAAATAAAACTGGTGAGTAAACAGATGTTGCACTTGCTGTTTCTCATTTTCGCTGCTTTCTTATCCTGCCTGGTCCAGAGGGGGATGAACCAACAACAAGAAGAAACAGAGAAACAGAGCAAGTCAGAAGAGGCCTCCTAGGCCATCCGGTCTGACCCCTGGCTCTAGCTGGCTCCGCTCACGACATGCCCACCAAGAAGATGCAAAGAGTTCTGAGGCAGGGCTCCTCCTTCGCGAGCCCTCCTTGAAAGAGATAAGGAGAGTGGCCACCTGGAGGAGGGTCTTCTCTGAGGTGGCACCCCAACCATGGAATGCACTCCCCAGAGAGGTTCGCCTGGCACCAACACATTTTTCTTCTCAGTGCCAGGTAAAAACTTTCTATTCTCCCATTATTTTAATGGTCTTAATTGTGGTTTTTATATTTATCACTGGATGCTGTACTATTTGCTTCTTATTTTATTTGTGCTTGTTGTAAACCATCCCAAGACATCAGTAATGGGACAGTATATAAAAGCTATAAATAAATAAATGACTAAATAAAGGTGCCCATAGACTTTTGATGGTGGGCCCCTGGCTATGGTCTGAATATCAAAGGGGGCTGATTCCTCATGCCAGACCTGAAGTCAGAATTGCTGCATGGGTCCCCTGAGAGCTGATGGTGATGCTCCTGGATCACCAGTGCATCTTATGCTGAGATGCCCTAGGTGGCTGTCCTTGCTGTCCTTCACCACACACACTCAGTCCCGAAGCTCAGCTTCTGATATCCTTGTTCATCTTTCAACCTTCCAAAGCTTAGATTACCCTCCAAATGCCTCATTATCTTTACTGCTTTCCTCCAAGCTCTCTCCAATTTGGCAACATCTCTCCAAAATTAAGCTAGTCATAGAGTTCTAATGTCCAATAATGAAACTTTGATAGGGAGGAACATCTGTTTCAGCAGAAAAGGTGCAATGTCTGAATTTAGAATCACCTAAGCAGAAGGGCAAGGTGGAGTTTGAGCATCTATCGCACTTTACAAATGACATCCCCCCCCCCCCCCGCCACAAAGTCATTAACCACTTGAAAATTCTAAGTGCTTTAAAAAGAATCACTTTATTCCTACAGGGCCAGTGATACATGAATCCTGAGACAACAGAAAAATGTGATTTGACAGGTGTCCAGTTCGCTGAGTGTACTGTAAAATATGACATCTGTGCTACAGAGGAAAACTTGATGCCAAGGCAGGTATGCTGCCAAATTAAACTCTGTGGGGAAAGTTTCAAAGATATCTGCCTCCCACAATGTCTTAGTACCTGGTCATCCCAAGACTGCCCCATATATAATGCCTTGTGCTCCTTAGCTGGATGATAATTCATTTCATGGCAGTTAAGTTAAATGTGATTGTCTTGGCTTTTGGTGTTTATAGCCTCTGAACCCTCCAAAGTTTTTAATTCTAAGGAAGGAGCCCAGCAAGCAAAAATAAGAAAGAAGAAAGAAAATGATCTTACACTGTGGAAAACAAAAAATCACATGTATTGGAAGTATTGAGAATCTATTGACATTTAAATAGGCTAATGATCTCAGAAAAGGGTGAATAAAAGGCAGAACAAAATATCTGAACACAAATTGAACCGACAACTAAAATCTAGGCCATGTTGTGCCAATGGTTCAGTTGAAGTTGAATCCTCCCTGCCACCCTGGTCTCCTTGAAGAGACTATCTGTGTTATGTGCTGGACAATTCTTACCCCAGGAAAAAAGATTCTACTTTACCAATTTGTCAGATTTCTCACTGCGATGAGAATTGTGGAGAGTGATATGGAGACCCCCAGGGACAAAAGCTGGGTGTAGGAATCCACCCAAGTGTAGTAAAAGAGTCCCCCAATTTTCCAGTACTTTGCAGTTGCTATTGTCAGGGTGCAGGGCAAGAGCAGAAAGGAACAAGGCAAATGCACTGCAGCCAGGCCACAAGACCCAAGGCAAGAAAGAGTCCAGCACTATCTGAAGTCCAATAGCAAATTCAAGTCCTGGTCACAGAACAGGGCAAGGTAAGGAACCAGGAGTACATCATGGAGCAAAGCAAAGATGTGGTGATAGGCAAGTTAGAGGTCAATAACCAGATAAATGACCAAACAAGGAGCAAGTACTTTGGGGCAGGATAACCAAGCAGGCTTCAGGAGCAACAAGGCATAGCCAGCAAGGTGGATTGGACCTGTGTTGCTGAGGCATGTTCAGGAGGGAAGAGTTCAGTCCAACGGAGCAAAGCTCAGGGAGCCAAGGTTCCATTTAGGTGCCAGGAAGCACTTCCTGACAGTTAGGACCCCGAGGGTGTGGAATGGGCTTCCACGAGAGGCCATTGAGGCCCCATCAGTGCGGGTGTTCAAAGATAGGCTGGACATGCACATGGTGGTCAGACTAGATGGCCTGGGAGACCCCTTCTGACTTGCTCTGTTTCTATGTTTTTTATAGCTCTTCACACAGTGCTCCCAGCTGGTGCTCATCAAGGGTATGGATGAACCCTGCAATAACCAGGGTGGTTGTTCTGGTGCTTGATCAGCAAATGGAGACATTGAGCTGCCCAGATCCTGATAGCTGCCACCTATTTAGACCAGAGGGAGAGACCATGTGGTCCTCAAGATGCTGTTGAACTCCCATCAGCCCTCAGCACCAGCTACACTAGCTAGGACTGGTTGGAGTTGCAGCCCAAAATCTAGGGAGTCATATGTTTCCTCAGCCATTATTTGGATCAAGGTTTTTATATAAAGAAAACAGATCACCAAAATGTGTAGGGTGTCCCAAACAGCTATAAAATGACTCCCTTTTGACTAGAATATTTTCACTCCTTTCTCTCTCTTCTACCTCTTTTTCAGATATGTACTGCCTATGTAAATGAATGTTTACTTCAAAGCAATCCTAGTACAATCAACTGGTCTCACTGTCTGGTAAGGGAGCAGAGAAGTGTAGTATTCAGTATTTAAGGAGAAAAAAATAAGGTCTGCAAAACATGACAAATTTGGCTCTAGCAAGTTGATACTTAGAATTAAGCAGTAAGTATTTCAGTTTAAAGACACAAATAAAACCCAAAGTTAATTTTGCTTTAAGCAGTGGAACATTAAATGTTTATTTCTGCCATTTGCCAGGATTAGACTTCAACCTGCATAGCTTTGGTTGTATGTCTGTTTAAGGCAAATATGTAAATCTGTGCAGTCCAAAAAACTGTGCTTTCATTCTGCAATTCATATTGGACAAATTTTCATTTTGATTTAGGTAATAGCTCTGGAGTAACCCCATTGAACACAGAGGGACTGACTTCTGGGTAAAAATGCATGGCCTTGTGTCTCTCAGCGCATCTTGGCATTTCCAGTCCTGGTGTCTCGGCTGGCCTCAGCCGACAACCCCATCTGAGGGCACGAGGGCCGGTGCAGCAATGCTCACAGAGTAAAACAAGCCCAGCCTCCTCAGTCCTCAAGTAGCCTTGGTCCCGTGGGGACGAGTGGCTAAGGATCCCACTGGGGTCCTTTGTGCTGGGCTTCTTTGCAGTTTCCTGCACCTTTATGGGGTTGCCACTTTGTTGCAGGTTGCACTCAATACATTAAAGCAACCTGGGTGTTGTACCAGCACAGTGTGACCTGAAGCATGGTGCTCCTCTTGTGAGACTGACCTCTTTCCACCCTCAAGGCACACAATCTAGTTTTGGGGAAAACTGGGGTGGGGGACATCATTAAGAATTCAGGAAAAAGGTACTCAGTGGAGAAAAGGTTGGTCAGATTCTGGACATCAAGCAATAGGTGGTGTAAAGTAATAAAGCAGGGCATTGGGCAAACAAAAGGGGGAAAATGTTTTAATAAATAAATAATAAATAAAATAAATAAAATTGGTCAAGCTAACACAGCCTCAGGCAAAACTGCCTGCCTGATTCCATAAAGGCCACCTATGTCAATGGCAAAGCTCCCCAGGTGCGTGTGTTGGGCCTTCCCCCACTTTGGTTGGGAAAGAACTACTCCTGGGCTACACTGCACCTATACCAGAGAAATTTCATTCAATCTGAAGTTCCTATAGATGCAGTTTCTATAGCAGAACCAACTATTCATATACCAAAGAAAGATACCAAAGAAATCTCTCCATGTGCCCACCTGAAGCTCCCCTACATCATCCCCACTACCATCATCATCCTGCATTGTAGCTCTCTGGGCAGTTTACAACCAAAACCGTAAACACAATACAAATACCATAAAAACAACAATGTTCAAATACATTCCAAATGAATTAAAATAGCTTTAAAATATGGTAACAATGCAATAAAAAGAGCCAGCTCAGAAGAAAAATCACCTGGATAATCTTGGTCATGGTGCCTGTGCTGGAAGAGAAAGACACCCGAATTTTCCAGTAAATTCTATCTCCTCTGGTCCCCTTGCTTGGATGGAAATTCCAGAAGACTTCCAGGACTGGACTAAATATTTATTTATTTTATTTTATTTTATTTTATTTAGGATATTTCTAGCCAGTCCAATCACTTTCGTCTCTGGACAGCTCACAATAAAATCTATAAATACAGCGATAAATAAATAATGTACATACCCCAAACAATAATAAGCTAGATATCATCAGTTCCTGGATGATTTCTAGGAGATTCCTATTGCTCAGCCACCTGGTAACGCATTGTGGTGGTACTTGACCTACAAATGATTCTAGTCGGGTCACCTGCATTGCAATGCCAGCATCAATGGTGTGGCCTTTTACTTAAGCAGGGGCCTGCACCTGATTGCAAAAGGGAGGCTTCTGGCTCTAGGATCTGGCTCACTGGGCCACTTCAGGCTGATCGTAGCAGCAGTCACGCACAAAAGTTACCCCATGTAAAACCAATGCTCTCACTTCCCCAAGCAGACGTTTTCACCGAGGATTCTCCACACTTCATTAAGCCACTTCTAAACAGCACAGAAAATTAAAACACTGAACCCAAACTGTTTTCAAGCAAGCCTTCTGGTTCATGAAATTGCGTTAATGTGCCTTTGGCTATTGTAAGAAAGATCATACAGAGCTTTAGAGTAAATGGCTGCCATTTATTTAGCAAGTTAAAAATCAACAGCTAGCATTGATATCATTTTTTCTGTGTTAATATCCAACATTGCACATCATTCTAGTGCAAAATATGCTTCATTTTTAATAGCCTAATGAGAAGAAGTTGTAGTTTTTTCCCAATATCTTAAATTCATGATCACATCATTTGTTTTAATGCCCATGAGCTGTTTTAATACAATTTAGGTTAGGGGCTGCACAAAAATTCTTTCAGTGCTGTTGAATCTGTGGACATGCCTTGTCCCTTGAGCTTTTGTGAATGGGGAGCCTTGGCTCTTGGGTGGTAAAAATGAATGAATGAATGAATGAATGGGACACAGCAGTGTGTCTGCACCCTCCAGTCTACGGGCAGGGCATGCTGCAAGACATCCTTTGTCTATCCACAGATGGAATATTGAATAGCTTATTCCTGGGCTGCATCAGGCAGGATCTAGTGGGACACTTCCAACCCACCCGTTCTGTTGTGCAAGCAGTTGCCATCACTTGTGCAATTTAACGCTTCCGGGCTAACTTGAAATGAGCAGAAGCACTTGCTTCAGAAGGGACACAGGTCAGCAGAGGCCACTCACCTGACTCTTTCCAGAAATGAGCATTTCGGCTCTTTTCAAGACCTAGCATAGGAAGCAGCGAAATGCCTTGTGTGAGCACTGAGTTCCACTTATGCAGTGCAGTTGGCAGGAGCCACTGCTTGCAGAAGGAAATCAGCGGGATGCAAAGGTGATGGCAAGGGGATAATCATCCCCTTGGATTTTGTCCATGGGGAACTGCACGTGGAGCTTTTATATCTGGAGAAGTATGGAACCCTTTTCCAGAGCTTCCTCTCAGTTCCTTAACAAGCAGGTTAATTCGCGTGCCAAGAAGTCTGGTGCATGGGTAAGTCCACTCTTCAGGCTAAACAAGACAATCAAATCAGTGGCTGTTTCCAATTCAATGTATTTATTAAGGAATGAAGCAGAGAAAGGTTGAGAAAGAGTTGGTTGCTTTAAAAGAAAATAAAACATCAGATTAGCTCACTAAGCCTTATTTATCTGGAGCCAAATAAGGGCTGAAAACAATTAAATTTAACAGGAGCAAAAACATAAATAAAAACAAAAGAAAAAACAAGTTATGAAACTGTGGGGGGGCGGGTTAGGATTAGGATCACAAGCTGAATATGAGTCAACACAGACATAAAGGCAATGCTGTTTTGGCCAACGTCAACCCAAGTATCCCTTCCAACTCACAGAAAGTATTAATTTTCCTTCACTTAACACTGGTTAGGCTTAATCTTGAGTACTTCATCCAATACTGGGGACCACCGTTTAAGAAAGATGCAAATTGGAAAAGGCAGCAATAATCAGGGGACTGGAAACAAAGACCTTTGAAGAAAGACTGGAACAACTGGACAAGCTTAATCTTGAGAAGGAAAGTCTGCAGGGAGAGATGATAGTTGAAGTACTTGAAAGGGTGTCACACAGAGGAGGTCCAGGATCTCTTCTTGGTCTTCCCAGGATTCAGGATGTGGAATAATTGGGTCAGGTTACAGGAAACTAAATCCTGCTTGAGCCTCAGAAAAACTTCCTGACTGTTACAGCAATACAACAATGGAAGCAATTACCTAGGGAGGTTCTGGGCTTCCCCACATTGGAGCCGTTGCAGATGCAGCTGGAAACTCATCTGTTAATGATATTTTAACTTGGAGTCCTGCACTGGGCAGGGCGTTGGACCTGGTGGCCTCATTCGCTCTTTCCAACTATGATTCTATGGATTCTATTAGCATTGCAAAGAAACCATCCCTCCAGCATTTACAGACTTCCTCTTGTGCTCTCCTCCTGTATTAAAAAGCAAACCAAGCTGAGAGGAAGCCCGCAGATGCCTGTTGAATGAAGGCTGTGCAACTGGCAACTTTCTTCCACATCAGGTGCAGCACAAACAGCAACTGCTGCATGAGATGAGGCAGAAGGGCGCCACTTGCACAGCGTTCGCACAGGGCTCACCAGGAACTCGGACTCAGGGACCACAACAAAGCAGACCAGAGCCTGGGAAGCCAAGCAGGGAATCCAATGGAGTCCCACTCCCAAAATGAATTACTCACACATCTCTGCTGCCAATGCAGAGTGCACTTGGTTTGGAATTGTTTTTAGTTTATAAACACTTTTAAAAAATCTCAGGTGTCTTTAGTAACAGGATTTATTAAGCAAGATTTAATAACAAGTAATAAAATTAATAGATGATGATGATGATGGAGGAGGAGGAAGAGAAAAATACCTGACATTTCTCCATTCCTTCTTTAATTGTGTGTATAAGACATTAGCTGCCTGCTTGGTCAAGGAGGGAAAAGAAAGATCACATACCCTCAGTCAATCTGATCTTCAGCATTTGCAGTTGCTTTTGCCTGTGGGGGTGCATGTGAAAGAGAGGCAGGAGGCATGGAAGATAAGGCAGGGTGTGGCAGAAGACTGGGTTTTTACTGGGCAAAGTATTAGAAGCTCTCTGGTTTTAATGACAGCTAATTTAGAAACGAGTTCTATATCACTCATGCTACTAGGTGAACTAGTTGGATTCATCTAGTATTAAATTCCTCCACTGAGGGAACTGTTAAATCTTTGATGTCAGATCTTTGTATCTCAGTTTTTGGATGTCAGTAAGCTTATGACAGGACTATGCATTTCTAACTGCAGTTAACATTTGTAATTGGAATTATGCAAGGTCAAAGAATGCACTCTGAAACTATTGGTAGATTTTGTTTTGTTATTTCATTATGATTCCCACTGAAGGAAATGAAAAGTGAGGCTTAATTACCTTTATGCTCTTGTACAGTAAGTCTGTAACCTTATACAGATACACATGAGGATATATCCTATTCATATCAGTGGAATTTACTTCATAAAAATGGGTTGGATCAGACCAAGGTTCCATCTGGTTCAGCATTCTGTTCACACACGGGCCAGCCAGATGCCCACAGAATCCCACTAGCCGGACATAACTGCAGCTGCACCTTCCTGGCCAAGTTGGCATGATACTGGAGGACGCATATTACCATCAGGACTAATAGCCATCCATAGCCTCTGCCTCCATGAATTTGACCAGTTCCCTTTTAAAGCCACCCAAGTGGATGGACATCACTACATCTTATGGAAGTAAATTACATAGTTTAACTATGTGGCATGTGAAGAAACTATGTGCCCCAAATCTCCCACCAAGATCTGAAATCAAAGACAGTGCTCCAATCTCAGACTGGAAATAAGAGCTCCAAACACCCACCCCCTCAGCTCTCACAGCCAGCATAGAAAAAAAATACCAGCTGCATTCCAGGGCTGGGAATGCAACCTGAGAGATGGGGAGAAGGAGGGTGTGCTGTGTGGGGAGGAGAAGACTGCAGAGGCCAAGGTATGAATTATCCTGATGCTTCTCTGGCCTCCTTTCCTCTCCTTCTGAAGCATCAGTGTTCAATGAGGAAAAATCTTGTCTAGAAAAAATGCAGGCAAGAGATCAGGGAGATGAAGATCACATCTGCCACTCTGCATAGAATGGTTGTAACCCTCTGAATTTGGGGGTTTATGATAACCGCAAGAAGAAGAACACATATAATAATCAAGATCACTAAAGAAACAATTTTACTAAGTAAAATTGTTGTTCTAAATGTAAAATGGCCCAAGTAGGAGCAAAACACAAGTAAACATGCAATACATTCAGCTGAACAAAGGACGGTGTATTAGAAAACATACAGGCAAACTGTACTTGGTTAGAATTGGAGCAAAACTTTGAAGGGATTCAGCCTGGGAAATAAATGGAAGACATGGTGTCATATTATATTTCTTAAAGTTATGATTCTGTGCTTGGTACGTGACAAATGTTTTCTGAATCTGCCTGAAATGTTTTCAGCAATAGCAAAAGTACAACTTTAACACAGTCACTTTCGTTACTCAAGAAAGTAATAAAAGGCATGTTCAGGGGAGAAAATTAAAACTATTATGTTATACCTTGGTCAAGATATTTGCAGATAAATAGCTTTGGTGCATTGTGATAAAAGCTGGGAGACAACCATT
Source organism: Varanus komodoensis (assembly GCF_004798865.1). Taxonomy (NCBI): domain Eukaryota; kingdom Metazoa; phylum Chordata; class Lepidosauria; order Squamata; family Varanidae; genus Varanus; species Varanus komodoensis. The sequence continues at coordinate 16,597,486 of NW_025336087.1, read as the reverse complement.
CAACTTAGTACAAACAGAGTTGTGCCTTTATCAGAAATTACTGCACCAGATACCAGGCAGAATGCATCAGGACACTTACCCCTTATCTGATTCTCTTGCATCTCACTGCTTCTGCAATACAACAGTGGATCCTGGTGATTCTGCTCACCCGATGCACTACTTCTGCGGCAGAGATGGAGCGCTTCCCAGAAGAAACTCTGAAAGAAGCAGGAAAGCTCACAGCTCAAAAGGGACAGGTCAGCACAGTTACCTTACATGAGGTCTGCCAACATGCCTTTGCAGACGTCCACCCAGGAACTGAGGTAACAGAACAAGGTAAGTTGCCAAAGATTATATCTCACCCCTCTGAAACACCAGAACACACCAAAGTCTACATCAGCTTGCATGATCACTGTTTCAGAAATTTAATTGTGCTTTAAATGCCATTCTCATTCATGTCAATGGGTCTACTTTGCTTATGATGGTACCTTATTCCCTAGTACCATATGCATACTTTATTTCATAGTACCATCTTTGAAGTTTATTTATTATCTTTATATCCCACCTTTTTTCCCTTAGGGAACTCAAGGTGGCTTAATTCTCCTCCTCTTCTCAGTCATATCCTCACAACAACAACCCTGTGAAGTAGGTTGGACTGAGAGTCCGTGACTACCCAAAGTCACCCAGTGGGCTCCATGATTCCTCAGCTGAACAACCAAAGAAAAGGGATGGCATCGACCTAGTGAATCTTTGGACCAATCTTGTATGTGTTTCTTAAGGCAAATCACACTAAGTTCATTTGAGCTTCCTTACAAATACATTTGCATAGGATTTTACTTGTAATATTGGTAGAGACATGGTTCACCACATACCCAGTTGTGCTGCTATTTTTCTAGTTACAAAGAGTCTCATATAACTGCTAGGAATGGCAATGAAAATAATAATGTGGAACTTCCCTCCCCAAAAGTGCTTCTCATATTTTTTTTTCAGTAGCCCTTGCAACATTCCCATAAGGTGGACCATACTATTACCTCTATGAAAAAGACCCCTCACATTTCAAGATAAAAACAAGGGGCGACACCTATTTTCTCAAACCAAGTATCACTGCACCATTACACATTGCCAAAGGCTCTGCTGCCTGCCAAATACGGCACTAACATATTCTCAACAGCCTGTTCTCCAATGGTCAAAAAGCTAAGTGTTTGGCTCTTGTAAAGATTACTAGAAATCCTATGCAATTCTATCAGCAGCTCAAAATAAGGCATAGATGCAGCATGGAAGATAGCTGCCCCTGGTTTTCCTCTGCATGCATTTACTGACAATTAGATTTTCATATCATCCTTTCTCCAGTGAGCTGCACATGTTTCTTCTTTCCCTCATTTTCTTCCCACTCCAACTCTGTGAAGTAATTCAGACAGAGAGAAGGAGAATGGTCCAGAACATCTGTTGAGTGTTATGGTGTAGTAAGGATTTGAACCTGGTCCAGATTTGATACTCCGTCTCCAACATTTGGATGGCATAGCCCAAAAAGAAGAAATGCATCATAAAAAAAGTGAGAGCACCAATTCACAAAAAGTGTGTATATATGCCCATGTGTGTGCGTGCCTGCGTGTGTGTACATGCACATTTAGAAACAGTTCATATAATTCAAATAGAAATAGATATTATTTGACTGAAGGGAAAAAGCTGTTAGCATGTGGTTTGCATGCCTGCTTTGTCTGTTTTCTGGATGCTATGGGGCAACTTCAAGGCTTCCCCTCTCCCTCAAAGTGGAATGATCCTCTGGTGGGGATTCAAACAGAAGATTGTCCTCTGTGATGCAGGCCACCCTGACACCATATAACTTCAACTTTCAGTATTTTCTATGCAGGCACCAGGGGCCACTCTGCAAGCCCTCACTCTGTGTGGATTACATGACGATTTGGGTACCAGGAATGGGTACCAGAAAAGAGGGGTTGTCCCTAGTAAAGTTGTGATATATGGGGTAAAATTGAACCGACTTAAAGTTTTTAACAGTTCAAGAAATGTGCACAAATTTACACCCCAAAACTACATGGTTATATACCATAAAACAATCAATAGAACAATACAATAAAATTATCAAAACCAGAAACAAATAAATCCAATCAAAACCAAACAAATAAAAGTGACTGTAAATGATAAAAATACTATCTTTTAAAAATATGATTAAATAAAAAGTTTTTAACATTTGCAATTTGCACATTTAAACTGTTAATGAAATTCGTGCAAATTACCACCAAAACCCCATCATGTGGCTTTAGTGTGATCTGTGCAGAATAAGTCCACTGGTACAAGTCACAAATTGCACAAATTATAATTTTATGCCAGTCAGCTGATTCTGCATGAATTAATCTAGAGGCATGTGGATTTTTGTATTTGCTCAAATTTCATTCATTTTGCATTCAGCAAGAATGTGTGCAAATCACATTCCAACCTAGAGGTGGAAGTTTGTGGGGGAAAGTCCAACTTGTCCTGCCTCTGATACTTGTGGATCAGAAATGGGGAAGAAATCTGTTGATCACAAATAAGCTGGATTCTCCTGTTTCAACACATTCCTAGCTTTAGCATAGGCAGAGTGGATTTAGTTTGGAAGGCAACTGTGAAACCATTGTAGGATGTGAGTTGTGGGAAAAATAAACAAACCAGTAAGATAAAAGGAGAGAAAGACAGCAGCAGCAGCAACAAAAGTTGTTGCAATGTTTCTCTGTTATCCATGACATGGAAATTGATGTGTACTGTAATTTTTGTTTATGTCTAATGATTAAAAGTGACAGGGTGTGAACAAAAGAAGTTGTGAGTAACAGTGAAGCAGAAGAATTCCATGGAAGTGTAAGGCTGATAAGAATAGTGATCAAGCAACTAATTAATCTTTCTTGGATTCATGACAGCCTTTGTGAGGCAGGAATGCATACACAAATGTCTTGTCTGATTCATGTCTTCTTTAAATGACCATTTTATTTTTAGCACAAGCAGCAGATTGTTCTTCTAGTAACAAATTGGAGATAGGGAGAATCTAGTAGCTGTTAAGCTTGGTGCATTCTGTTTATGCTGTAAGGTTTATTATCTTATCTAGCTATTTGAATGCATTTCTACAACCAACATAGTGGTATATGAAGGGTGGGGGAGGGGGATCTAGTTATCCAGATCTAGAAGGACAATCCAAGTCCTATTCCATTCCTGCATTAAAGCCTGTATATCATATTTATTCACCAATAACAATTATTGACAGAGATGGACTTTGGGTTGCTTTGCCTGATGAGCTTTAATAAGTACCTCCAGTAATAACAGAAACTCTGACGCTGTAAAAGCAGCCAGACCAAATCTTGATACTTATAAATGCAGCAGTTACAAGTATTGCTTTTCAAGTATAACTAGCCAATCACAGAAAATGACAAGAGCTCATCATCAACACCCACCAGCTGATCTGAAGTAAGACTTGCCTTACCCATCCATGCCTCCCCCAAAAACATCTCTTACCAATTTTTAAATCTGGATTGTCCCACAAAGTCAATTTAGCATGAGCAAATGGATCAAAGTGCAACTGATCTGACATTTCCCTAACTGGCACTTGCAGTTTTGTTCAAAGCAACATCTGAATCTACACATACATCGCATTCTTCCAAAGACGTCTCTAATGCTCAAACCACATAGCACATCAGTTACTGAGCAAGTAGTTGAAACTTTCCTTTTCCTTACTTTAAAAAGAAGACTATTGACTCAAATCCAGTGGAGACTCTGATCTGTGTGCAAAGAAACTAAAATTTTAGGAAAGAAATGGGTGGCAAGAAGGGTTAATTCACCTTCCCCCTGTGCATGATGTGCCTGATGCAGATGTTAGATCATGCATGTTTACCTAAAGAAAATGTTAATGCTTAGCTACATGCTACACAAGTGACATAACATGAGAACGGAGAAAATTGCGGAGTGTGCATACGTCATCAGGAGGCAGTCCAGTTACATAACATAACAAAAGCCATGCCAGATCAGACCAATGGTCCCACGGTCCCACAGTTGATTGACATGATGGCAAATGAGCTGCCCACAGGATCCCATAAACACAATGGGTAGAACATTTCCACCTTCCCAAGCTCCTCAACTGCATGTCGCCTCTGCTAAAGGAGGTGGCACATATCCAGCAAGGCTAGTAGCCTTCATGAATTTGCCCAATTCCATTTTAAAGCCATCGAAGTGATGGCCATCAGCACTTCCTGTGGCAGGAAATGCCATAGCTTACTTATGCACTGTGTATAGAAGTAATGCTTTTATGTATTCTGAATCTCCCATCAATCCACTTCATGGGGTGAGCCCAGGTTCTTGCGTTGCAGGAGAAGGGAAAAGTTATTCCCTTTTCACTTTTTTCCACACAAAGTATAATTTTAAACACTTCCAAGTCTCCCCTTACTCAACTTTCTTCTAAGCTAAACACACACCTGTGCATAATGTATTAGTGAAAAAGGAATAGTCATTTACAAGCTTGCAAGATTCTCTGCTGTGATATCACGCCCCAAACCATCTGTGTGAAGGTGAAGGATAGCAGCCTAAAATGACATCTCTTTGTTAATACACATTGCCAAAAGTGGGGGACACATCACCGAAAAATTGAGCAAAACAGAACAGGACATAGATTTGCATTAAAGGGACACATGCTAATTTATAAATATTTAGCAAATTTATACATAGTATAATTTAAGCAGAAATATAGCAAAGTTTTCTAAAGTGAAGTCTGTCATGAGGTGACCTGTGTGGACACTCCACCTGCTGTCCGGGTACTAGCAGTGGACGGGTGACTTCAAACCCTGCTCTGCTCTCCTTTGCTTTATTCAGGTGCTTTCTCTTTCAACTGTACTTGGACTGCACAGCCCTTCAAACAGAGGACTGCCCTCTGTTAGCCCTTTAAGTAAAAGACTGTTCTCTGCATCCTAATTCCTAACTCTTAATATGAAGGCGCATTTGTCCCATGAAATGACATTGTCTTTTGTCAAGAACTGCAGAGAAGGGAGATATTGATGGTAGCAAGGTGGAGAGAGAGATAGGTGCCTTGAAAATCAGCACAGGTCACTGTAGTTACGTAGGGGATGGAGGGGCTGTTGGTGAGGACGGGGAATGCAATGAAGCTGCAGTACCAGTGCTGTTGAGTCTGTGTACCAGGAATGGCAGATACGGTGGAGAGGATGGTGGGGGTATTTGAAACTGGCCTTGATAAGCCGAGTAAGAGATACGTGCTGAGGAAACATCTCAGCACCCCACCTCTTGCCTTCTATATTCAGCTAAAACTGAAAACAGAAGCATTCTAATTTGTCTTTCAAATAAGGTTATTTCTGGCAGAGAGATTGATTGTCTGCATTGCAACTCTGTTCCATGCTGATCAGCAATTAAACCAGCAAGGTGCTTTCTCTCAGCTTGTGCTGCTGGATTAGTCATTATCGGCTCTATGTTTGCTGGACAGTGGTGCAGGATTCTGTGAAACAGCCTGCTCTTGCTGTAGGCAGGCATGGAGCAGGGGAGACTCTAGTTAACTTTGCTGAAATACCTGTGTGATGTTTCAGGGTGGTCAGCCTGCACAGGGAGGACAAAGAGGCAGACCACCATATCCTGCATCAGCTAACTTATTTGCTCTAGTTTTAAAATACATTGGCCATCTTCAAATGGAATGTGGAATAAGCAAATTAAAACTTTCAAACCATATCTGGCAATGTATCAATCTACACTAACATAAAGGAAATGCAGTGTGGAGTCGTTGTTGTAGCAGTCGTTGTTATTATTCATTGCATTTCTACACTGCCCATAGTCAAAGCTCTCTGGGTGGTTCACAACCAACCAGTTCTCAGGAGGTGGTATGTCACACCTGCAAGGCTTTACGAAATGCATCCAAGAAATGCAGGATGTGGACAACGCCATTAATCTGTCTCCATTAAATGTGTACCCTCCATTAATTGTGTGTGATATCATGGATAACACTACTGGACTGCAACTCCTGGGATCTGGGCTCTAGTTTCCACTCAACCATGATACTCACCGGGTGATTTTGGGCCAGTCACCCACTCTCAGCCCAAGCAACCTCATAGGGTTGTTGTTTTGAAGATAAAATGGGAAGAGAAGCACCATGTAAGCTACCTGCAAAAGGAAGACGGTGGGGAATGACACTAAAATAAAATGTTTACCACAATTGGGAGCCTAGACAGCTCATTCAGAGGATAGCTGCAGCCTACTGTGGCTTATCTAAGCCATAGCAGGTTGTGTGAGACAGGCCAGTGTGAATCTCTTTCTCTGAGAGAGCTCTGACCTGAGAAGAAGCGACCCAACTTGGATCTGCCAACCCACTCAAGTCCTTTCAGCCATTGCAGAAAATGCTATGGTACCACCTTCTCCCCAGAACAGTGCCTTAATTGACATTGATATGAAGGAAAGTACCATGAACAAGCTCAGGAAGGAAAGGAAAAGGTGTGTTGAGGACAACTGTAAGAGAAGAAGGAGAGGCTGTGCCTCCATCAGATCCAGGCAGCTCTCAGCTTCCATCTCTATCTTCAGCATGGTACGTGAGTTAGAGGGGGCTAGAGGCCTCCATAATGCCAAATTTATTTTCAGAGGACTGAGAAACCTTTAAAAAAATCTTAGCTGTTCCTCTTGCTCTCCCTGCAATTGCCAGCAAGGCTTAGGATGGCTAGAGGGCTCAGGGATCACAGCCATCTGACCTATGGGCACATATCCCATAGAAGTGAACACTTACCAAAGGTGGGGCCTGGGCTGTGGGATGTACTACCTGCATTTCTCCTTAGGACAAATTTATCAAGTCAAGAAGGCATTTGATCTAAGGAATCCTTGATAATTCTAGGGACTGTTGCATTGTCCTTCCAAACAAGCACTGCTGGGTCTTAGTATTTTATAATAAATAAAATAGTTTCTCAATGGTTCATCAATGGTAGCTAGTGACATTTTGCTATTTTATGCTTTTCTTCCTAGTTGTTCAAAAGGAAAAAGGCAAGTGTTCAATTTATTTAACTGGAGGACTCTCTACTACCATACATATAACAACAGGAAAATAACTTCTCTAATTTTCTGGAGACCCGGCATAATTTGAGTATAAGAAGAGCTTCCTGTGTATACAGTTGTGATCAAGAGGATACCTTGCAGGCGTAAATTGACCTTCCCTCTTTGTTTATTATCAGACCCAGTCCTAAATGGGACTTTGTTTATTAACAGGCCCTGTCCTAAATCAGACCCAGTCCTAACTTTGTAGAAGCACAATCATATTATTTGGACCCCTTGCTATTGTCTGCAGAGGAATGCAGAAATAAAGAAATCAGCAGAAGTGACATACTGATTTCAAAAGGAGCAAAATCAATGTTTGTCATGTGAGGAAGACTAAATTACTTCCGAGCAGTGCCCTGAAAATTATATTAGTCCTTTGTTTGGGAACAGCAAATTGCTTAGATACTGATTTGCAACTCCTACAATAGAAAGAGTTTCCCTGTGAAAATAATGGATATAAAAAAAAGTTGGGTGATGTGGGATAAAAAGATATGGGGGTGTGGGTGACAGAATTTCTTATATTTTATTGGTAGCAAAGCCAAATATTATACAGAAGTTGTGAAAATGGGAATCCAGTTTACTGTCAAATGAAATAAGAACAGTTTAGAAAGAACTCTACCAAGGGTATACAAAACTCTGAGATGACCCTTTATGGCATTTGAATTTCTAGCAGTTCCTGCTTGTGCAAAATCCAACTGTAGGTTATCATTTGAGGTCAGGGAAATTAACCTATTGCATGACTGTGATTATGCCATGAATAATAATCATTGGGTTTGAGTACAGAATCTACCAGATTTGTGTGTGTGTGTGTGTTTTTAAAGCAGGCTGCCCCACCTCCCACAAAAGGAGTAAATGTCTAGTTTTCATTGATGCAAAGAAAAGCTTAAAAACTGGGGACGAAGCATCTTTATTAAAACCCTGAGATTGACAACATTTCATGTAGAATAACATGTTGCAAAGCTGTCCTTATCCTCTGTCGTAGCTTCAAGCCTGCCATGTAAAGCCCACCACAAGCCCCTCTCATATGCTAATATTTTATAGTTCCCTGCATTCAAAAGCCAATATTGCCACCGTGACAGAGTCTTCTTTGGATATACTGCAATACTTCAAGTACCTATAATTTGAATACTGGTCTCAGCACTGACGGAGGAGCACTGTGGGCTGCTCCTATTCTAATGGGCAGGAACTGTTCTGCTAAAGCATAGCTGGTACGTGATGATTATAAAGTTCATCCATGATTTGATACATTCTTTTTCTGTTCCATTTACCATCAGCAATTAGCAGTTTAGCACCACACCTGGCTAAACTCAAAATATGCACTAAAGTGACACTCAATTCTGGCTGCCAGGCCTGGGGCTATGCTTTCTAAAGCAAAATTCTAACTCTGAAAGTGTCCAGAGGGTGGGGGGGGGGGGGGGGGGGAAGAGAGAGAGAGACTATTCTTACAGTGTTGTTGAGAGTTGGAAATCACCATTCTGAAGGGAACGGCCATCATATCCTGGTTTAATATACTGATTTTCAGTCTTGAGAAACATTTAAGTCTGTAGTGAGGGATCACAAAAATTTTCATCAATGCAGAGGAAGAACAGAGAAATAGTGTGCGTAATTTGGTTTCTTTTCTCAGCTGTCAGGATCTTTTCTAAATTGTTGGTGCTTTTTTTTCTTTTGTGTTTACCAGTAAAAGCACCTCTCTTTCTTCAACTCAGTAAAAAAAATCAAAGGAACACAAGTCTAAAAATGTATTACTATTATTATTATTATTATTATTATTATTATTATTATTATTATTATTATTATTACATTTCTATGCCGCCCCTTGCCGAAGCCTCGGGGCGGCTTACAACACAATAAAATACATTGAAATACAATAGAACATAATAAATTACCATTAAATACAAAAATACAAAAAATATATTGAGTTACAAACATAATAATATAAAATTAAAATTATCAGTATAAAATAAGTAAATAAATAATATAGGAGGAGAAAAGAGAAGGAAGAAGAAGTTGCCCTGGCCAGATCATATATTTTAACAATTAAAATGAAGTTTAAATAAAAAGGTCTTTACCTGGCACCGAAAAACCTGTAACGACGGTGCCAGGCGGACCTCTTTGGGGAGTGAATTCCATAGGTTGGGTGCCATTGCAGAGAAAGCCCTCCTCCGAGTACTTACTCTCCTAATTTCTTTCATGGAGGGTTCCCGGAGAAGGGACTCTCCCGCAGATCTCAAAGGGCGGTCGGGCATATACGGACGTAAGCGCTCGTTCAGGTAGCCAGGACCCAAGCCATTTAGGGCTTTATAGGTCATAATCAACACCTTGAATTGGGCCCGGGCTTCAATGGGAAGCCAGTGAAGCTGACGGAGGACTGGAGTCATGTGAGCATAACACCCCATCCCCGTCAGCAACCTGGCAGCTCTATTTTGCACCAATTGAAGTGTTCGGACCATCTTCAGGGGAAGCCCCACGTAAAGCGCGTTACAGAAGTCTAGGCGGGAAGTCACCAGCGCGTGTGTCACCGTCGCCAGGCAGTCGAACTCCAGGTAGGGGCGCAGCTGATTAATCAGCCGAAGCTGAAGGAAGGCGCTCCTCGCCACCGCTGTCACCTGAGCTTCCAAAGAAAGCTCCGGGTCGAGGAGTACTCCTAAGCTGCAGACCTTATCCCTAAGAGGGAGTGTTGCACCATTCAGGACCAGGTCAAATCCACCCTCTCCGAAGCCCGATCCGCCAACCAACAGGACCTCCGTCTTGTCTGGGTTGAGTTTCAGTTTATTGGCCCTCATCCATTCCATTACCTCGGCCAAGCACTGGTTCAGCACAGCCACTGCCTCACCTGGATTAGTGGAAAACGAGAGGTAGAGCTGGGTATCATCAGCATATTGATGATTCCGCAGCCCACACCTCCTGATGACCTCTCCCAGTGGTTTCATATATGCTACATTACCTTTTGGAAAGGGTTGGGTCCTAAGTGAAATTAAAAAGACCTACATCTAGGCAGTTGTTGGGTCACACAGCATGGCCTGTGGTGAATTCTGGGCAACATGAAGACTATGCAAGAATATTTGCATAGCCCTGCAACCAATTATGCAAGAGTTGTTCAGTGGACAAATAACCTGAGCAGCCAGGGTTGCACAACTCAAAATGTCCCCCCTCCACAAACGCACACAGACCAATGAGCATAACATTTTGTGTACACCAAATCACTGTAGGTAACAAGCCTTGAACTCAGATTGCATGAAATTGAGTAATGCTTCTTTTTCTTTTTTCTTTTTTTAAAGGACTTGGAGCAAAATGGCACAGGAGACATATTTTAGCTCACTGACAGAGCATATGCTTTCTATGCAGAAAGCCCTAGGATCGATCTTTGACATCTCCTCTAAAAGGATCGGTGATGTCAAGGACATCTGCCTGGAGAGCCTGAAGAGCCATTGTGTGCCTCAGTATAAGTGAACTTTCTCTCTTCATACACAAGGGACAGCAGGCCAAAGAGAGGTTCTTCCAATTTGGAGGTTCATGGGTCTGTTTTAAAAGATGGTGAGTCCTGATAGCTACTAACTGAAGGAAATGTGACTATGGAGGGCAAAAGATGGCTGGATTTGGGAGCATTTCGACTTAACATTGTGAGTGCAAACTAAGGAATGAGTCACATGGGGAAGGAGTGTCATGTAATATTACATGTTATAATTTGTTATATGTTGCATGTGGAACAGAGAAGGACTTGGAATGCAGAATTTACTAACATTACTGGATCTTTCCTTTTTGTTCTGCATTGTTCTCATATTATCACAGGGTCCTTGTCTAGTTGCACTTTAGATACTGTATCTTCAGGATGAAAACCCACATTTTAAGGTGTGGTAGGTGTTGGAGTTATCCTAATAGCAGTTATAGTTTTATATCTGGAATTAAAGAAACCTTTGCTTTCCTTCCTACACCCCACAAATGACCAGGGTTTTTCCATCCAGACTCTGTCTATGACAGGGGTCAGCAACCCACAGCTCCGGAGCTGCACATGGCTCTTTCATCCCTCTGCTGCGGCTCCCTGTCGCTCTAAATATGCATCACAACCCCCAATGTGCAACACCCACCGGCACATGATTTATTGAGCTTTTCGACCCCCAGTAGGCCAACATGGATAAATCCAAGAAAAGAAAAGTTTCAGAAGAAAACAGAATGTGTAATGGTACGTGGGCAGATTCATTTGCTTTCATTGCTGACGAGACTGGTTTACCAGTCTGGGTTTTTTTAGGTAAAAAACAATATATGCAGTGTTATCTTCATTTTAGATGTCAAAAGGGTTTTGTGGCTCCCGGTGTTTTCTTTTCTGTGGGAAATGGGACCAAATGGCTCTTTGAGTGTTTAAGGTTGCCGACTCCCCGTCTATGGGAATGAAGACGGAGCCTCAGAATACATGAAGGAGTCACCAGCCAGCTAATCAAATGCAACTAGTTTGACTCCTCAAAATGTATCAGCTTGCTAACTGCCTGGTTGGTGGTATAAGTCTCTTGTTAGCACCTCCCAGCAAAGGATACCATTGCAACAATATTCACCAGCTGCTTCTCCACTTGCTATGGAAATACTAAACTAGTTTACTCTTTGTCTTTATGGAATTTCGTACCTCATACTGTAAAAGTAAACACTGAAACCTGTTAAGTTTTGTAAATTTTGATTGTTTTATCTTTATCAGTTGCTCAAGCACCCAAATGTGTCATTTTTTGAGGATTTCTTGATGTTTCAGTATTATCCTTTCTATAGTGTTCTTGTACATGACCCATTTAAAGTCTCACGCCTCTTCCTGCAATGGGTACATGACACCAACTTTACAGAACACTCTGAATATGCTCTGTTCTTTTGTAGTCAGTATTAAACTGGCTACCCTTCAGCATTTAAGCTTTTAGGAATACCTGTTTGCTGTTAATAAACTGTTGAGTGCTTGACTGTACGCAGCCTTTGGATCCAGGCATTCATCCTTTGCAGGTCTGAAATCCTGACAAGGATAGTTTGGAAGACCAAGATGGAACAAACAAGCAAACAAACAAATAGTTGTTGGAGAAATATTAAGTATTCCTTCATCTTACTGCTCCCACAATTTCAGCCAGGCCAAGCTGCATTTAATAGGCATAATGCCTCCCTATACTCATAAAATCTGTCCTTTCCAATATGCAAGTTCTTCATTTTTAAATGCCTATAGGGTTTATTATTCAGTGCATATCTAGGTTGTCCCCTTTATGAGCAGGCTTTTCATGTACTTAAGTTGTTTGTATGAAAAATAAATTTTCCCTTCCCTTTTTTAAATTAAAGCTTTTCCAGATTGACCTCAGCAAAAGCATTTGCATATGAAAAGTTTTATTAAAATTTCCTCATTGCACATTCAAATGAGTGATTGAGATTCTAGTTACTATTGAAAAAGTAGGTCCTAAGGACTCCTAATTGATTGCTTTTGCCCAAACATGAATCTTCTTGCATGTGAAAAAATCTATTATACAATATTTAGATAGTTTAGTTATGAAAAATACATTTGGATGTTTTTACAAACTGAAGTTTGAGAGGTACTCATGTATTTTGAAATACATTCCTCAAATGGAAGTTATGGGCAGTTCCCACAAGCTGTGATGTCATTATACTTAGTCCTTGCTGCTTCTCTGAGGACAACTGGTACATTAGCATGACCACGCAGTATAGAGGAAATCAGTGGCACTTGAGAGAGCTGGATTCTAGTTCCCACTAAGTCATGGGTTTGGGTGGATGACTTTGGACCAGTCAGGCACTCAGTCTAACGTACCTCGCCGGGTGTTGTAAGGCAGGCTAAAATTGAGAGGAGGAGGCTCATGCGTACCAAATTGGGCTCCTTAGAAGAAAGACAAGATATAAATATAACTAATAAATAAAGTAGGCTAAGCCCCAGAGAAGGGGAGGTAGCGTACAGGGAAAGAGTTAGTCTCAGGGTTTTTCAGCATTTTAATTATTTTCTAGCTGCCAAATTGTGACAAGATGGCTAGCTGAGCAATGCTGCAGTTTTTAGCAGTTTTTCTGTCTAAACTTGCACAGAATTGAGTCCTTAGATGGTAAGTTAAGATTGGGCTTCCTTGAAAGGGTATAGAAAGGGTAAGGGATCTCAGATGTCACTAAACATTCCTCTCCAGGAAAACTGTGATGGTACGAGCCATGTTGCTACCTGAATCAGAGCCCAAATTATAGCCCTGCTATGGCGAGCCCTTTCAAAAGTTGTGCTGCATTATTCAGACACCACCCTCTGCCTTAATCTATCTGCCCTCACTCCATCCGACCACACCCCCAATGGTACCAGCTAAAGCCATTTGCTCCACCCTGATGCAAAGCATCAAAAGGTGGAACAATAACTGGAAGACAGGAGGGTTAGATGCAACCAAAGTCATGCAATCATCTGATCAAGAATGGTTCACCCACTACTCCAAAAAAAAAAAAGAACATTACTGCATACTATAATTGTGTGATCAGCTGACTACATTAAAACCTGTTGTTTGTGCTGCTATTTTTCTCATGGCCTGCCTCTTAAGTTTTATGAAATACCATCTATTGATCTAATGAGCATGAAGGTTGTGTGTGTGTGTGTTGTCAGTGGGGGATGGAATCTATTTACTTATTTAAACCAGTTTTACCCTGCCCTTGAGGCAAAGAAAGAGAGGCTTCCAGAACACTTTACATTAGGTCAAGCCAATCTGCAGGTGTTGCTATGCAAGACATAGCACTCTAAAAATCAAAAGACCAAAACATAAGAAAGACAAACAACAGAACCCAAATGGCCAACAGTAGTGCATCCAGTCTAAAAATTTATGTATGTTTTTTAACATATATAAAACCAAGTTTTAAAAATTGAAACATTTTGGTATAAAATGCCAGCTTTAGTTTTCAACTTCAGTTCAAGAGCTATAAAAACAAACCACCACTGTGGGCTTACCATGTCCGTTTCAATACTGCTTTGTTTTAAATCTCTTGTGGCTTGGGGGGGGGGGGCAGAGGGAGCAAGCTGACTCAGGGAGCCCTGTCTGGGTTTATCAATGATAAAGACAGAAAAGTGGAAACATCTGCCACTTTTAAAGGAATGTGAAAACTGCTGTTACTACCAAAAGACACTATAGTTTCAAGAAGCCATCATAAGCAAGCTCCTCCAAAATCCACTTGAATTAGTTTCAGCAGCCACAAGTACAAGTGAAGAACCTTGAGGACTGGATTGCAATCCTTTGGATGGCACAAATGGCTGCTGTCCCACAACTGCTGTGACAGCTGCTGGGGGACCACCACCAGTCATGCTTTCTGCTCCCCACTCTCCTTCCTGGAGCCTTCCCTGAACCTCTGTGGTCCAGCAGTGGTACCATTGCAGTAATAGGGAGCAATAAAGATCCTGATGCCTCCCCTCTCCTTTGCCTCTTCATCTTCCCAATAATACTGCCAAGGCAGCATCTGCATTTAGTCCTGGGTGATGTCATTTCCTGTCATTTTCCTGGGAAAATGGAGGGGGCAACTCCTTTGGCATTCTGTCCTCTCAGAGCCCTGACAAGGGTAACACCTAGGAAGACAGGTAGGTTGATAAGTGGGTGGGTGTGAGTGGAAGGGAGAGGAGAATTTATTCCTTGGCTCAGATTAAAACCTGATACAAAGAAGAACTTGGGCCCATAATACTTACCTTCATGGTAAAGGTGAGTGTTATGCTCGCACATTGGGCAGATGTTCTCGTTGCAACATCAGCATAACACTGTGCAAATATTTCCCTTTCTTCGTCTTAAGTGAAACAAAGCTGTGATTGATTATGCCACATTATGCAGGTCAGTGCTGAAGCACAAAGGCTGCCTAGCAAGACACCAGCACCCATGCAAAGTAGTCAGCATTCCGTATTTGAGCTAGACCTGGATTTGAGACTATATTTTGCAATTAACGCCTTGTGGTTTCTTCTTCACTGTTACAAAGCTTCAGTGTAGCAGCATTGCAGTTGCAGTGGCAAACACAGAAACACTGCAGTGCCAAAAAGGCCCATGGACTTATCTTTTCTTCTTTCATTTTTGTTGCTTTTTTGCACAGCAGAGACCACAAACTGGATCTAGCCCCTCACTACTGACAGTGGTTCTCTCAGGCTTGATAAGTTACACAAGATATTTTTGTCTCCTGATAATTTCTCCAGAGACAAACCTGGAAGTGTGAATAATTGCAGGTACCTTTCAGTGATGTGCTAATAAAGAGCGCTATGGTGGCACAGCAGTCCGAATATTGTGTTGGTATAAAAACCCTGAAATGATTAATCTCAATAGGTAATTTTCCCCATGATTATCTGAAGGCTATTTGTTCAGACAAAAATATTGCTCTGAAAACAAAGGAACATTATGTTACGGTTAAACATCAGCAAGAAAGCTCCTGAGAAATAATGATTTAATAGACTCGCAAAGGGTGAACTTCCTTTGTAGAGAATCAAATTAGCCATAACACTCCAATAGCAAACAAATAACTACAACAGCTGCTCAAGATGATGCCAGTTGCGAATGAATTGCATGTGGAGCACAACCAGTCACTGCTATAACATTACCCTAGGAGTGATGACTGCGTAAACTATCCCAAGGCAATTCTTTTGACTTCAAAGGGAGCAGACAGCTGTGCCGTTGTTGAGCAGATTATGACCACCAAACAGTTAAAAGAAAGCTCATCTCTGTTTTTGCTTCACTAAAGCATTTCCTTTGCACTGCAAGATGAGAAGGGCTGGTATTTAATCATTATTCTTGTAAAGAAATTAAAGATGTATCTTCATGGAAGACCCTTCTGCTTCCATTTGGTGTATTAATAGCAAGCCATAAATTAGAGGATATAGTAGTAGCCCTGCACCATGGATTATGTAGTCAAGAAAGCATGCAGAAGCCCTGCTGTTGGGGAAGAGCCAGTGGTGCGCTTCGGCTAGCATTATGAGGGTAGTGCTAGCTATGCTTGCACAGGGTGACCGATGGAAGTCCGATGGTTTTAGAACAGGTAGTACATGGTAAGTGGTGATGGGAGGGGGATGAGCTAGACATCTCCCCCCCCCCCCACTGGAATGCCAATTCAGTCACAATGGAGCCACAAGTGGACGTTACAACATTGTTTGCTTATGACAGCTTTGTTCGAAGTGGTGAGTCTGTCACAGCAATGCCGCAACGTGCCATGGCCCCCAATGTCTCCTGACTTGTCATCATGTGATTTCTTCCTATGGGGGTACCTGAAGAGCCATGTGTACACTCACAAATCCCGTAATTTTAATGAAATGTAGGATGCCATCCGACAAGAAGTGCTCAGAATTGATCAACAGCTGTTGGTCTGAGTGATGGACAATTTCAAGTGAAGGATTGAAAGCTGCATTCAAGAGGATGGTCATCATCTAAATGACATTATGTTACATAACTGAATAAGTAACTCAAAGGGCATGTCTTGACCTCTGTTTTTGTAAAAATAAATCCATTTCGAGTTGAAAATCTACGGAATACTGCTTTTTCCAAACCGTCCAACTCCCATTGGTCACCCTGTGTAATGCAACTAGTGCAACAAGGAAAGTAGCCATTTGCCACCAAAACTTTGCTTTTTTCCACTTCTATGGCACCCCATAACCTGAGGGTTCTCCATGCATTCTTTTATACCAGTGCATTGTCTCCACATCTCATGCAAACAGGAGGACACCATAGTGAAAGCTCTGCAGTGCACAGTAATCATTCAGAATATGGGGATAAGGAACTATATAGGAAGAGTGTAGTTATAGCAAACCAAACAATATGCCTCTGCATGTTCACCAATTCACATGTCTTTAAAAGAGATTAGATCAGTTTATGGAGGATAAAGATATTGACGGCTACCAGTCATGATGGCTATTTGCTACTTGCAGAATCCGAGGCAGCATGCCAGCTGCTGGGGAACAAAAGAAGGAATATTGCCCCCCTGTGGGTTTTCCATAAGCACCTAAATACAGGATGCAGAACTAGGAAGACTTTTACTGTGATCCAGCCAGTCTTTTCTTATTTTGCAATGTCCCAAGTCCATCGTTTTCCTTTCTGCAGTGAATAACCAGATGCCTCCCGAAAACCCACAAACAATAGTTTTCTCCAATTGTTATTCCCTAGCAACTTGTATTAAGAAGCACATTATCTCTACGTGGTTATGCTTAGACATCTTGGCTGATACTGAATAGGTTAGGTCCTGATTTAGTCATGCTTTGGAGTAGATCCATATCAATAAGCAGCTTCAAGACCCCTGCTCTCCTTTCCTATTCTTTATCTTTAAATTGGTCTTGGGTGGAACAGCCTTTCAAATAAAGCAGGGTGGCCCAACTTCTCATATCTCAAGGGCTGCATGAGGAAAAAAACCTGGTGGCCACACAACAAATCACACTGAATGAAAAAAATGTTTTGTGGGTCTGTGATCTTGGCAGTCCCTTCTCTGACAACAGCCCAGCACAATGACCACTCCTCTGGGGCGGCCCAACCCTTTCTCCTCTGTTTCTCCCACCCAGAAACCCTCCCATGTGACCTCCCCCCCTTTAGCTCCTCCTTCCTTCTTGGAATTGGCATACTGAACCTCTTGTACTTGAGCTGACGAACTTTCCCCAGCATGCCCCGCCAGCTCCTGCTGATGACAGGAGTATAAATGAATGATGATCTTACCCCTATTTGAATCCCATATCCTTTTATTATATTTAGTAATATAATAGCAGAAAATACTGTCAGTGGAAATTTCATATTAAAGGAATATTGCTGTTTCAGAAAAGTGGAACCATAGATTCATCTGTATGCATACAGTGCACGTGCATAGAAACACACATGAAAATGAATTCCATCTATATTCATGCAGAAGTATGTCCCACTGAGTTCAGCAGGACTTATTCCCAAGTAAGTTTGCAGGCGTAATTGTTTAGTTGTCTAATTCAATAAACAGAATATTTCAAAGCACAGAAAGGAGTATTGACAGTTTTCCTGAAAGTCCTACAGTGCTTTTCTTCTTCGATACATATGGATCAAAACCAGTTGCCAGATATTGTTAACAAGATATTGTTTTGACCATGTTACTTGTTTTCTCAGTCAAAATGTGGCCGTAGATGCTGTGAAGTAGTCATATGAACTCATCTGGATTACACTGCAAGGTATTAGGGCAGGGCTTGTGTGAAATGGCTCCAAGTGCTGAACTTACATGACAGAAGAAGCTATAGCTGCTGTTAAAAGAAACTTCTTTATAATACTTCTTGGCCCTTGCATGAATGAGGTGATTGAAGATGCTCTTATTTTAGACACAACAGGGATTAATAGATCAAAATAAAACCCCACAAGTATGTTTGGATATTTGAAATGCCACATTTAGTGAATAGAAGTATGTCCTCAGAGCTGCAAAAGAAATAGCTACTGTTGGCTAAGCCTAGCCTGAAGTCATGGATTATCACCTGACTAGGAATAGAATTTGGGTAGTCTTCTGTGGTCACATATTTTCAGCAAAAGAAACTTGGGGTTTAAGGAGGTGGTAAACTGAGCTGGTCATCATGCACCAAGGTATAGAGGCGGTTTTAGTGTCACCAGTCATTCGAAGGAACTAAAATTACTTACTGGGCCAACTTTAGTTTACTAAAGGAACATTAGCCCTGACCACCTTCTGAGATCAATTTCTTCTCTTCGGAGAAGATGAAAACTATGTCTGCTATCTTCATAAGTACCAGCTATCAGCTTTGCCCATACAAATGGCAGAAGCATTATCAGTCTTTTGGAGAAATATGGTTTTTATCTATTCAGGAGATACAGGTATAGACAAAGAAATTGATATAGTTCATGTTGTTGAAGCAGAGAGAGAAAGAGAGACTGCATTTATGCATTTAATTTTGTGACCAATAAACCTTGCTGAAGTTTATGTTTACAGATTTAATAAGTCTATCTGCAGGAAACTACAGGGAAGAGCACAGAATCAAAAACAAAACCAAGGGCTCAAGAAAGTTGCTTGGTTTAAAAGCTGCCAGCACATACATTTCCTAGTGAAAGTACAACAGAAAGACAATTTCTCCATTTTGCTTGTGGGCCTATCAATCATAGCTAGGAGTCTGTTGGTTAGCTTTTGTTGGAGAGATCAGATATATATTTTTCTTGGCTTTATATACTTACTGGGCTTAATTTTATTTATGTAACAACCCAAGAAAAATGAAGCTGAACAGAGGAAAGGTCTGCCTAGTTCTCTGTTGTTTCTAACAATGGCCAGCTGAATCCTTCAGGGAAGGTACAAGTAGGACATGGTCAGAGTCCTTTCCTATTCTTTGTCCTCTGCATCTGGTATTAAAATATGTATGACCTCTGCACACTGAGATCCTGTTTGTCTTGAATCCTGAGTTTGGATTCTGGTCCTAGGATACACCCATTGGGAGAAATGGGCTGGTGATTTTTACTGATTTCCCCTGCAGCTCTTTGACTCCACCTACCCAAAAAACTCTGCTCTGCAGACTTGGAGGACCCTCCAGCAGGAGAACCTTTTCCATTTATGGAAGGTGCTCTTAGGATCTGAGCCACTGAGTTGTTCTACATGCCATTGACAGCCCCAATTTCTCTAAACTTTTTTCAAACGCCCTCTAAGCCAGCTAGAGTCACAACTGGCAGCAAACTCCTGTTGCATTTGGGTTCTCCTTCTTGATTCTGTCAAGGAGCTCCATACAAAATTTCAGCACAAATGCCACACTATGAAGAAGTAAGTTTATAGATCAGTAATTTAACAAAAGCCATCCATTAAGTTTCACAGCTGACCAAGGGTTTGAACCAAGATTTTACAGAATGAACATTTATACTTTACTAGGAGAATCATACTGGCTTTTGTTTCACCCTGACTTTGGAACAGTCATACATGGAGGGAACTGGTCCCAGGTTATAAGATAAATATAAACAAATATCCTGTTCTAGAGAAAGTTCCATCTTCCAACTTACAAAGTTGATAACAGAGCAAATAAATTACTAAGAAAGGAGAAATTCTGAACACCTATGTGCTTCAGTAAGATAAAAAGGAGAAATTATTTTTTAAAGTTGAAACAGACTCTTTTTATAAGGGACATGGTGCAAATTCATTTTATTTAGTGTTAGACATGGACAGTGTATGATGTAAGCATGTACATAATTTGACCCCTCATGACCTGAATGCTTATGCAGGCTTACCCTCAGTCTAATGTGTGAATAGGCACTGTCCAAAAAGTTGAAAACTCTCTTTGTGACCATTAATCTGTGATGGTTCATTCACCCATGCAGGTCAGTGAATGAGATTATACTGTTGTTTATTAAGCCTTAGACGTCTAAGGATAACTAAGATTTCTGAGCAGCTGAAGTAGTCATCCATGTTTTGGACCCCCAGAGTTCTAGAAATACCCCATAGCCAATGCAATGCCACTCTTTATCAAGTGACAGAATTGTGAGAGCATTCCTTGCCCCTAGGAATTAATGGTCATGCATGAAGTATGCATTAACTATTATGTACCCCAGCCCTTCTATTAAGGAGCTCTCAAATATCTCTAGGATGTCATGTTTAGACATTCTTCCTCTTCCCCAGCTCTTCTACAAGCTTTCCTTGCTCATACCCGTGCAGCCTTCCACAAACCAACATCTTCCAAATCTGTTGGACTGCAACTCCCATAATCTTCAGTCCTTTGTAGGTTTTATTATATTCAACAATATATTACTAATAAAATAAGGGGTGCTGCGGTCCTGTAGGAGGCACCAGGTTAGCATCATATAAATGACCTTGCAAAACAACATGTTGCTGTAGTGGGCATAAGGTAATGGTGCCAATGACTTCTTCTACACTGTGAATACTGTGAATCTTGTCAGTGGAACAATCAAGAGCATCACTTGTGGCCTCACAAGAGTGACGGTACCTAAAGGTAGGCACTTCTCTAATCCACAGTATTCATCAGTTCACAGGAGCAGGCCATAAGTCAAACCATACAGTCAGGGCTCTGAACCCCACAGGTAGTTGCTGAAAAGCCTGTAGGTGTGGACTTGCAGGTCTGATGGTTAGAAGTTGGTTGATTTCATAAAGTACAAAATCTTTCTTTCTAAGTAAATCGACAGTAATGCTATTTCAGAATCATGGATCAATTTCAAGCATTTTTTTTTCTTTTCTGTAAAAACAAAATAAAGCCTGAACACTTTTTCTGAACAGAAATTCACAGTTGTAGCATACAAAACAATCTGCTCTGAATACTAATTTCATTTCAAGTTAAGGGTTCTCTGTTTCAACAGGTACTGTCACTGAGAGTTTGTCAACACAGCATAAAAATGTGTTATTTCTTAATTAGATGTTCCATCTAGATGGTCAATTCTAGATAGACTAATAGGTAAATCTATCATATGAAATGCAAATGCTAAAATAGATATATACTTTCATTTTTAATGTTCTGATTAGGGTGGACATGGGTCATTTAAAGAGGACAGTCCTCTGTTTGGAAAGCTGTCTTGTCCGATTGCAGTTTAAAGATAAAGATAATGAAATGTTGTCCATCAGCAGTTTGTACTTAGGTAGAAGTATGAAAAGGGAGGCACTCAGCCCGCTGAGACATAATCATCTGAATTACACTGATGTTTCTTTTTAAATTATAATATGTCTAATCTTTTATCTGCACATATACATGAGCATATGCACACTCTATCAGTATTTGTTCTCTTTCTTGGTAATGAATTTCCTCTTTCTTGGCAAATCACAGGTGGCCATCCTGTCTAAGCCGGTCGGTGCAAGAGAGAAAAAAGGCATGCATAAAGAATGTATTGATTGATTGAAGCAGTTATGAGCTACATTTTCCACTAAAAAGTAAGCAGCAACATTTAAAGCACAATGCAATGATTAAAATCATAATAAAATTAAAATGAACAATCAAAACCTATCTCAGTTGATTCTAAAAAGTATTGTTTAAAAATAATCCTTCAAAAAGTTTGAATAAAATTTGCTCCCAAGCTCCAAGCAAAATACCACAGACCTTACCAATTTGCCTGTTAATTATTTCTGGAACAGCACAATCCTATGCACATCATTTCAGAAAGGATTCCCATTGAATTTAGTGGGAAAAGAAAATGTGCATAGGATTTCAGCCTTAAGGATTTTCTGGCATCCTTCATGTCCCTCAGCTAATGCTTTGTCCAAAATGTAAGATTACCTTGACAAGAATCAGAATTCATTGGGATAAACTAATAAATGGCAATAGGTACAACTGAAAGCTCTTATTTATTAGGTAGTGTATAACTTGGGGTATAGAATTATTTATTACATTCATTAATGAGCTGGAAAAAATGCTGCTTGTAAAAATAATCAATTGGAACCAAGGACAAATGAATACCAAGAAGAATAAATTCCCTCAAGGCTAGAAAGTGAGATTAACCATTTATTCCTGGCACATTCTTCTAAAGTCTAGATCATGAAGAAAATCAATTCCCAAACAGAAGGACATCCAAGCAGCAAAAGCAGCAAAATGGATTCAAAGTGAAATTAAAATGCCAAATAGAATTGCTAGTTCTCACTTCATGCCCATTCAGATTAGCTCTCTGAAAGGCCTTTTCATTGAACCACTGTAAGCAATCCCAAATCATGTGATGATATGTGCTTGCATACATCAACATCATTTCTATTTCTTTGATCTAGGAATTCCCAGAATCCCCCAGCACAGTGGCTTTTGGGATATAATGATGGTGGGTCTATAAGAGAGACAGGTATGGAAGGAGTTTGGCTTTTAGATATCCTGCTCCAATTTTTTTGTACTTTACAGGTAAGAACCTTCATGTTTAGTTGACTCCAGAAACAATTTGGGAGTCTGTGAAGTTGGTATAAGCCCAAAGAATGTAGTTGGTTAAAAGTCCTCTTTCCCTCTTTATGTTCAGTCATCAGAAATTTGCTTGGGGTAAAAATTTCCCATTCTTTTGCATGTCCAGGAGAGAGAAAAATAAGCCATGATTTCCTGCGTGAAATTCTCCTCCCCGTTTTTTTTCCCCCCATTTCACCAAAGGTGGGAAACCTTGAAGGAACACTCATGGAAACTGAGCTGATTTTTACGCCTAAATAATCATCTACTTATTTGTATGACACATTTCAGTAGAAATTGTATCCAAGACAGCTTATAAAAATCAAAAAGCAATATAGTTGTAATAATACTAGTAGTGGATATAACATAACAATATATGATTACATTATGTTAGTATAATAATAACAGTTGTACATGCCCAAATATAAACTTCAGCATCCCCAAATAGTTGAATGGTAGTTTCATACCTTAAGATCACAACATATAATGAATACAAAGTAATTTGTTATCAGTGTAAATATGAGACAATGAATTCTCTGAAGATTTGTTTAGGGACACTTAATGTTGGGCTTGGCCCTGGAGACCAACGTTTACATCCTTGTCCATTCTCACATTATCTCCCTGGTCCTACAATTCTGGCTTACAGAAAGAAAACTTTTTAAGGTCAAGGAATAAATCCATGTGTATGTTGCAACATGATAACAAGCAGAAATGTTTGAAAGCACCTAACAACCAGGGTGCTTCCAGAAGAGGGCTTGATTATGCAATCACTATGCTTCATTCATGAAATTTTAGTGGGGATGAGATCCAGAGGTTCTGGTTTTCCATTGGTAATTCTGCCATGTTTTGCCAGTGAATCTTCCTTCTGGTTATCTTATCACAGAAAATCTCTTAAGGAGGAAAAGGCAAAACCGTGGTGGAATGTCTTTTGATTCCAGAACTTGGAGTCCTCTGAAAGCCCCATCATCTTCTTTCTTTTGTTCTATTTTTTTCAGAGCCAAATGGAACTGGTTTAAAAAAAAAAGCCCTGTTTGTGTGTACCTAGATTACATACTCTGTAATTACCTGATAGTCACTAAAGGTCAAACTACACAATACTTTAAGTACCTAGTATGATGCTGACTCTTTTTAAAACAGAAATAAGTGCAAGGCCCTGATCCACCCATGTTTATTTTCTCTTTGGCACAGGATGGGAAGGAACAGGGATTTCAGAAAATCAGAGCCCGAGAGAAGGTTGAAACCTCCCCTTCCTACATAGGTCGGTCCCAAACTGTACAATGGCCATGCATACTTGGTTGTAGGTAAGAAACAGGATCAGTCATGTAGCACATATTTAACATATTCTACAGTTTCACCTTACATGCTATCAAAAGCAAAAAGAACGTGAAATAAACAAAACCCCTAGTTCAGATTTTGCTGCTTCATTTGCTGCCCAGGCTGGGCACTTTTTAGTGATTTGCAACATGTCCGATTTATTTATATTCTCTCTTTATGATGGGTCTGATAATGAAATCAAGGGACAGTCCAGTATTTTTGTGCCACCAACAGCTATGGGTGGTTCCAGATGACGGTCTTACTGCCCTTACACCCTCCCTCAAACACTGGATTTTACAAAAAGTGCAAGTGGGGGGGGGGGTATTCCAGAAGTTGTCTTCCGCTTGCAACCTTCCCGTGTTTTCCATCCGTCTCAGAGAGAATTCCTTGAGATTAGCAGCGTTGGGAACCCACCGTCTGCAGGCGCCCGGGGTGGTAATGGCGGACGCGGAGACGAGCTGTTCGGCAGGAGTCTCGCTAAATTGCGCTGCCTGGCCTAGCAGGGCTGCGGGTCTGCGGCTGTTTGTTTAGCCAATGGCGCCACCTGGGGTTCTTGCTTGTCTCAGCCGCGCCGACAGGACCGGCGCAACCTCGACGTGATCGGGGCTTCTCTCTTGCTCCTTCTGGCGCTCGGGCTCTTGGACCCCACAACTGGGGGCGAGGAAAGCCTCCTCACGCCGAGGCTGTTTGCTTGCCGTTTCTGCAGGCACAGATTCCCCCCGACCCGCAACTGCTTCCTTCCTCCTCCGCCCCGATCCCGCATCCGTGGCGTTTCCCTACAGCCTTTCCACCTCGCTCTCTCGCTCCCCGCCCGATCTCGCAGTTGGGCTCCGTCGAGCGCCGCTCCCCTGGAGCTGCCGCACGGTTCTCCCCGTTCCCCCAGGGCGTGTTTCTTTGGCTTTCCTTTTGGCTGCAGGAGCCCTCAAAGGCAGCTCTGTTGTCGAAATAGGAAGCCTTTTCCGCTCCAACGAAAGCTGCTTGCTCAGGGCGGGCATCAATGGCTCTATATATTCTCCTTGGGTTTATAAATAAATGCCTCCTGTTTGTTCGGCAGGCAAGGCCGGTGTCCCGCCCTCTTTCGCTCTGCAGCTACTTTGAGAGGGGGCAGGCACCCTATTTTCTAAAATCTCCCCTTGTGGCCACTGCACCCGCTCTTTTGGACACCCAAAGAGGAGGCCACCCCTTCAGTTACCCTCCTCACCAATAATTCCTCCCCCCACCCCCACCGCGCACAGAGAAAATTGATAGGCTGTGTCCTGACATTGGCATTTATCTACATGTTGTGCAGAACATAATACAGATTTAGGACTGCATCTATCATGTATGAGGTACAGCAGTGTACCTGGGTAATTTAGACCATGGACTTAAGGGTCTGGGGTTGGGAGCTGGGTTAGATGGCTGAGATGATTTTTAGCATTTTTCCTCTTCCCCACACCCCACTTTGCCAGTAAAAATACTGTTTATGCTGTGCTGCTTCTTCATTCTGACTCCAACTGCTTCTCCGTTCCTTATATATTCCTTATATTCCTTCTCCATTCCTTATATCTTCTTTGCCAACCCTGAATAACAACAATAATAAATACTTAGAGCATGCTTTTTAAACTCACTTAAATCATACCAATTACAGGAATAAAATGGAGTTCTGGCCAGGCTCATCCTAGGTAGTTTGGTGTACTCCAGACCATATCCTAGAAGGCACTGTGGGCTTGTTGCAACTTTTCTCCTCTCGTCAGCATTTTTCTTTTTGAACAAAGCTGTACACTTCCTTGTCTAACCTGTTTTTTCCTAAATCCCTGTTTTAAAAGCCTACTTTTGACAGCTGTCAAACAACTGTCAGCAAAGGTAGGGTGGGGTGGACTTATCCACCTTCTGAAACACCTCAATTCTTGGGAATGGGTGGAAAAGTTGGAGGCACTATCCGGATTGAAGGCCCACTCAGAATGGCACCTCATTCGTAAGCACAGAGTCTTGCAGTTTTGCTTTTCCTTGAAAACTGTCACAGGAAAGCAAAATGGGGAAAATATCTATTTGCAGCCTCTCTCAGTCAATGGTTTAGTACTCCAGGCTTCCTATGTCAGACCTATTTCACTTGCACAATTGCACAGCTCTGACTAGGAAATATTTTTTAAAAAAATACAAAAAAGTGTATGTTTGGAGTACCTTTCCTTTTCTTTCCAGGGGTGGCCAACCAGTGACAACCATTCAATTTGCCACTTTTGCACTTTCCTTTCCTGCTTTTCTGTTACATAACTTCTAGATGGCACTGTGCTGTAGCAGAAGAGCACAAGTGCACAAGAGGAAATTGCAACTTCTTTTGCCCTCATTTATATTATCCCAACTTCCTTTGTCATTATTGTATCACTGTCTTTACAACAAGTAATTGCTTTGTACCATGTAAACAGTTGTTTTTGCTGCTACCATGTAGTTGACAGAGAACAAGAGGTGGAAAACAGGGCAAAAGTTAGTTCACTGAAAACTATATTTCTTTACCCATTTTGTTATATGTCAGTGTCCACAATTCTGTTTATTCATTAATTATTAATAATATTGATATACTGTTTTATCTACTTAAAAGCCATTTCAGTTGAAAAGACCTGTCACTTCATTTTTGGCAGGGACATAATTTTATCAACAGAGGGCAAACGCTCCTTCTCTGGATCCTGGAAGAAGATGGGTGCTTTCTTACACCTTGAAACCTCGTGTTGAACATCAGTGGTACCCAGTAAACATCAGTGCATCTCAGACCATTATGCATGCCTCTGGAGTCAATACAATATGGGGAAGAGATTCCACTCTTTTTCGTGTTACATACAAGGGCTCCAACAAAACAGCTGTGGCCCTCCAGATGTTGTTGGACTCAAAAGTGATCAGCACCAGCCACCATGGCCAATGGCTCTGGATGACTGGGCACATAGTTCAACAACAACTGGAGCACCACAGGTTCTCCTAAGCTTTTCTCCGGGATTGCATCTAGCATTCAAGAAGCACTGGGGGGTCCTGCTTCCTCTTGAACATCTCCCGTGCTAGCACCACAGGGACAGGTCCCTCACTCTCCCTGTTTGAAACTCAAGCCTGTAGAATTGCACTGACTTCAGAAGTGCTCTCAGAATCAGCATGATTGGGATGAGCTCTCTGTCCACCTTCAGCTCTGAACTGGAGGCGTGTTGCTTCACCTGGGTAGTAGCCTCAGAGGCATTCCAGCTCCCTCCTAAGCTTTGCATGATTATCAAAAACAACACTTTAGCTCTGGGAGGGGTGGGATTCTGGACAAATATGCATTTGGGCTGGTTATCAGTGACAGCCAAAGTGTACAGATGGGGACCCCTTGGGTCTTGTATTCTCGTTCTGATTTACTTTGAAAGCTAAGCAGCCAATTGTGTGTGTTGGCTTCACATTTATGTGAACACAGTCACAGGAGGTATTTTTAAAACTGGAACTTCCTTGCCACATGCCAGGGAGCATATGACTCACTCCACTTTCCTTACCTGAATGTTGGCAGATTGGGACAGAGAGGACGGCTGGCACAGACTCTCATTCAGCATGAACAGATACTGAATTGCTGCTAGTCTGGTCATATCCCACCCCATGAGTGTCATTGAACCTGCCAGCTCAGTAGAACATGCTTCCAAATTCATCTGACTCTTGGCATCCCCTTTCAAACTCTGAACAGAACCTACTATGAAGTTTGATGTGGATTTGTGGGATTTTGGAACAATTACTTGCTCAGCTATGAATTAACAGAATGGCCCTGGGCAAACCAATTCCTAGCCATTGCACACAAGCATATTTTAAATGGTGGGTAGGAAGCATGCTGGGGGATCTGAAATATTTATATTTTCTTCCCTTCAGGTTCGGCAATTGTACAGCAGAAATGGATTGTTTGCCCAAAGACTGCACTTCTTGTATGAAAATATTGCATTTTCTCAACACGCAAAGAATAGTATTTTGCTCCTGGGAAAATTTAACATTCCTACAGTACATTCACTCTTACTGCAATATTTGTGTGGGATATCACAGCCTTTCCCACTTGGTACATTCCAGATGAGTTGGCACTGCAGTTCTTGGAATTCATAAACATGTTGCCTGGGAATTAGGAATTGCAATCCCAACACATCTGAAAGGTACCATATTTGATAAGGAATAGAATGTGGTTATCATGGTTACCTACTGGACACTCTGTTATGTATTAAGGCACTTGCATAGTCCTCCACTTTCTTTGCAGGCTATTTGCTTACTGGTGAACTAATCTAACCATTTTGTTAACAAACCACTGTAGTATAGTGGTTAGAATATTGGACTGGGACTTGGGAGATCCTGGTTCTAGCCTCTGCTGGGCTGTAAGGTCATTGGATGCCTTTGGGCTAATAGACTCTTAGTTTAACCAACCTCACATAGTTGTTGATAAAATGGAGGAGGGGGAGGGGGAAAACCATGTAAGTCATTGTGGATTCCTTGTAAGAAGAAGAAAGATGGAGGGTACATGTAATAATAAATACTTAAATTAATAAAATCATGCCCTCTTATTCTTTGAATCAAATGTGAGGAGCCTGTGGCTATCCAGATGTTAATGGGCTCCTACTCCTATCAGTCTTAGCCAGCATGACTAATGGTCAGAGAAGATGGAAAATGTAGTCTGATAGCAAACAAATGAAGAGCACCATATTCACCATCCCTGCTAGAAATATCTAAACATTATTTCAAAGCAAAGTACTCTTGCTTTTGAACTGCAACACTGTGCTGTTTCGAGTGGTGTTTTCAACCACTTCACCATTAGGCAGGAGTTGTGTAAGATGAGCTTCTTTATTTAGCAGGCATGCTTACAACTCTCCATTCTATGTGGCCTTTTTGCCTCGCCATTGCACTGAACCACTTCCTGGAGGCGGTACTCTCAAGCCTTTCCTCTGTGCCCCTGGGTTGTTCTTCCTGTCTGCTACCACAACTCACCTATCTAGTTCCCCAAACATTGATCCAAGTACTGTAATGACTATAAACTCTATAGCAAAGATTAAGAAATGCCTTCCACTTATTTTATATAGATGAAATGTTAAGCTATCAGTGGTGATAAGGAACTTGTAGGAGTTATGATTACAATTACAGTGCAAAAAAGGCTCAAACAATAATTTTTACATTTCTCTAATGGAAAGGAAATGGCAATGATTAATCCAGAAACAGAAAATTAGGATAACTGGTCAAATCTTCTTAAAAAGCAAAACGGTATTTAATTAGATTAGCTTGTGTGGATTAAACCATATTTTGATTAAAGAGATTATACCAATCTGTATATTTAGGCTAGCTTTGTCCCACCTTGCTATTGTGTTAAGAAACAATTTGCAACAGAGAAGCTTCCAAAATGATTTTCTTATGTACTTTTCACTTCACATATCATTAAGATCATATGATCTTAGGGCCATGTGAGGCAATAAGGTTTCTTCTGGCCATGCATTCACAATGCTGAACTGATTGTGTTCCTTTTCCACATTGCTTATTTTGAGAGTAAACCCTGCTTTTGGAGGAACGTGAATATGAACTTTGGAGTAAACTCTGCTTTGGGCTGGGATTCAGGAGATCTGAGTTCTAGTTCCTACTTAGCCATGAACCTTATTGGGTAACTTTGGTTGGGCCAGCCACTAACTCTCAGCCTAACTTACCACACAAGATGTTGTAAGGATAAGATCACGAAAAGGAAGAGGATTATGTAAACCATCAAAGGGAAAAATGGTGGGTTATAAAAATAATAAATAAATGAATAAGCAAGCATTCACATTTGCATGTCAACAAGAAATTCACTCAAAGGTGTTCCTACTGCCATGCATGAAAAAATCTCTGGACAATTGTCATGTTCAAGACATTTTAGAGACGTATGTTTTAATATCTGAATATTGACTGAATCCAAACAGTTCTGCCTTATGCAGATAGGCAAACTAGACTTTAAGCAAAGCATGTGGGTGAACCTGACCACAAATAAAAATTTGGGAGCAAATCCTATTGAGTTTGATGTGATCAAATTCCAGACAATTAGCACCATGGTTTATTTCACACATTATAAGCAGAAAAACTAAGTTTGCCACCAAGTGTACCCTTGGTGAGAAACCTCAACCAAGTGGAACTTTCTGAAGGAGGATATATTATCTAGGAAACATTTTGCAAACACATATTTGTTGCACTTGATCTTTACATTTTTAGGTATGCACTTAAAATGTATTTGGCTCACCCAACTGAAACCAGTGAGGACTTAATTTGCATATAGACATACCTTCTAATAGCAGCAGATGAGGTTTTCTGCTGTGAGACTATTCAGCTATGGGTTCCTTTGCTCTCACTGTGAAACAAATATGGCCCCTTGATCTAATACTGCCTCTTCATTCCTCATACCCTACTTACACCATATATAAAAGCATCTTGCATGTTTACTTACTCAAATGCTGATACATTTTAAAGGGTTTTTTTAAAAAATAATAAAGACTCCTGTGAAGAGAGGGCAACATGGTTTTGTGACTGACACAAGGTCTAGCCAATCAGTACTGCACATCGCTCCACTATGAAGGGCAGGTAATTAAGCATTGCGAGATTCTGCTGAAAACAGGGAAACAGATGGACAGGAATGTTGGTGAAAGTGGTGTGCTTTCCCAAACTATGGTCTGTTATTCCACAGTGAATTAATTGTTAAATTGCTTACATCCCTATGCACTACCTAGTAATACCAATCAGAAGGCATTTAGGTATTGTGCAAATGTTCTGTCTTCCACAAAGCCATCACCACCACCCTTAATGTAATTTCTGCTATGATAAAAAAGAGGCTGAAGATATGAACATGAAAACACAAGAGGGTTATATGGAGGAGGTCATGTCATCTGAACCCCGTGTAAAATAGGATGGCAACATAAAAGCTGTTTCTGTAAGCACCGGGGGTGCCAGGCTCTTACTCTCCGTGGAACAGCATTGCAACTAACATTTCTGAAGGTTCCCAGAATGTTTGACTTTGGGATGTGAGGCAGAAGACATACTGCCTATCTAGCTCTACAAGGACATTTCAAGCACCCTGTTAAACATACCTGTAGCTTACTAAGAACTCTTTTTGCTCAGCAAACTAGATGCTTTTTCGCCAAAATGCTATGGTTGAATCTGGTAGGAAGATATTTCTGCTCCCAAAATTTATATCCTGGCAGCGCATGACATATTATAAATAATATATTTCACCATGGTGCCATATTTCTCCTACAGAAAAATTATGGCTTGGGGATAGAGTAGGGCAGCAGAGATCTGGTATCTCATATTTGCTAAGCATATAGAGTCAAGGAGTGTGATTGTTTTGGACCCCTTACACAGCTTCAACTATTAGATGGTATAGAAATGTAGCAAATAAATAAATAAATAAATAAATAATGAAATAAATAGAAAGGTTTCCCAAACCTGTCAAGTTTGAGAGATAATAATCAGGTGATGCAGATTCTGGTCTTTTTCCATAAACATATATACCTAACTTCACATGATATGATTAAACACATATTTGGGAAAAAGATACCTTATATTGCCATTTTAAATTTGAATGGAACCCAACCTATTGAGTGAGAAAAGGCAATCAATCTCTCTTCCTTTCCTCTGTCCATCCAGTAGATGGAAAAGGCCAAAGGAAAGGGATTTCTTCTGTTCACATACTGGAAAGGACTCCCCGCTCCACCCCAGCTAACGTTCTCTCCTGAGGGTTTCCTTTGAGGGTTTGTGCCCCCTTCTCTCTCTTGCACTATGATGGAAAAGCCATTGGTAGAGAAGCTACCCCATCTCCCACTCACCTGTGCTCTTCCTCTGATCCCCCAATCCTCCCTGTCAGCCAGTAAGAGAAGTGAGTGCGCAGGCAGAGGTGGTACTGTTCCTCCCACAAGTAAGCACTTTTGGTTTCTGCACTTGCTGTCCTGTGGAAGAATGCGAGTAAGCAGAATCAGAAGGCAATGGAACAGGCTGATGCCCCCCAAAGCCTGAACCATCCTGCTGCACAGATAGGATGCACAGGCAGGTAGAGCAGGTAAACAGTCAGAGACAAGGGTCAGTCCTTCCACCTGAGAGAAAGAAGGACTGAGGAAATCATGTAGCATGTAGGGATGAGGTGGGGTCCCAGGCTAAGCTGAATGCTATACTGTTTGGAGAGGGGCTGTATGTTGTGCCAACCGGACTGTACATATAGTCTTTTTGGACAGCACCACATGGTGCGGTATTCTGAGAGTAGGCAAGATAAAGTGGGTAGAAGCAGTTACTGCCTTTGCTTGCCCGAATGTTTCTTCATCTACCCATCTCCATTTGTGCCACTCAGTGAGAGGGTACTGTCCAGAAAAGGCTTTTATGGTGTCATGGACCAGCTTTTTTTACTGAATTTTATAGAAGATGATGCTCAGAGGATGACATCTACCATTTGGAAACCTCCCATGGTTTTCCACCACGTCTTCATCTTTCTTTAAAAAGAAAGAAATCTAACAGTTGCACAATGCATTCTCATTGGGAACTTCCATCTAGAAGCACCCAGAAAGAAGGAATGAGAGGAAGAAGTCACTAGAAGGGAACAATGCAGAGGAAGAATTGAGATTTTCCATGCAAGAAGAACAAGAAAAAGATGGTCTGTCCTCCAAAGGGCAGTCAACTTGTGCCAATTCTCTGTGTATTTCTCAATGTATTGTGGGGAGATTGGGCTAGTTTGGCCTTATCCTTCCCATGATGCAACTCAGGGACAGACAGAGCACAGGTGAATGAGAGGGTGCAGTGGCTGTTTCTTAAATGATGAACCTTCTGCACTGCACCAACCACGAGGGCTAACAAGCAGCCAGAGGTGGAGAGACTTGGCAGTACTAGGGGCTCATCCTGCTTGCTACACCGCCCTCTGAGGATGAGCAAGGGAGGGGTGGCCCAGCATTGGCTTTATTCCACATTTATCTGATTCCCTCTGTCCCTGCCCTGCAAGATGCAGTAGAACTCAGACGAGAAGGCGTGTGAGCCCCTGCGTGAGTTGGGGAGGGGGGATTCCAGTGGATTTCCTGGCTGGGTGGGTTGTCCCTGCCCTCCTTCCTCTGCGTTTTCCCGCTTCTGCGGTAGGGAGGAGAGAGAGGCCCGTTTGATCGCCTCTTGTCTGGGCTTCTTTGCCTCGAAATAAAAGCGTTTGTCTTGCGCACTTTCTCCAAACACGTGATTATGGCCATGGGAAATTGGCACGTAAGGGATTAGATGGCATCGCGGTTTTACCTTCTGCCACTCTGCCCTTCTCACTGTGAACTACGCACATTTGCGGGCAAATACGCTGCGTGATTTCGGGCTCCCCCGATCTTGGCCAAGAATCAAGGCCGCGGCTGCAGCGCAGCCCCCTTCTCGGCCTGATGAAGAGGTGTACAACCTGGTGCAAAACCGCCCGTGCACCCTTGATAGAGCCCAGCTCCATAAAATCTAGTGCGAGCGAGTGGAAAAAGTGAGCAGGATCCCTTTAGACCAGCGTCCCCCGCCCTTCTCTTCGCTTGATTTATTTCAACGTACACCGTCCCAAGAAGAGAAGGGGGTGGGCGCCAGTTGGCGGAGGAGGAGGAGGAGGAGGAGGGCAGGGCAGGGCAGGGCAGGACAGGGCAGCCGCAGCTGGGACGATCCTGCTCGTGGAGGTGCCGGTCACTCTCGCCCTGCCGTGAGCCCTTCCCAAGGAAACTCTGACAACTTGCTCCACTTGGTGGCGGCGGGGGGCACAGCCGGACGTGGGCGGCCGGGTGGCGTGAGGGGTGTTCTTAAGGGGCCGAGCCAAGAGGGCAGGACACCCAAGCAAGACCCCGCGGCTGAGGTAAGTCGAGAAGGCGCCCGCGGCAGGGGCAGGAGGCGACTGTGCGGAGTCCACCGCGTGTCTGCGCGCGCTGGCGCGTGTGCGTCCGGGCGAGCCAGAGCCAGGAAGCGCGCGCGGGGCGCGTGGAGCGCCTGCCCTGCGGCTCCTCCACCGCTCCGTGCCCGGGGTTTCGCCGTTCTTGGAAACGGCCTCCTGACGGTCGCTTCTTACGTGGACTGCAAGCGGCGCCTTCCCTTTCTGCTCTCTCCCTCTCTCTCCCTCGCTCTCTGTCTGCCTCTGTCTCCGTCTCCCTTCCCAGTCGCTCTCGGTGCGGGGCTTGTGCCTTCGCCAAGCGGGCGCCCGGAGACGAGCGAGCCCGCGCGCGCTGCACCACCTCGAAGCGAGCGGCCACGCGGCAGACCCCCCCCCCCCACGGCCCGCTTAGCTGCACGGCGTCGAAGGATCTTTTTATATTTTGGTGGGGGAAGCATCTTCGTTTTGGAGCTGTGAAGGAGGTAATGAAAGAAAGAGAGAGGTGCGGAGGAGGAAGGGAGTTCCCGCAAGTCGCTCTCAACCTTAATGTGAAGCCCCCAGTTTCTCTGGGGGGACTCGAACTTGTGAGAAAGGCTACTTGAAAGGGACTTTTCTCAGTTTCTGGGAACTCAGCTTTCCCCAACATGGTGCCCTCCAGATGTGTCGGACGCCAGGGAACATCTGGAGAGCACCAGGTTAGGAAGGACTTCGGTAATTAATGGAGCTCTTCGTGAATGAGTGTCCCTGCCTTACCCCACCCCCATTCTGGGAGAACTCCGTATTTTTTTCCGCTGACCCTGTCAGTGCAGCTCTGTGTTGGGATGTTGTTCAGCTCTTGGCAGCCCTGCATTCTGGGAGCTCAGGTGGAGCAAATGGGCCAAGCAGAGGAGCCTTCTTCTACCAGTTTCCCTCCAGGTTCATTGGACTCCAACTCCATCAGCCAAACTGGCACCGCTGCTCATAGGGAAGGCTGTTTGGAGTAAATGGGTAGCCCAACACATCTGGGGGGCACCAGGTTGGGGAAGCCTGAAGTAGAGAACCCAAAGTCAACCTAGTTTATGGTAGAATTGTAAAAGGAAGGAGAAACAGAAGGGAAGAAGCAGTGATCTTCCAAATGCCTGTAAGGACATTCAGAATGTCACACTTGGACCCTCTGGGTTACTAAAATCTAGAAGCACTGCACTGTTCTTCCCTCATTCATCAGTCTTTGCTTCACATCTAGAGCTGTACTGAGAGATGGGAAAGTATGTGTGTGGAGCCGGTGATAGGGAGCCATTGTTTTATAGCTCTTGAACTCTACTGTCAAAACAACAGAGCACTCTGTTAAAGGACTAGCTCAAATTAAATAATTCTGAATGATGATCTTTTTGAGTGAAACAAGAACAGTGGAAAAATTACAAATAATTGGGATCCTTAGCTTGGCATTCAACAAGATGGCTTTTACTCCCTACTGTTGGCCATGTTTAATGGGAGTGGAAAGGGATACATGTATCAGCACCTACATGAACTTGTGGAAAGAGAATGAAAGGGAATGAAGAAGTGTGCACTTCTCACAACTGCTAGCTCACTTTGTATTTTCAGGATAACTGTATCATCAGTACTTGCCCCTGATGCATAGAAAGATCATGACCTCAAGCATTTGGTGGATAAAGTTCTGCATACTTTCTGTTGCTGAGAAAAAAATAAATGGAAAACAAATTTTCCTGATATATTCTGAAAAGATCAGAATAGTTTCAATGGCAAATCCACAGTAGTATTATCTCAAAGTTCTGAAAAGAGTTCATTGCTTGTTTTGCTACTTTAAAATGAAACACTTTCACTAGGCTTTGGTTAGACCCAGGAAGCTTGTTGCTTAAAATTAATAATTTCCTACATTGCAAGCAATGTGTAAATGAGATTACTGTATATGGTTTTATGTATCTATATTGTTTGGAAAACCCTCATATTACTTGTAAGAATTTTAAAAATGGAAAAGGCATGGATGTGTTTTATAGACATGCATATTAACTCTAAAAGTAACTTGAAAAAATGAACTACCTAAAACACATGCATTGCTATTTGTGACAACAGCTTAATGGAAGCTAATAACTGTGAGCTTAACTTGTTCAATTTGCAAGCACTTTCAATTAGTGTAAAAGTAAGAAGGTGGTTGTAGCAAAATGAGAGTTTCAGTAATTCTGCGATAAAAAATCTCTGTGATATGCTGCAGTATGTCTTGCAATGCACATTCCTGAAACATGAAGTTATTGGTATTATTATGCCCTTCTGATAATTAAGCGCCAAGTTTCTTGTATGTCCAGAAAGTTAAAGGCTGATACAATAAACTGTTAAACTTAAGCCACCTGGATTTAAACCAGTTCTAGCCTCATTGCAGTTAATGATATTAGTTCTGTTTAGTATAACATATTCATAGTTGCAGTATGCTATACAATATTTATGTTGTTAAAGATAAAAATATACACTTCAGTTGTCATTCATCTGAAATGATACAGTGCACAAGTAAGTGCACACTGGATCTTACCCACTGATGATGCTTCCAGATAAGACTTTTATCACGGACTCATTCTGCCTCATTCACAGAATTGTAAGGCAAGTGTCCAGATGGTAATGTGTTTTATCTGCAGTCCTCATGTGTTCTTGCAACTTCATCTTTTTTCTTACCACAGAAAATTGGTTAATGATGGAAAAGTGGTATAGCTGCATAGTACCTTTTGATTGGTAGATCCAGGAGTCATTGTCTGGAAACACGCTAAGTGCATTGAGCCACATTGACTTTCAAGAATAGTAGTTAGTTCTACTGTACCAATTCAAGGGTATAGCAGGAGGGTGGCAAAGTGTGGAACTTATCCAGTGTTTGAACTAGAGGAGGGAAAGCACCTTGCCTTTCAAAGGTGCTTATGGTAGGGCTCAAAGTTACATTCTCTGATTTCTTTCTCTTTTTCTCAATAGTAAACTGCCATCAGGGGTCATAAAGGAATAAGTTTAAGATGGTAAAGTAGATAAGCTTTGAATTGTTATTGGAGGCAGATATTTAGCCAACAACTAATACCTCATCTCTCTTTAGCTGAATGGACATGATATATTAAATTGTATACTCTGAAACAGATATGCCTTGCAAAATAAAACAATAAGGCTAAACTCAGTATTGGATATGTGCCTTCTTCAAAGAATTAAATGTTAAATCTTTTATTAGTGCAATAAAGGAACATCTGTTCTGTGGCACATATGTACCAAGAGACTGTCTTACTAATAAGCCTTAATGCCCAAGGGTGGAAGAAGAGGAAACTGAGGCATGGTTGTAAAAGTTTGGAAGTGAGTGGGGTGTATGAGTTGTTATCTGTGACAGGAGGGGCCCATGTAAGTAAGTCATTTTGGTGTCTGGCCTGACCATGTTGGCTGGACCTTGAACCAAAAGAAGGGAAAGTGGCTGTGCTGGCATTGGGTTGGTAAACTGTCTTAAGATTCCACACTTAGGGTGACCACTGATAAATTAACAAAAGGGGGGAGGGCAAAAGAGGATAGTCATTTGCATAATATCTGCATATGCTGATTTATGGATCCATGGATGCTAATTTAGAAATATTTATTATGTTTAAATAGAAATATAGTATGCCTCACCACAGTGTAGAAGGTCACCTTTGTGCCTGACTGTTCAGTCTGCTCTTCAAGTGCTACCTGTAGATGGGCAGCAATTCCTTTGGCTCTTCATGTTTAAACCAGAGCTGGACTAGACAGCCCTTCAAGATGATGGCAGCTTTGCAGAGAGGATAGTCCTCCAGCAGCCCTTTGGCTGCAGAACTCTCCTCTGCAAAAGTTAACACATGGCCATTCTAGGCTTGGCTTAACAGTCAGATGTGATTAGCAGCTTTACAATGACCATTGCTGAAACAGGATGCCTTATCAGTCCCCACCCTAAGATGTTGTGCAAGCACTCTTCTAAAGCTAGCCATGTAATTTCATACCAGGCCACATCCCTGCTGGATAATACTTCTTTTTCAAGCTCACCACCATCTAAGAGCTGTGAGAAATAAAAGTAGATATGACAGAAAATATGTAGGAGATTTGGTCAGGGTGTGTGTACATTGTTTGGAGAAAATAGGCCAAGCAAGCAGAAGTCCACTGAAAGGAAGGGAGGACACTCATCATTTTCTGGTACAAGGATCTTAAGGAACAGAAGAAGACCATACAGTTGACTGGACCCAGCAGGGCTAGGATTTAGGCTGGGGTTGGCCATCATTGGAACCCTGGATCATGATTGGATTAGAAGTACTTCATTGCAATAGTGATGCTGAAAGCAACAATTCTTCTCTGTGTGCTTGCATGGGGTGCGTTTGATGGTCTCTGCTTAGCACAACTGTGCTCCCTTCTAATAATCTGCAACATTTGGACAACTTGGAAAAGTGATTTAGGTGCTTTCCCTGTGTACCAATTCCAAATAGAGATTGAAAATCTGGTAAGGGTATTTAGGGCTCCCTGTGCCATTTCATGATTCTGGATTCTGGTGACTGCCAAGCATGAAAAGCTTTTGCTCTAGCCATGGTGACTCTCAGTCTCTCAATCCCTGTGTGTGTTTCAGACGTTAATAACTAAAACACATGATGGGAAAGACCACAAAAGGTGGCTTTTGCTCTACCAGAATATGCAGTCTAGGGTAAGTCTTCCGTAATCAAGACATATTGCACATTTGCTCCTTTCTGTTGTCCTCTGAAAGATTTGGCTGTATAGAAAGTATTCAGTTTCTAAGCTGACTGGCCTAT
The DNA here is from genome assembly GCF_004798865.1 of Varanus komodoensis. Taxonomy (NCBI): domain Eukaryota; kingdom Metazoa; phylum Chordata; class Lepidosauria; order Squamata; family Varanidae; genus Varanus; species Varanus komodoensis. The sequence goes on along the minus strand of NW_025336087.1, from coordinate 16,558,794 downwards.
TAGTTGATCTAAGTTTCTCAAAGACACCTTCCTATTTTGTAGTTCTCTGAACATAATGATTTAACTCTTCTCTGACTTGCATGATTAAAAATATACTCTTATGATGGCTGGGGCATGCTGGGAGTTGTAGGTCTTCTTTCTGTCTAGCTTGCATAAGATTGTGTCCTTCATTAGGTAGCCAGTACATTGAACAGACTACTTAGGAGTAGACCTTTAAAGTTAAACAAGAAAAAAATTGACACAAGCCAGTCTCTAGTTTTCTATTTTTTATATTTATCCGTATCTATGTGTGTGCGTGCAGTAACTGATTATTCATAATACAAAAGCAAGATAATCATGTTCATAATCTATTTTTGTTATACCCAGTCATGAACAAGTTTACATAGCAGTAAGTCGCATGAGTCTGATGAAACATTCTTCTTGCTGCTTTCCTTAGGATAAAGTCCTAAACATCATTTGATGTTATGAGAAGAATTGAAAGTTCATGGCTAAAATATTTTTGTCATTTTTCTGTGCAAATTACAATAATCTGAAACACTGAAATTGATTTGTTTATTTTACATTTGAAAATCCAAAGTATAGCTTATCAAGATATAGAAAAACAATTTTCACTTTTGGAAGATGTTTCATTCACTACTTTTCAGCTCACAAACTACTCTTGTAGGTCCAAAGGAATTATTAGACATTATGGCTCCAGAGTTCGCAGTTCAAGTACAGTCTTGTACTTGAAAAGGCAGCTTGTAATTTGTAGGTAACAAAATGTTCTTTGGGGTAAAAAGAAAAAAAGTATGAATGTATTTGGGATTTTAATCAATGGTGTTTAAGCAGGATTAGAGGAAACAGCTGGCTAAACAAATATTGGGGCAGAGTGGATGCAATGTTATAAATTAATAATGCTAGTCTTTATTTATGCCATGAATAGGAGGTTTTGTGGAGATGTAGCATATTAACCATGGTCACCATGTGCCACCTAGTGGATGTGACAGTATTTTACTATCATAAGAAATATAATTTTTACCCCCCCAAAATCTACATATGCATAGCCAGTGCTGAATGTTACCTCTAGCAAGTCATTAGAAGTCACTTCTAGCCTAAGAGTGAAATCCTATGCATGTGTACGCACAGAGCAGTCTGACAGTCCCAAGTGTTCTCCATGCCGGCTGGAGGATGCTAGGAGCTGTAGGACTTCTATTCTCTAATCATGCATAGGATTTTGCCTTGTTCTCTCTAGACATAATGTTCCACCAAAAATCATTTTAACAACAGTTGAATAAAACGCCTCACTTGCTATTTCCAAAGAGTTAAGTAACTGTACCCCACTTGTAATAAGTGTAATAGTCCCATTTCTAAAATGCCAACATTCACAGCTAATGCCAATAACACTTGCAAACAGCACCACAAGCATGAAAGCAATCCCAGTGAAAAGAGTTAGTTCTTTTTTCCATTGTACCTTAGCATGGAAAAAAAGCCGAATTGACTATATGGTGTTTATCAAACCCTTCCTATACTTTCCACTCGTCTGCCTGTCCGTCCGTCCATCTGTCTGTCTTTGCCCTTCTTTAATGAAGCTCCTTTAATGAAGCTTCATTATTCAGTTGCCATAATGGGGCTGTTTGCACAATGTGACAGTCCACCATGGATTATTGGTCCACCATGCATCTGGGGTGCTGCAGTGAGGTTGTCACTTTGAATATGTACCCACTGCTTGAGGATTTCTATGTCATGCAAACTCAGCAAGCACAGGCTATGTGAGGGTTAAACAGACTTCACATAACCCTCAAGCAGACTGCACTGTTTACACATAATCTATGCTTGCTGGGACACAGCAACCACTGAGAAGGATTGTATGCACAAAGCTGTACCTGTGGGAGACTCATCTTGTCATAAGCCACAGTGTGTCATCCATACTTGGTCACAATAATCCATCTCCCTTTTCATATACTGATACCTTTGCCTTAAAAGAAATAATAATAAAAACAACAACAGCGACAACAACAAGAATTCTCCACCTCGTTTTTATTGGGCATGCATTCTTAGACTTGTATTTTTTGTTTATGCTGATCGGTTAAATATAGACAGCAGACTGAAACAGGTTTAATGAAAATGGTCAGCGGTATGTTGAACTGTAAAGCTGGGCCAAATCTGGCCCTCCAGTCTTGCTCTTTAGGGTTTGCCAGAAGATCACGCCTACTTTCCCTTTCCCTACCCCAAAAAGATAGTAGGTGGGTTGTTAGCCTTTCTGTAGTCCCCCACCCACCCACCTCCCCACCCCACACACATACACCCATTCTAAAAGGAAAGAAGTTATTCTTGCTCTCTTGAAATACCTGATGGATTGTCATATTAAAGTGGGCAAAAAATTATACTCCCCTGTTCCATAAGGAAGGTATAGATCTAATGAGTTTACATTAGAGAAGAGCAGATATACCTTACTGTAGCTATCTCCTCCCTTGTCTTCTCATTACGAGCAAAGAATACAGCATTCTGCTTTATACTAGGAACATGGCTAAAGTTACAAAGGTCTCTTCCAGCCTCATGATTCACTTTTGCTTTCCGTGCTTGTAGTACATGCCTTTTCAAATATAATTTACTCTGGATTTTGGTCTCACTGTGAAAACACAAATAAAACACTATGTTGAAAAATAAATGATGCCCTGTGTAGAAAGCTTCCTTGTTTTTTCACTAGGATTCAGAACAGGTTGTTTCCCTTTAATTAGTACAACAGAGTGGAAATCCTGAACATGAACGGCTGCACTGAAACTAAACATGTAAAAGAGGCAGTATGAATGGTCCATCTGAAGGCCATTTTGAGTGCTTGGAAAACATTTTGTTTTAATAGAGCTATGTGAAATATTACTTTAATAAGATGTTGGTGTGATGTATGAGCTAATGGCTGAAGCAAGCAAGAGTTTCCTCTCTCATGAGGAAGGTGAAGTTTGCAAATTGAAACTGTGCTTGATAAAATGCTTCAGCAGATGATAGTGCCAGCATATATGATTTCAGACTTCCTGGGTGGAAACGAATGTTCTGGTTTCACAAGTAGGAGTCGCAGGATGATGTAGTTGAGTTTCCAGCCTGGCAAAACAGAAATCTTTTGCAGGGTCCAAAGGTCTAGGTAGTATGAAGTTTTGCAGTAAGTGCATATTGAATCATTATTTTTTAGCAGATATAATGATGTAATCTTCATCATTAATCATGTAGCACTGTGTAAAAGAAAAAAAAATATTGGCCTAGAAGACTGTTGCCAGATATTTGCCTCCCATGTAGAAAATATCATCTTGACATTTAATCTTATAGCAAGAGATTATTATCTTGCCACAGCATTCTATAAACAATTACTTTTAATTACTTTAATTACTGAACACTATATAGGCAATAGAGACATGGCAGAGAAAAAGATGAGTTTAGCCAAACACTGAGAAGTGGGAAATAAATGCTAATGTTGGGGAGGAAGGAGGAATAGAGAATTATTTTATTATTGTAAGGCTTTTCATCCCTGGCAGGTTGGCCATTGGTCTTGCTGTTTGGGGTGGAGACAGCTATACTCCAATGCATCAGATATTATGGTAAAGAATGCTGTAGAAGATGCTCCTAGTTATGAGTTCTAGCTATGTTAACTTCCCATGGTCCTATTTCAGATAAAATGCCAAATATGGTATAAAAACTCTTAATATATTGTCTGTAGTTATAGCCATTATGCAGTCAGTTTAGTCCACAAGTTACAATCATCACATGGAAGCCGCTTGACACAGTTTGCATGGTGGGTCAAATGCAGAGGTGGGAAATGTATGCTCCCCTTTCCTCATGGATGGTTTTGCCTATAACACACATTAGCCCTAGTCAGCATGACCAATGATAAGGATGATGGAAGTCATAAATGAAAACATCTTCTTGATTACAAGTTATCAATCCCAAGTTTTCAGCCCTATGTAATGGGTAGAGTCTGTTACTATGAAAATGCATGTAGAGCTTTATGCATTTGTTAGAAATGTCCAGCAGAAACATGGGAATGTTATAAGCAGCTGGAGATGTATTATCCACTGGAAAGCTATTCTATGGATAATATATTCGATGTGGAACACCTGCCATGCATGGTCTCTGCTTGGCAATTGTAATACCCAGAAAACTCTCTCTATAAAGTAATTTTACTGAATTTAATGAGATGAAAGAACAAATGGCAAGGATTAAAGCCATAATGCAATATGAATATATGGTGCTTCCCCACAGAATTTTCTGTATATTACAATTGCCCAACAGAGGTTGTATCACAATAGATGAGATGAAGAAGAAGAAGATGATGATGATGGATGTGTTAGTAGTCGAATTGCATCCTTCCTCTAAGGTGCTCAAAGTAATGCAAAACAAAAAAGGCTTTGCAATAAAAGATATTAAAGATTGTCATTCTCCATTAGGACTATAGGATGCTGTTTTATACTAAATCAGACCTCTGGGCCATCTTGCTCAACATTGTTTACATTGACTAGTAGCTGTTCACCAGGGTTTCAGGCAAGTGTCTTTCTCAACTCTGGTTGTTCCTTCAGCCTCTTAAATACTCTCTCCCCTAAGAACCTCATTGCTTAACCTCATTATTGTTTTATAGCCTAATTTTGCCCTTTGTCTTCTATACATAAATATTTTGACATATGTGTACCTACGGATATGCTTATATATAATTCATAGTATTTTTAGCTGCAAATAAGCATGCACCAAGTTTGAGCATGCAGCTTGTTTTCCCTGTGCTCCCTGATTGACAGCCTATTGTTTTAGGTTGCACACTATTGCTAACTTATGGTTCTTTGCATACTAACCATAGTTTCCCATTGATTCACAACTGGTACCTCATTGTTTGCATGGCTAGAGGCTGGTACCAACAGTTACTGTTTGAAAGCTCATTTCCGAAAAGCTCATACCACAATGCAAACCTATTCATTTAAACACCAGCCTCATGAATAATAATACAAATCATTGTTCCAGACTTTGTATGACTATTTGTGGGACTTGAAGATACATGTATTGTTTGCAAGAACTTGTTAGAATAGATGAGGCAAGTGTATTTCTTTCCTAATAGGTGAAGGACATAAATTCAGTGTATGGGTAGATTTATCCTTTCTTTTCATTAACATGTTAAAATAGAAAGAAGTAGTTTTCAGGAGACTACAGGATAGATTTTTTTAAATCAATGAGTAAAAACATGTGATTGTGTTCAACTTCTACAGCATGCCATACAAACAGAGGAATGTATTCTACAAGACTCAATGCAATCTTTTAACATACTCTATTATTTCCCCAGTGGATGAATGCAGTACTGAATACACTTCCTGACAAGGAAGGCTGTTGTGGGTTTCTCTTTGCTCTTCCACCAGCAGACAGAAACACCTTTACTGAAGCAGGCCTTTGGCATGTAAGCTGCTTTAATGCTGAGGTGACTTCTATTGGGCTGGTGAAGTTTGCATTTGATGGTTACAGAGTGGTTTTTATTGTCCTTTTAATTATTTGCTTTACTATTGTTTTGACTAACAATCAATCCTGCCTTTATCTACACAGAAGTACGTCCTACTGAGTTCAGTGGAGCTTACTTCATGTTTCATTGTTTGAGAATGTTACAAAGATTATGTAAGATTCAGACTTGCAGTTTCAGTGCTCTTCTGGAGTTGGCCTTCAAACTGGATGCCAGGGTTTCTTCATTGGCTAGGAAGTACATTTGCACAGCTGGAGTTAGTTTGCCAACTGTGTCCATTCCTAGAGATGCCTGATCTGACCATGAATTCATATGCCCTAGCTACATGCCATTTGGATTGCTGTAATGTGCTGCCTTTGGAAGCAGTTCAGAAACTTCAGCTTGTTTAGAATGTTGACTGGGGGCTCTGCTTCATTGGCCACTGGTTTGCTTCCTGGCAGAACTTAAAATGCCGGATATGGCTTGACATGAGGATACCTGAAATACTGCCTTTGTTCATGGGATCCTGCCTGGTGCTTAAGGGCTTCAGGAGCAGCCCAGCTTTCAATACTACTAGAGGCACATTTGGTGACAATGCAGAAGAGGCCTTCTTGATGGCCACTCTCGGGTATAGAATCCCAAGGTGGGCTAGAGTCACTCTATCTGTGTCTCCTTTTTGTTGGCATGCAAAGGCCACATTATTTATGTGGGCATTTGGTTTCTAAGCAGGCCTGGATACTATACTTGTTCTATCCTTGTTGTGTTTTAATTGTATTTTAATGTATTTGCTTATTGTTCCTTTTAATCAAATTCAGTAGGTAGTATAAGCTACCCTGAGTGCCATTTTTAGCAGAAAAATAAGCACCTACATTAACAACACAGTTATTTGTTAATTACATGATCATCATAATTATACTATTCAGCTTAAATGTCATAATTTATCACATCAGAATGGCTTTGTAATAACTGCTTCAAATTATGTCATACACTGCAAGGTTAAAGCTAATTATTAATTTATCTGTAATAGAGTGTGGGTTTTGTGCTGCCACCCAGTGGCATGCTCTTGTGCTGCTTTATAAGATAAGGAAGTTGATTTCAGCTTGGCTTATTCATGATTGCGCAGTTTAGAAAAGGAAAATGTCCAGATTCCCAGTAGTTTAGGTCACAATGTTTTACATGCAAAAAGTCACTTGAAATATTTACACACACACACACATATTCTATCTGTCTCTATATAAAAATCCTCAAACCATTCCAATCACATTTTGATTCATTTTTCTGTTCAAAGTACTAGTCTATCTGTGGTCTACTGGTTGACAGACCACAAAGTACTGGTGTCAGTTCAATCAGCATTCTAAATTAAAACAGAACTACACAATTTGGTGACCTGCATTGCCCTCCCTAGCCCCCTGCCCCACTGCCACTCTGGCTTTGTTAGTCAGACTGAAAAACCCCTGTGTGTTTGGTCATCCTACTGCCCTCTCAGCAGCTTGCCTCACTGCTGCCATCACAATTCGGGCCTCAAGGCTCTGGTTCCAAACTTCAGCTTCCAAGGTTCACTTTGATATTTGTTTAGTCGCAAAGTTGTGTCCGACCCTTCACAACCCCATGAACAACATTCCTCTTTGTTAAATACTTTGATATTGTACATGTGCAAAACCTCACATTGAGGAAGAGCTCTCATTAAGCTGATGTAGGTGAGTTTGTTATTTTCTGAATAAGCACAATTAAATGCAAGGTTATTTACTTCTGAGTAAACATTCTTAAGACTCCATTGTGGATGTGAAAATGATAAGTTTGAAAATATAAGGACAGATAATGCTGTTTCTAAAGGGAAATCTCTATCAACTGTAACAGAAGTATAAAAAATGCTTTCTTTCTCCAGAACCCCAATAAACTGGAAACATTTTCACACCCAGTATCAAATGTCAAGTGCCTCAGAGTCATGCATCTGATGAAGTTGGCTCTGGTTCAGGCTGAAAAAGCTTATTTCATTAGAGCTTGTTATTCATTAATTGCTCTTATGTTTATATAATCAGGAAAATAGATTTCTTTCCAATAAGATAAACTTTGCTTATAGTGTAGTCACTTTAAAAGAACTGCACAAGTGGCCTGGATTGTAGGAAAGGAATGAGCAACATGTGTGCCTCAATCCATTTCTGCAGCCTTCACGACCACACCATTCAGTATGGCAGTGCAGTAGCAAATAGCAATAGTTTGACATCAAAATTCAGTGACAAAATGATGCAGAGCCCTAAAAAGGTCCAAAGTATCTTAGTTTCTAGATAATTAGGCCCCAAAGTAGTTTGCTGCTGAATTTCAACAATAAATCACTTCTTTCATTTCTCTCTCTCTCCCCCCCGCCCTCCGTTGGCAGCTGTGCAGCTCAGTTCAGTAGTCCCAATAGTGCAGATCATTGGTGGAGGTGTGGCGCGGACTAGAAACTGATTCTAGACAAATTGTGTTTGTTCTAGGTTCTTCTGAGTGAATTTTAGATATGAACCATGCATATCAGACACAGATAAGTGCCTGGATGAATGTGAGCACAAACTGGCATCGATATGAAAGGAAAATAATGTAAGTCAATACAGTGAGTTCCTTGAAGGAGTTTATTTGCATGAGTCTAAACAAGTCTAACTAAAGGCTCAACATATTCTGGATAGGTCCTGCTTTTAAAGATTTCTAGATGGACCATGTCATGATCTGGATACTTGAACTATTTGCAAAATAATTTGTCATAAATATAAAATTAAATATGGACCTTTTTCCACTGGAAGACATCAACTTGTATTTGCTTTAAGCAGCAAAATAAATTTTTAAAAGTCATTTACATGAAATAAGCATAAATCAGCTAGTGACCCAAATCCAATTTAAGTGATTCTATTATTTAATTTGTCCAAATAGTCAGACTGAGCTTACAGTCCTTTAAAAAGAATCACTGTCAACAAAAATCCAGAGGTAATTAGGAGATTATGTCATTTGAACTAGACATTGTTAACAGATAATGTTTTCTTGCTATGTGGCGAGGATAGCTCTAACACTTGGGAAAATGCCCTCTTAGAGCAAAGCAAAACAGTTTCAAAATAGAAAGCTCTAATCCCATCATGGTGGCTTTATTTTGCTTTGTAGAGTGATCGATGTAAATAGTATCACTTTATCTGTAGGGGAAATGGCAAGAGACTAAACTAGGATCCTTGGTGATGTATACAGGGTAAGGTGCCTGACTGCCAACAAGGAAGGAAAGGGGAAAGTGGTTTGTTTGCACTTTCTAGGGTGCTGCTAATGAAATTTGCAACCCATGCCTGGAACATTGCAGGCAAAGAGATTAAGGATGCACCAGAAGCACACTTTTCAAACAATGAAATACATGTGCATAGCATATACCTAGTGGGTCCAAGGGTCTGCTTCCCAGAAATCCTAGCAATGGAGATCCAGCGTGGTGTAGTAGTTGTATTAGTTCCCATTCAGCCATGGAGCCCTCTATAAGTACCTCAAAGGCTGACACAAAGAGGAAGGCCAAGATCTCTTCTTGCTGATGCCAGAGTGTAGGACTTGAAATAATCAATTCAAGTTGTGGCAACCCAGAGTCAGGCTGGACATCAGGAAAAGCTTCCCCACTGTCAGAGCAATATAACAGTGCAACCTGCTGCCTAGAGAGGTGGTGGGATCTCCGACTCTAGAGACATTCAAAAAGAAACTGGACAGCCATCTGAGTGGGATGGTGTAACATGTGTCCTGGAACAGCAGGGGGTTGGAACCGATGGCCTTCGTGGCCCCTTCCAATTCTACTGTTCTATGATTCAAGGTAACTCTGGGCCAGTCACTGACTCGCAGCCTAATTTACCTCACAGGGTTGCTGTGAGGATTCAGTGAAGATGAGGGAGAACAGGGTTATGTAAACCAATACAAAAGCAAAGAAACATTGTGGGAAGCAGTACCAAGTAATGCACAGAATGCTTAGGTTCTGAATGCCAGCACTGGCAGATTTATGCTTGGATCACGCACCAGTGAAATGGAAAGAAAAGGTGTGGTGAAGCAAATGTTTCTGTGCCTTGTGCATAGCCTTGTGCCTTTTGACTGGTGGGCTTTGGCTTCAGCTGTCAGTGTTGTTCCTTTCCAAGGCAGTGTCTCTTTTACAGGGGCAGCTGGTGATAATCTTTAACTTCAAAGTGACTGTAAATATGCTTGGTGTAGCTCCTCATCTCGAAATAATTATTTGTATGAGCCTGATTGGAATGTTTCTGGCATAGGCATCTTCTTTATTCTTCCTGAAATAAAGATGACACAGGAAGAAGTCTAAGATACAGCTGTGTTAAATAGATAAGTTCAGGACTAGAAAGGTCATGATATTCCTTAAGTACAAATTTCCATTTAATTGCTAACACACATTTCTTATCAGGCAATGGTAGCAATATACAAAATGCAGTTCCTTTTCTGCTCCCTGACCCTCTGCTACTGGGATTAAGGATTCTTGTAGCAGAATTCACACTGCAAGGGATCCTTCTTTTCCAAAAAAAAAAATGTGCAGGTTCCTTTCAAAGGTGTGCACTTTTGAAATCACTGCATGCTATTTACATATTAGAGCAACAATGGCCAAGGCAATCACTGAATAAAATGCCAATAGCTAGCCCAGCATGAGAAGAGGAATGGCCAGGTTTCCTCTAATGTAGCTAATGAGATGCTCCAAGATAAGCAGCACTGAGAATATGTAAAATACATTGGAATGGAACTTGTAGCTGGCTCTTGAATACGACCCATAACAAAGGATTTCAGGAAAGGTTAATAATTTTATTAATGCATCATTCTATTTTATTTTTTTCATATATATTATAAAATGCTGCAAAAGTCTTAATTTTATTGATTCTGTATTTTAAATTGTTTTATTATTTTGTGGTAAGCCCATATAGAAAAGTAGTATGTGTTTGTGTAATGTGAATAGTTTAAAAGACTGCAGATGAAAGGTTTCCTCTAAAAGCTGCAAGGTTTCATCTAAAAGCTACATAGTAACAGGTGATAATTCACCTATTTATCTGGGTGATTCCTCCCTTCAGCAGCAGCAAACTTTATGAGTCATCCCTTCTTTAATTCTGTACCTAACATCTGCATACTATATCCTATGCTATAATTCAACCATATAATACAAGATACTTCAGCCATACCTTGGACCATGTCTGGCCCTAGTATAAATAGCACCCTGAGCAAGGGTTGCCTTTGCATGTCAATGTTTTGCTCTGTTGCCAATTCTGTAATTGATGCAGAATTGCAAAACCTGAAAAAGTAAAGTGTACTGTAGCTTTGTCTCAAGAACAAAAGACATCAAATTATAAATCAAAAGAGAAAATATCTGTTAAAGTTAATGACAATCTTCAATCTTGAATTTTTTGTGTTATGTTGGGTACTTGGGACATACAAGAAGTTTTGCTGATGAACCACCCACCTTGGTACCCATCAGTTTCTCTTTCTGCGCTTAATGAGGTGGTCCCATACTTGGTGTTGAGAACTTCTAAGAACATGGTCCTGGGAGCTCTGGGAGATTTATCCTGCCAGTAATTCAGGTAGTTTCTGTTTACTCTGTGGAATGCAAAAAAGACTAGGGCTGATAACATGATCACTTGCAAGCATTTTCTTCTTCTGAGCAGGTCCCTGGTATACACCCAAGCTGAGGGCAGTAAAGCAAGGAGTCCTTCAGAGCAATGAGGCCTAGAGTGAATGCCTGGCTCACCAAACTTCTAAGCCCAGCTTGACTGTGGCTGACAAAAAGCAAGAAAGATGGAGCATACCAAAGACCCTAAGTTGCCTGCATGCTGATGCTGTGTTTGTACAGGCCACCCCCACAGTGTACAGAGTGATGTGGTGTGTAATACTCATCTGTAACCATCCATGAGGGAAGTGCCTCATACAGAGGAGAAACGAATTATGTTTAAGAGAAATCAGCTAGGGGTAGTTATTCTGAATTGATCCCATGCTAGAGAAACAGCAATAAGAATGAGGAACTGCAAACATGATTTCCTGGTTAATTCTCTGAGAACTGTGGAACTAAACCCTGTAATGGAGTTTCTATAAATAGAGCCTGTAACCCAAAAATATGATTTTATCGTGAAACTGAATACTTGGCATGCTTTCTCTCTCCCTCTGTGTCTGCATGTGTGTGAACATATCTTTTTTCCTCAATAAAGCTTCATTTAAAATATTGTATTGGACAGAGGGGAATGAGGTGAATGAAGATTGAAGTCTTTTCCTTTTTCTTAAAGCAAATGTTTTAAGCAAATAAAAGTGGCTGGCATCTGTCATTTATGGATCATTTGAATGGGGGAGAAATCAAAAACTTTGTGTGCAGGTCACATAGTTTAACACAGTGTGTGTGTTCTTGTGTTCCTTACCATCCTGGGTAACTTTTTACTCTGTACATTAATATTGGCATTCTCCAGTATGCCCAGACATGGCAAATTGTATGGGCACTGCTGTTTCTAAGGAATGGTGCACTGCAGTCTCTCTTCCTTTAATGAGCAATTTTGTTCAAGGTTAGGCAGCAATATGTTACAGCTTTTTGATAGTGAATATCATTCCCTGTAGAGAGTGAATCTCTTCCTTACACTTGGGGCACACCTGGGTGAGCAAGTGTTATCATCTTGTGCAAATCTCCTAATCCAACTTGCTGTTGTCCATACAAAGGCAAGGTTAAAGCAAGATTAGAGTGCGGAGGCAGTGGAAGTAACCTGCATCATGTTCAGTAGAAGGAAGAATATATGTCTGGAATTCACCCATAAATTAAATTCTTCTTGAGTCATACATGGTTTCACTGCTGGAGAAAAAGCCACATAAAAACCTGTTCTCTCAGCAATAAAAAAGCTAGAAGAAAAATACAAGATGTCAGCACAGCTTCACCATCAAGAAATGGAGGTGGTCCTCCTCCACACCAGCTCTTCCTGCTCCTCTCTAATGATTTTCTTGTCAACTTTCTACATGTGATGTTTGTGCTTTTCATCTAGAGAGCAGATGTAGTGAGCAACACAGAAAAGAGGCAGAGAAACTGGTTTAAATGGGCCCAATTAAGTACAGTGTCTGACAAATTCCAGCAAAGAAAATGGCAGCTAATGCACGATTATGTTGAAGAAAGGAACTCCTTGTTCTTCAGTGCTAGCAACATTAATTGTAGTGATAGGGGAAAGAAGGGACATCTGTTGCTTACCTGACAGTTCTAGGATACTAGACAAGAGGTTTGCTTGCTTGCTTATCTGTCTGAAATTTCTGTTCCACCTTTCTAGAATGTAATCAATGTGGCTTGCAGATATTTTAGTAATGCGTTTCATGGCAAAATGCCAAATTGTCATTGTCATTGAATTTTCTATTCAAGAGTCCCTGACTGCACTGACAGGACTTTTGCTCATGAGTTGATACATGCCTGGGCCTTAGTTCTATTAGATGAACATTGTTTAACTGGAGAAATCAGGATTGAAGCCAGAAATTCATTACTGTTATCACTATTATTGTACATATTTATTCATTGCTCCTCTACTCAGTGGGCCTGGGGCAACAGACAAAATTCAGATATAGAAACAACAGTTTATCCTCTAATGGAGACACTTAAACAATGTTAGTCATGTTGATTCTAAGCAGTCTGATCTGGATTAAATACAAGTATAGTGTTTTAACTGGATGATGGACTACAGCCATTATGACTCAAGGCATTCCAATGGATTTTGGAATCTCTCCCTAAAAGCCATCTGCTGGGAACCACTTGTTCTGAGCCAGGGCACTGTCTTTTGTTTCAACAATCTCTCTGATAATTTCTCTTGAAAATATGCCTTCTTGTGTGTTCTCTTTCAAGGGGCATCTCTCTCCCCTCCCTGCTGTTCCACCCCTAGTGTGACGTGCCCTTGCATTAGCAGAAAGCAACCCTACACACAAGACAACACATTACAACATTTTTACAGTATAAATTGAGGTAAACATTAATTTACGTGCAAAAATAATAACCCCCTATGTGTTGATTTCTTTCAGAACAATGTAAATAGATACATGCATATGCTTTACCTATTAAATAAGCAAATGTAATGTTGCAACTGAGAAGTAGCATTTATCATGTCCAGGCCACCATTCCCCATTTTAAAAGCATATCTGCATGTATATACCTTTATATACCATTTGCACCATAAAGGACCTTGTTTTTTGCCTGATTTTCATCACATGGGAAGAATGACCTATATGCATACATCTTGTACATTGAAGATGGCAACAGGTCAATGGAGATGATTCTGTAGCACTCTCATTCATTCATTCATTCACCTTAGATTCCAAATGCCTGCGCAGGAGTGTAGCTCAAGTTAAAAGTCTTGGACTTGATCGCCCAAGAAAACAGATATCACACAGTTGACAGAGTTGTGCTAGTTTTACAACTTGTCAGCTGCAACAAGAGGAAGGTGGTTCACTTCTCCAGCAGTGCTGACATTAAACAGCCAAGATAGGCTCCTTAGATAGATGTGCAATGCAAACTGATAGCACAGTAATAGCTTGCTATTCAACTACTCACTTGGAAGTAATTGTTTGCTTTAACAGGTGAGCATAGGAGTGGCAAATTGAATGTCAACAATGAATTGCTGTATCTTATTTTTAATGTGAGGTTCAACTTCTTGGTTGTAAGATTTTGCTCCTAACCTCACAGCATGTACACTTCATACTTTGCTTTTATTCTGAAAAGGCACCCCTGCAGCTGAAATGTTGGGCAGGATGGATTAATGCATTAATAGCAGTTTTTCTGTGCTGTATTTAGTGGGTGGATTTTGCTTCAAGACTTGTGTGATAAAACAGATACCAGAATTGCAGTCATGGACTCACTGAGTAGCCAGATAACAACCAGAGGAAATATACAGATTAGATGGACAAACGAAGAAACTAACAAGAGTTTGAGAGGAAAGCCTTGCTGCCATGTATTTTGAGTAGGGCTGCAGTTGTTGCTGAAATGGATCAGCAGTAGATACTCAGAGCATAATTGGATGCACATATTTGGAAGTTATAGCCTCAAAAGGCATACTATAGCTTCTTTCATAAAATTCTTTAGTGAATTTGAATAAGCATGCCATCCAGGACAAATTATCAGAGTGATATCCTGCGTCTCCTTGATGACTTTAATTAGTGTGCTTTTGAACCACAATAGAACTCACTGGGTTGTATCCAGTGGTGCTTTTCTACCAGTTCTGAAGAAACTGCTGGCAGAATGGATTTTTCTTTCCAAGCCACCATGTGCCCCCAAATCTGCTCCAGAGGTTTATGGGTTTCCCCAAAGCTGCTTTGGGTTGTTGGATGGAGTGAGCTGCAAATGGAAGAGGAGAACACATATATGTTATTGCACAAGATAACAACTTCTCGTGTGATGTTGGCGCCAAACCATTGTGCGATTCTTGCAACGATTTCGCTTGTGGCTTCACATTAGAGTATTGAGTGGATTTTATCATGCCCAAACAAATAATTAATTTGGGTCCATTTTTTTTTGGTTTCACATTCTCATTTTGACATTGTAACAAGCCTAATTCTTAATTTCATTCTCAAAGTGAAAGATAATTAGTACAATACAAATTAGGCACAATAGTAATAAATATGTTGATATGGTGACATTGTAGTATAATTTCTGGCAATGTATATTCTGCACAGTATAGGCTTCCCTCCTGTGGCATTCTGTGAACAATAACACATAAGTAAGTATGTGGAAAACTTATATTAAATTATTTATTTATTTATTTATTTATTTATTTATTTATTTATTTATTTATTAAAAGCTTTTATAGGCCATCCACAACAAGCATCTTGGGACAGCTTACAAGAAGACACATACATGTGTCCATATAGAGATCTTTCTTGTCCAGGCACTGCATGTCTTCTGTTGAAAATATCTGTTTAACACTATACATATACAATATATTTCTGTGGAATTTCATCTTCTTGTAGTACTTTTTCTTATGGCCAATGTGAGCTTTCAGATTTTTGAGCCTATGTGACAGAGATACCTGTTCACAGACTTTGTCAAGAACTCAGGCCAAAGCAGGTCAGTAGAGAAAGTCATCAGCCTGGTAGTCTTTGTAGCTGTTATTTACTTTATAAGTGTATGAGTTGCCCTTTGGCCCAAATTGGAATCCCAAGACCAGTCACAATTCAAACTTAAAACAATTCAAAAATAATTTAAAAACATTACCCACAAGAGAAATTAGAGCAAAAAAGATTTTTGAGAGTGCACTGCTAATTCATTTTAAAAGCAATGAAGAAAGTATTACTGTTAGTGTTGTATTGTTAAACAGTAGGGAGTCAGAAACCTTGCAGCTCGGGCTGTTAATCAGCCAAAGACTTATCAGTATATCCCAATCTGTTCAGCCTCCTGTATATTCTTCCTTTGACCAACAACTCCAGTGGCACAGGAAGAGAGTGTCTAACGCACAGGAATCCTGGTTTGGGTTTTGTAGAACTAGTAAGAAATAGAACCAATGGCTTCATTTTAACTTCATTACAATTTAATAATGGTAATAATCCACTGGACTGAACACTACAGAAACAGGATGCGAATGGTCTGCAAGTCCATGTACAGCTTGTTTATGTTTTGAGGAAAAAACAATCTCAGCTCTAACAGTCATATGTTTATGCATAGTAGGAAAACCTTTAGATTGAACAAGATGTTTATGTTTCATTTATAGCTTGAAAAGATACAACAACTTGAATCCTGTAAGTTAGCATTTTCTCTGAAGTGTGCTGTAACCAGGTTATACCAGGTTTGTGAAAGGATTATTCTATTAATGGTTGATGAAGATTTGCATGAGTTGCTTAGTCCTTAGCAAGCCCATACATTAATGTCATCATATCTTTTTGCTATGCCAGCATTCTATCATAAAATGATGTTGCATTGATTCAGCAGTTAATTGTTCCAAACCTCAAAAATCATTTGCTAATGCAGCAAATATTAGGTATATCAGTATTACTCCATTATACAACTTTTCATATAATTAGTCACAACTAGGTAATAATAGGCAGTATCCGATGCTCTTGTGTAAGCCAGTATTCATATAACATCATTAGCACTTGATAGGTGAAAAGAAAAAGCAGTGCAGCCAAAATTTAGCAGCAAACCACACCACTGAAATTCAAAGACAAATCATTTCACCAAAATTTGAGGGGAAGCCATGTCTCCCAAATTCAGATAAAGATCACTTGTTCCCTTGTTTCAAATGCTAATCATGTTGTGTCACCACTAGCACTGTAACAGTACTGGATGCTGACAGGTTTAAACGTGAATGAATATAGCACCTGTATGAAGATAAAAAACAAATAGCGTGTTTTTAGTTGTCAGGCGAAGCTTATGGGACATATCAGTTGGAAAGCTAGACAAGACATCAACTCTTTCCAACAAAAACAGAACAGCCGGAAGAAACGGTTGTATGCAGGTATAACTAAGTTCAGTTCCACCTAGTGACCAGACTATATAATGACATATCCATACACTAGTTAAGATTAACCAGTTCAGATATTCTGTGTTTTGTTTGTGCTCACACATGCATCTGTGTGCATGCCATCCTTACATTCATCTGAGGATCTATCACCTATACGACTGTGTATGTAAACAGCCTGTCAGAGATAGAGAGCCTAGTCTACTGGTATTACATGGACTTTCAACTTCCATGAGATTAACTAATATGGCCATTGATCAGGGATCGTGGAAATGGTGGTCCAAAGCATGTTTAAAGCACTGGTTTGAACATAGGCTCTATTGAGACCTTCAAATGGAGATTGCCACAAAGAATCCTGCCCCCTGCTCCATCATCCTTATGTATGGCTCCAAATGCCCGTACAGAGCCAGTGTGTTTGGTATCAGGGCAGCTATTACCAAATGGCTTTCCAAATGCAGTGTGGGAGCCAACAGAATTGGTAGGTGTCTCCATCTCAGTAAGGTTTATTTAGTTTGGTATAATCAGAAGCTGTTATCTAGAATAAATTAGATTGGAGATACAGAATATATGTATATGTGAAATATATGTGAAAACTGAGAAACTATGTGCAGATCTATCACACACCAGCTGATAATTGCTTCATTATTTGGAATATATACTAATCTCCTTTTTGTTGAGTTTAGCAACCTGCCAGGTAGCCTATGAAAGTTTTATTTTTTGTTTTGCAGGCTTATGATCATATCTGCACACATTTAAAATAACAGGATTTCACTGTAGTCAGAGTTTTATAAGATTTCTCAATTAAGACTGAAAATGATTTTTGACAATGCATTATTCACTAGACAAAGGTAACGTGCTATAATATTTAATCTGCTTCTGGGCTTTCAGTGACAGCTGGTAGGCCACTGTGTGAACAGAACTTGATCTGATATGCCATGGCTCTTCATGTATTCTTGTGTAACAGTCTTCCTTTTTCTTCAGAAAAATGAAGAATGTTTAACATACATATATTCACTGAAGAGTTATATAGAATTAAATTCCCAAAAAGGGAGATCAATCTCACTACATTTTAAAGCAAATTCATTTATTTAATTTTTTTCTATCCCACCCAGTAACCAAAGCTTTCTGGGTACTTTACAGCAACATGTTAATGTAAGAAAATAAGAAAAAAAATCCCATAGTACAGAGGTAGGGAGACTTCAAGAATGTGGGATAGAGTATATTTGGAATTTTATTAGACCCTGGAATCCCCTAACTAAAACCAGATAGTACTACCAGTTGATGGGATTGGAAAGAGCTGGATGCACTATGTTGGTTAAGTGAATGGACTCAATTAACTACTGCAAGGGCCATAGACTTCAATTTTCAAATCTACATCTGAGTTAAGTCAGGGATTCCAGCACAGAACAGCTCTAAAATTGGCAAGCGGAACTGAACAAAGACATGGTCAAAGTCAACTGCTTTACAGATAATGAACACTGACATTTTTGGAAATTATGCACATATACTGACACACAAACAGATTCGTTTTTTTTTTTTTTTTTAAGTGCTGTCTGCCTGGCATACCCAGACAGGAAATTTCAGATTTATTTATTTATTTATCCCTCCCTCCCTCAGTGGAACTTAGTATGACTGTGATGTTGTATGATTATTTATCTGGGGACTACAGAACACGGGTCTCTTAATTTCTCTCATGGTAGTGCCATTTGCTGTATGTACAAAGTGTTTTCCAACGGAAGCAAAATCACAGTAGGAGGTTTCTACAAGGCAAAAAAGGTTCACTGTCCTCTGTCATCTTTGCCAGATGAGACATCCTGATGTGTCTGGTTAGCTTGTCTCATATTCTGAACAAGGCTCTGCAAGCAAAGTGATTTTATAATCTACATAAGCAGCAACACTCTGTTGATGGTAATTCCCACAGAGTAGGCATTACAGAAACATGGTGGAGCAGAGATAACCAACGGGTTACCGTCATCTCTGGATATAAATTGTATAGGAAAGACAAGGTAGGGTGAAATGGAGGAGGTGTTGCCTCTTATGTTAAGGAGGGCATAGAGTCCAACAAAACTGATAATCTAAAGTGTGAAACTCCTCCACAGAAGTAATATGGGTGAAAATTCCAGGCTCCCAAACTAACTTAGTCATAGAAGTATGCTATCATTTTCCAGACCAGTATGCTTAGGATGATCTTGACATAGGAAATGAAATCATGAGGCCTCCAACAACAGCAGTAGTGTAATAATGGGGGACTTCAACTATCCACACATTGACTGAATAAATGGGTGTTCCAATTCTGACAGAAAGGATAAATTAGTCAATGTCATAAATGACCGACCAACCAACCCTAGAGCAATTGCTTATGGAACTAAGCAGAGGAGAGGCAATCAAAAATTAAGGAAGCGGTAAAGAAGAAGCTAAACAGGGGAATCAAGATATTTAAAACACTTCAAAACACTTGGAGATTACACCAAAATATTATAATATTTTGTTTTGTGATTTATTGATTTGTTCTGCTTTATTATTTATTGAAATTGTTGTTTTAATTGTCTTTTTAAATATTGTAAGCCATCCTGAGATGTTGTATAATAGGATGGCATACAAAAGCTTTTAATAAATAAATAAATAATAGAGTTCAGATAATATGATTTTCACAACTGAGAAAAGGTAGCACAAAATCCAGCAAATCACCAGCATGGTTAATGCATAGAGTTAAGGAAGCTATTAGGGAGAAGAAAACTTCCTTCAAAATATGGAATTTTTGCCCAAATGAAAAAATAGATGGGACCACAACTTGCAGGAAGGAGATGCAAGCAGACCATCAGAAAAGCAAAGGAACACTTTGAGGAGTGCATTGCTAACAATATCAAGGCTAACAATAAAGAATTATTTATATATATCAAAAGAAAGAAAGTGTTTAAGGAAGCATTGGATAATAAATAAAAGGAACACTAAGGAGGGATAAGGAGATTGCAGAGAAGCTGAATGAATTCTTTTCATCCATCTTCACACTGGAGCATGAAGAGCAGTTACCTGTGTCTGAGCTTATGTATTCTGGAAAGGATTCCCAGGAATTTGGGCAGATAGTAGTGACAAACAAACAAACAAACAAACTCAACCTTACTGACAAACTGAAAGTCAGCGAGTCACCTGTCCTGAAGGTTATCAGACAACTCAAGCATGAATTTTAACCCTCTTTAATGTGTTCGTAAGTGATCTGGAATTAGGAATAAGGAGTGAAGTGGCCACATTTGCTGATGACACTAAACTTTTTAGGGAGGTTTAAAGCAAAAGGAATTGTGAGGAGCTCCAAAGGGAACTCTCCCAACTGGGAGAATGGGCATCAACATGGCAAATGCAGTTCAATATAAGCAGGTGTAATGTGTCTTGGGGCAAACAAATCCAACTTTTAAGTATAGATTGATAGAATAAGAACTAGCAGGGACTGAACAAGAAAGGGATCTTGCAGTAGTGATGGACAGCTCAATGATAATGTTGTCCCAGTGCTAAGCTGCTGTGAAGAAGGCAAACTTCATAATTAGAAATGAAAATAGAACTACCAAAATTTTATTTTCCTTATATAAAACTTTGGTGCAACCGCACTTGCAATATTGTGTTCAGTTTTGGTTCCTTTACCTTAAAAAGGGCATTATTGAGTTGGAAAAAGTACAGAGAAGAGCAACTAAAGTGATTAAGAGGCTGCAGCAGCTCCCTTATGAGGAGTAGCTATGACACCTGGAACTGTTCAGCTTGGAAAAAAGGTAAGTGAGGTCAAACATGATAGAGGTGTTCAAAATAACTCATGGTGTGAAGAAAGTAGAGGGGGAAACTTTTCTCCATCTCCAGTAACACTGAAACTGGGGTCATGCCATGAAGCTGATTGGTGGGAGGTTTCGGGCCGATAAAAGGAAGTTCTTCACACAGCGTATACTTAAATTATAGAATTCACTGCCATGGGAAGTGGTGATGGACACCAATCTGGATGGCTTTAAAAGGAGTTGGACAGACTCATGAAGGAGTTGGGCAGACTCATGAATGAGGAGGCTATCATTCATGGCTATTAGCCTTGCTGGCTGTTTGCTACCTTCTTTGCCAAAGGTGGCATGCCTGCATACACCAGTTGCTGAGGGACTTGGACACCTCTAGCTTGAGGGATGCTGTGGGCAACTGGTTTGCCACTGTGTATGCAGAAACCTGGACTAGATGGACCTTGTGTCTGATTCAGCATGACTTTTCTTATGTTCTTATTGGGCAGAGTAAAAATAGAATAATTACCATTACTGAGTAGCAGGAAGAAAAAAAACCCACTATAATAGTATATAGAATACTAAAAATAAAAGAATGCTTCAGTTGTGTAACTAGATTTCACACCTATATAGTCGTGGCTTTGTCATGTACATGCAATAATATTCCACACAGAGTTGTCAGTTCATGCTGTCACTGTCCAGGATGACTCTTTGTGGCTAGGCTGAAGTTGGATTGTGGAAGCAGATGGTCATGGCCTGAGAGAATAAACAGGTTTTCAACTGTTGGTTTAAGGTGTTTGAGGAGAATTTGTATGTCTTGAATTTAAAAAAAAAGTCCCATGACCATTAAGATACAGCTGAAGAGACGTTAAATAATGAATGACGTTGCTTGTAGATTAGGGGTCTTTTACCTTTCATACTTTTGTTGTACCTTCCTTCTGGAGTCTAGCCATACATTTTATTTACAAAAACTTTATTGTGAGTTAGATAAGGATCCAGCTTTTGTAGAAGCAGGAAAAGCAGCTGTCGCAATATCTTGGACAACTCATGCTAGGAGAATATATCCAAAGCAGGTCTGTATCCTTATGTTCTGATCCAAGCATTGCACTTATCTAAATGGTGATTCAGGCAAAGCTTTTTTTGCTCGAGGAAAAACAACAAATGGCTCCCCTCCCTTCCCACAAATCAAGGCACATAGTGTCCAAGACTGGTCAACTTATTTTGGCACCTAAGGCAGAAAATCCCACAATACATCTCCCTGTGGAAAACAACAAGTAGGTTTTCTGCATTTTTGTGTCCGCAAGATCAGCTGCCCAAGGAGACCTCACTGCTGATAATGGTAGTGCCAGCTCAGTCTCCTGATAGTAGGAGATGACATGCTCAGAAGCAGATTGCCAAAGGACTGATGTTATTGCAACAGTGTGCTTACTCTTTTAAAGAGCAACCGAGCATTTTCTCTGTGGGCTGTTTCCGTGATGGTGTCGGGTGCAGTGATGCTGTGGGCTGTCAGTACAGGCTTCATGAACATAATGACTGCATCTGATCCTTTTCTAGCTGAGCCAGCTGTGTTCTGTTTTCATTACTGCTGCTGCACTTGCATTGAACATGTCTGTGTTTAGCTTTCCTTTCCAACATTTGAAGCACCTTTCGAATGCCAGAACAGAATTACTTGCCTGTGTGCTTCAAAACAACCAATAAGCAATTACAGTGCTGAAAAAATAATTAGGTTTCCAAATTTTGTTGCAGAATCATGCTGATCTTTGCTGCTAATTAAGCAATGTATCTTGTTGGGCTATTTGACTGACAAGCCCAGAATGTAAGTAGTTTTATAGAATCCTTCCAGTTTAACAAAAGGAACTAATTAATGGACAAAATCGAGACTGCAGAGTCCTCTATACTTATACCGTAAATATAACAAAGCTTTTGTTGTAAGTACTAAATTCTCTAGAAGTCATGCATTTGTCCTGTCTTACACTTCTTTCATTGCAACAAACTTTTTTAGTATTTTTAGATACATTTGGAGTGGATCTAGCTCTCATTACTTGGCCAACTATGCAAGATCAAGGATAGAAGCATTAAAAGAACACCAAAGTCGTTGGTTCTGTATAATCCAATTTGATGCAGAGAAATCTTTGATGAGTTAAATTTGTCCTTGTTGACTAAGAAGAATCATTACTGCAGGCACTGAGATGGGATCAGTCATTCTTTAACAGCTCTTGTTTCTGCATCCTTAACAACATTTTTGTTGTCCAGTCCTGCAGAAGGTGGAGCAGTATAGTGTGACCACAGTTTTCAACAGCTGCTTGGCCTCTCTAGGTTACAATAGGCATTTATGATCCACAAACTGATCTTCAGTATTGATCTCAATGACACCAGTCTTGTAATTAGTTATTTCTGAAATCTGTTGCAATGAAAAGTGGTATAGGAGTATTTAAATAAATCAAGACATGCAGTACACCATGCCTATTGTGTTTATAGCTGTAATTCTGATTAACACCAAATCTCCTTGTGGCTTTCTCCTGGTTCCTGGTGAAGCTTCTCCTGTGAAGCCACCTTTTGGTCTTCTTTAGGTGCTTGTACCACACAAAAGATGACTGCAGAAAAAGTCCATAACTTCAGGCTGTATTGCCTCTCCTGTGCAATCTCTGTGGTCTTCTGAGGAACGGTAACTCGCTCTCCACATACTTCCTTCCCCATGTGTGCAGTCTTGCACTTGTAAAGGGACCCCAGTGGAAGTTTCAGGCAATAGGAATGATTGCACAGCTGCAGGAGACCCTTTCCTCCTCCAACCTCACACAGAAGTGATGAGAGCCAATTGCAAAGATTCCCCTCCATGCACTTGATTAATACCTCATTAAAACAGGTTTATATAACAGCTGCTTAAGGTATCTTTAATTACTCCTTGAAAGTAGGGTCATGGGTCTTCTTTCCCTGAAGAACAAGAATTATGGGCATGTTTTTAGTTTTATCTGAAAGAAAATGTCAGCTCACGTCATTCAGGCCAAGACTATGGACATCTTACAATGTGAAGCACAGAATTCAGGCAACATTGTTAGAACAGAGATACTTTTAAAGATATATGCATATTATATCAGATATTATGGAAATATTATAAACACATTTATAAATAAGTCTTGTAAAAGGCGAGATAGAAGGAAATAAATGAAAAAATAAACAGATAATAATCTGTATCATAGTTTAACATTAGTTTAACAGATCTAGAACTATGCTATATTTATTAAGGCAAGTGTGGGAGCCAGTGTGCTTTAGGTAGCAGTAAATAGGGCTACTTATTCAAAAATTAAAAGAACAAAAATAACAGTTTGAATCTCTGCTAGAAATAGGTGAACTTTCAGAATTACTACATAGAGTATTATTATCAAAATATTTCTTTGTTATTTCTACTATGTCTCTCATTGCCATGGTATATCATTCTCATGGCATAGTTTGCATTTTACAATAAATGCCTGTAAGAACAATTGGTGAAAAACCTTCTTCATATCTTGAACCCAGCACACTTTGCACTGAAACTTTTTACATATTTTCCCAAAGTGATTAATTCTCTTCTGTTTTGTGTATGTGCCCATTCATGTCCCTATAACAGTGGCTGCACTCTCAGAACACATTGACTGCCATGGGGATTTTAACCATGAATTGCAATTAAAATGTCTTTGTGCCTGAAAGATGATCATGCACAGCAGGGGTTGTGCACCTTCCAGTGTCTTCCCCACCTCCTGCCCCCCTCCTGTATCCCAGTATCCCAGAGGTCAGTACAGGGCCTCAGAGATGGTCCCTAAGCAGCGGCAACTCATGTAGTGCCGATGTCTGACATTTTTAAAAATTGCATCTGTGCTGATAAAAATAAAAAATATAAAACACTGAAAAATGGTTAGAAATGGGCTGCAGAGTTGCAAACATCTTTGCTATCACTGCTAATCTTTATTTTTTTCCCAGATTTTTTAAAAGAAGGTGGGAACCCACCATTGTGAACCAGTAGCTTTGACGATATTCTTGAGCAGAACAGGACCCTGGACATAATATTCCCTGTTTTAGCTTCTCCACCCCATTTTTGACAGCAGTAGGGCAGAAGCAGAGTCCATCTTGTTGTGGCATCTCAGGCTAGCTGCTGTATTTATTTCTTCATGATGCCTCACTTAGATGTGGTGTTAGAGCTGAGGTATTGTGGGGAAATAAATTTGCTGGCCAGCATTAGGTTGGTTTAAGCTGTTTAAGAAAGGGATGGGGAAAAATTCCTGAAATCTCTGACAGTTCCTGTTGCTGGAATCAGATAACAAGAATTACCCAAGGATCCTAACAGTTACCAAATCACTGCTACAGATCTTACTAAAGAGAGACAGAACATGCACTACTGTTTGTCTTCCTGTCATGCATGATAAAAGCATGAAGCAATTCTGTTAGAATATGTGGTTTTATGAAGTGGCACCTAGTCTTCCATACAACTTGTACTTGGATAATCCCATTAAGTGTAACTATTTGTGGATCATATTTGTAGATTACTTGTACAAAGTGCCATGGAATTACTCCAGGCTTTAATCTGTTTGCAAAATGTCACAGTAGAATAGAACTCGGGAATGTCTGTGTAGGTATTATAATCTCCAGATACTGATGTCCTATTTCCCCCTGCATCAAAATTTGAAGAACAGTGTTGTGCTGTGTTCAGTAATTAAATAGTGAAATCCCAAAGCAGTCATGATGTAGGATTATGGGCCATCAAATGAAAATCAGAGCTGCCAAAATTAATTGCTATCCTCATCACAAGAAAAATTGGCTTCCTTCCATTGAGGTGACCTATGGAATGTGCATGCAGAGAATTTACAAGATATTCTTTTAAAATTCAGCCATATTTTCTGTAAGAGAAAAATGGATGAGCTTTACAAATCCATTGACTTAAATTTTAAATCTGTTAAAGATTGCTGCTTTATAGTCATGTAATGGTAGCCATTAAAACTATTATGAATAAGAACTTTGCTGTTATAGAAGGGCTGCAATCATAGCCCTCCATTGTATTTCAGCTTCAAATTTCTGAAAAGATAAAATTCCATCAAAAACAAGGGAATTTAAAACTAGATATGTCAAGTAGTGTGGGCAAAGTGCAACTTAAAAAAAGCCTCGAACTAGTGTTGAAAAAGAACAACCTTACTATGGCATATATTACAGCCATTGCATTTCTAGTGCTTTTCAGAGCAGCATAAATCTTGCACTGCCTTGTTCTGGTGGCAGCATTTATCTGATCAATGTGATCTAAACCGCTATATGGTGTCCTTTGGAACAAAACAGTGCAAGACAATAATCAGAAATGCATGCCATTTAGCTAAGGGACATATATTACATTCCATAATAAAGTTCTGGAAAGACATGCATTAATTCATGATACCTCAGAGAAGTATAACCTATCTTTAAACCCACAGGGGTCATATCTTTTTAACCCCATGAGGGTTACAATCTGTATGGGAAGAGGTGGGATGAGGTTCTTCCCCTCACACTCATGTACATACATCCCCATCCACTCCCATAGGCAGGGGTAAGGGCAAGATTGAGGATAATACTTTATCCGTAGGCTCTTACTCCTTTTCTTACTCCTCTGCAATTTTGCAGAGATCAGTGAAACCCCACAGGCAGTGAGACTTTTGAAACAGCCTTCTGGTCCTGCTTGAGATGAGAGGCACTGCCTCTCCTTGTCTGGGTTGGAAACTCTTGGGTGGAATCTGGCAAAGGCTCTGTGGGGTACATGCAAGCCACAGGCCAAAGACTGCGCACAGTTTCTCTGACATCCAAAATTGTTCATTTTTTTCAAGTAACAAAAACACTAGTATCTACCATAATAAACCACTTGCATTATTCTGGGCTTGGGTATGGGTTGAGTGTGGTTGTCAAAACATAAGTTATTGTGTTGTCTGAACCATCAGTGTGTGTGTATTTGTGTGCATATATATGTGGGCATTTGTGTGTATGTGTATCATCTTTATGAGTGCCTCTGTGATGGTGCAGCAATGCTTTATGGAAAAACATAGAGAAAACATGCTTCATACAAAAGGCAAGTGGCAGTGATGAGAGGGCCTTAGTTTTAATAGGATGGGTGGTAGCTACCTGTTTCTTTATACCTCTAAAACAGCCTTATCCAAAATGGTGCAGTTCAAATGTTTTAGATCACAACTTCAGCCTTCATCACCATTGCCCATGTTGGTTTGTCAGGGGAGCATTAATGGGACTTGAAATTCAAGATATCTAAATAATATTGGGTTGCGGGCAAATTTTCACCATAAAGTACATGCATGTGAGCATCTGGTTTTGTGTGTGTGTGTGTGGGAGGGGGGATTGGCACCTGCAGGGGTTGTTTTGAAAAGCAGGAGCTTTCTGCAAACTTTCCATGGATTTTTGAGAACATGTAAAAGTATGCAGAAGTAAAGGGATAGGTTTTGTACAGTTCTTGCCAACTGTTCAAACAAGAATAGTCCCATGGTGAGCAAATCTATGGTGTCACAAATATATCCAGCTCAGCGTGTCCATGAAGCCAGTGCTTGTACTGTTGTATACCATCTCTGGCATAATAATAATAATAATAATAATAATAATAATAATAAGAAGAAGAAGAAGAAGAAGAAGAAGAAGAAGAAGAAGAAGAAGAAGAAGGAGTGGCTGTGATGGAGAGTGAGAAGGCTTTCAAATCCTGTGTTCACTGGCAAAGCACAAGCAATACAGGCAATATAAAGCAAACTTTTCCGAAAGGGGATGCTGAGTCAGAACTCTTGTATTCCAATAAAGGGGCACTTGGCAGAATATGCTACAACACATTTTCTTGGTTATGTTTTGAATCCCGAGGCTAGCAATTAGTTAAGAATCAGAAAAACAAATATGACCTTCCTCTCTTTCCTAAGACAAACTTGTATTACTCTTCAGAGAACCATTTATATTCTTCACATAAACTAGGAAAACAGGATATTGTGTTAAAACAAGGAGGGTGGGTGGGGAGAGTTTAGGATATTTATCTAGTGATCGTTTTAGGAATCCTGAACAGAATCGAAACAAGGCTGAACATTCTTCTGCACTGACCTGAAGAAATAGATTACAAGTTTGTTCATGCACACACACACACACACATACACACACACTTAAGGAATAGTGATTGGAAAGCTAGCATTATTTAAGCTCACAAAAATTCTCTGAACTTCACTGTGAGGCTTGGATTAGTGCACTCCTGTTTTTGTTTGCAGCATGATTTTTGGTTTGTTTTAATGAGAAAAGCTCATGTATCTGTGAACATTTTTGCAAAGTAAAAATTTCTCTTCCCATTGACTAAAGTGTGAAAATATTTTTTAAAAGTTAATTGGAAAGCATGCATTTAACCACAAACTAAAATTTGGGAATGTGCAGACAATTTCCCAAAATAATATGTTTGCATTTGGAGTTCAAAGGGGCAAGTCTGGATTATTTGCAGACTGGAATGAAATTCTTGCTCCTTACTAATGAGGAGAACAATTCATGTTTGGCTGATCTGTTTGGATTATGGCACATTTCTAAAGTAACTTAAGAAAATTCACAAATGGAAAGTTTTGTCTTGCCCTTTTCATCCCATAAGCCATCTTCAGAGACCCCTTTTCTTAAAGTGTCTGTGAAGGGTTGGAAACTCTTCTGAAATTTGAAATGTGGGATGGGATATGAGAGACAAGCTCTTGGATTACAGGGAATAGCAAAGTTTTGTACATGAATTTCCTTCAGTTTAGCCTTCAAGTCATTTGAGTGATTTCCTTTTCCACTAGCAGTTCTTGCACCAGAGACAACATTTTCCACAGCACCCCCAGAATCACCTTTCAGGAGTTGATGGTGGCCATGGAACAGAGAAGAACAGCACATTTCCCTTTTGTTAACTTCTTTAAGAAAGTATCTAATCATCCTGTGATAGCATATGAGGATCTTAGGCTACAGCCAATTTGCCCCTCCAATTCCATAAGCAGAGCTATAATGTAACAGTGTGGCCACATAAACTAGGGTAGGTAGACAACTCACAGTGTTCCTGACCATTGCCATTTTGCAAGGGTTTCTGGGAGTTGTATTTATTTGTTCATTAATTTATTACATTTCTAGCCTGTCCAATGCCTCACTGGGTACTTTCACTCACACTTGTTGCAGTTATTTCTACAGAGGGATCCTTGCCAAGATGAGGGCATATTTATAGACTTCTGTGTATCTAAACCTGCCTGCATAAGGAAACATGGTGCAGACTATCCTGTACATAATATTCTACGCCCAATCTAGATGGTGGAGTTGTGCATAAGTAGCCCTAGTCAAACGATAAAGAATAGCACCAGTAGACCCTTTTCTTCCTCTCCCTGGATTGTCGATTAGCACTATCATTAAGTAGCTGGCCAGGGCAGCTGCTATATACACATGCCACTGGATCAGGGCACTTTAACTTTAGCAAGCTGAGTACACATCCATTCTACTCCCTTGCCCTCCAGCTGCAATTTAACAGAAATGTCTAGTAGCAAATATTTAGTTGGTAGACTTACGATTAGTTCCACATTTGTTGAAACGTGCGATGCATTGCTTCAAGTCCTACCTTCATCATAGTCTTCACTTATTGCTGGTGCAGCAGTGCTGATGACATGTTCCTACTGCAGAGCGACTTCATGGATTGGCGCAGGGCGCCATTGCTGTGCCATGGGGCATGGAGTCCTATTGCAGAAGCTTCTGTGCTTCTCCCCACCAACATATATTTGCAAGAGCTGCAGCTCATGGATTACGCCCCCAAATCATTAAGGGTCTAAGGAAGACACTGTCTATAAATTCAGAATAAAGTCCAGCTATTGATGCCCTCCTTACCTCCAAATTTAGGAGGGTTCGAACTGTACTTTTGCTTTAGATTGACCCTAAGTTACAGTGAAAATACAAAAAGAGAAGACAGTCTCCAGTTTCTTTATAGGCTCTGTTGTTTCTTATCTGCAGAGTGTCTTCTGGCCACAATAAATTATTTCTAAGCACATTTTAAAAAGGAGAGAAAGGGAGGGAGGGAGAGAAAAAGAATGAGAATGTTGAACTATGAAAATGATTTCTTTAAAGAATGTGACAGTGTTAACTTTCTGTGCTTAAATGTTGTGCCTTCCTGTCT
Source organism: Varanus komodoensis (assembly GCF_004798865.1). NCBI lineage: Eukaryota > Metazoa > Chordata > Lepidosauria > Squamata > Varanidae > Varanus > Varanus komodoensis. Next base: position 16,529,061 of record NW_025336087.1, on the reverse strand, counting down.
ATTTTCAGTCTTCATTTGCTTAATTACTACTCTGAGGCTGGCAGAGATTTCCCTTGCAGGGCTCAGCAGCTCTGCTGACTGCAGAGACCCTACCTGGCATGAAATTTAGTGCGTCAGCATTCTAGACAGAAATGAATGAAAAATCAATCAGGGCAACTGCAGTGGTAGCACATGCAACTCTAACCTACTTTGTGCATGGTTTTCAACATTTCACTATAGACTAGATTCTAAAATGGTAAGTGTGCCTGAAATAAAGTATCCCTTTGCTGTTCGGCCAGTGGGCTCCCTAGATTAGATGATGGCATCACACTTGTGTGCTAAGTTATCTAGAATACAAAAATGGCTGTATTAGATGCATTACAGTGCATACTCTATCAGAGATACAGTTGGACATAAATAGAATAAATTCATAGTACTAAGCAGACAAAGAAATCAAAGTCCATTTAAGATTTGAGAATCACAATAATTGGTTATTTTTATGATCTGGAGATGTTAACTGCATCTGGAGATGTTAACTGCATGTTTCCATTTGTTCTAATTTTAATTGGCAGAGTTGTTCAGTTTCCTATTTCAGCTGATTAAATACCATTTAATAGTCTATGCAACTAACTCCCTGATAAGGTAATAATCTTTTATAATATGTTTCTCAAAGTCATCTGCTCCTATAACTTTTCAAGCAGAGTGGGTTAAATCTTCCCGGAGCCATGAGAGAATGATTGGGCTGTAACAAGTTGTGCAGTGCATCACTGTTAAGATTTCCAAATTTCACCAGGTTCTTTATATGTGCTACTCTCACAGTGAAGAAGAGTCTTGGGCTATAAAAGATGAAGAGCCTACTTTTCCTGGTGCTGATTCCTTTCTGTTGGGCTGATCATACTGCTGCCAACTTTACTCTGGAGCATGACAGAATTATCCATATCCACGGTAAGTAAAATTAATTTAAACTACAGTTTAATGCTGTATTGAAATGATCTGATTTGCTACATCTATACCTGTATTTTAGCTGTATTTGCTATTGCTACTGTGTACTGTGAACACTGAAACTTTGAATGCTTTTAGATTTGAACTGAGGTTATTCAGTGTGCAGCCCCCCAGTGATTTCTGAGACTGAAACATTTTCTGCTCAAATTAAATTGCATGCATATTGAAATCAGTAAGTAAACAGTTGTCTTAGATAGAAAATACACTTGCCTTACTGCAGAACAAATATGATCTAAAACACATCCTTTAGCAAATACCACCATGTCACAGATACATGGTAATGGATTATTATTAAGATACAGTGTACAAAAGAGAGAAATCAGTGGTTAACTTGAACAATATATGAAGTAGCTTACCTCACTAATGAGATGCCTTTCCTCATAGCTTTTCATTTGAATAAAATGGTATGCTGCCCTCTGCATAACTGTGCATATCCATTTGAATCCTAAAGCTTATGGTTGGCTGTGTGATGCTTTGAGGCTGCAGTGCAGTGCAGCTGTTTTTCAGTTCCAGCTTTAGCAGTTGAGGGTCATCCTGTATGAAGCAAGCCAAAACATTTATTTATGCAAAAAGAACAAGCAAATGAAAGGCATTTTGCTTCTTTCACTTGTATACATTAAATGGTAACATCTGAAATTATGCAGCCTAGAAGTTTGGAGCCTCTTGAATGGTGTTTGCACTCTCTACAAAGACACACTGCACTATATTTGAATTCCGAGAAAGGCTTAGCAATTGCAGTCTCTCTGTAGGGATTTCAAGATCCCAGCATCTACATGTACTAGACCCTGTCTTCAAGGTCAAAAAAGAGGTTGCATCAGATTAATGTGGGGGAAGCAGATATTTTTTAAAAGAATCAAGCTGTATAATCAAAAGTGTATGTTAATCATCAGGGTTTAAATAGATAGACTTTGTAAAGCGGCATGTAGTTTTTGGTCCCTTCCTAAGAATTCAGTTCTCACCTTTGGAGCAATGGTCTAGTTGACAATAGTCCCTTGGACTGTAATTCTAGCACTTCCATATGAGCATTTGTTTCTTGAGCTGGGGCAGGAGTGCAAAGACTATTTTCTGAGGAATTAATATATAAACCCTTTTTCAAATATCTAAAGGGAGGTTTAATATAATGTGTTACTTATGCTGCAGACATGCCCTCACTTTTTCCCTTGAAGATACAGAAGATACAAAAGGACTGGTGCTTTCAAACACCAATATTTCAATCCCATGTCTTAGCAGTAGAGTATATTTACTTCTTTGTAATACACTGATACTTTGGTGAATAGTTTAGGATATTTTACTCTGTCTTAGTGGCTATTCCATGTTGTGTTGCATGGCTTGCAAAAGGTCAGTCCACCCAACTATTTTTGTCAACTGGGACAGAGGTAGCTGCACTTCAGGCTGCAATGTCCTTTCAAGCAACCTGGGGGAAATTTGGGAGTGAACTACTGCAGAAACTCCAGTTAGCTGCTTCTGGGACATTTGCACCATTGCCCTTTCTCATTCACAGACTTTTAGGGTGGAGGGTATCTAAATATAATCATCATATACTTGTAGCTCCCCCTTGTTTTCCTATTGCTGCCCCCCTTTTTTTCTTACCACAGAAAATATTTTGGGAGAAAATAAAATGGAATGGCTGTACAATTCCTTCTGATGGGTAATACTAGGAGCCTTGTGCCTAGAAGCAGCCTTAGTAATTAAGCACTAAAAGCAGCTAGCTAAATGCAAACCTTTTGTGGTCAGAGTTTATCTGGTAGTATTTCCTTCAGTAATCCACATTGCCAATTCAAAAGCAAATGTTTCACCACCACCATTAAAACATTAGTGCCCTCATGATTCACTAAGTCCAAATGTTGATCTTTCCTGCTCCATGCCCTTCCCCCTTGTGAAGAATTTCAGGAAAAGAAACAGGGCATTCACCTTTCAAATAAAAAAATCACCTAGTTATGGCTCACTTATACTTGGTATCCAGATTTAAAACTACCCATTAATTAAGTCTGAGATGGAGCTAGACAAAAGAAGAGAATCCCCCACAAACAATTCACTAACCTTAATACCAGGAAGCTGACAATCCAAAAGAAGATTAATATTATATTAATCAGGTATGAGGATCCTAAACCAGCAAGGGGGAGACTGGAGGAGATTCTTGTATTACAATATAGGGAAGGATTTGATAGACACCTAGAGCTAGATCACATACTAGACAAGGCGGGTTCTGGATAAAATGAAATTATGATAACTGAAAACAGACAAAGCACTGAAGTAATTGGCAGCAGAGCATATGGCTAGTCAATTTTCCTTTTCTTTTATGTGAATATTGTGTGTCCTTCAGTTGCCAGTATTATCACTTTGTATTTTTTCAAAAGTGCATGTAGTTGTGGAGATGTTAAGATGAATTTTTAGCTAGGGGTGCTCTCCAATTCTGGATCTGTGGTTTCTGTCCAGAGATCCAGGTCTAAGAGCACCCTTTGGAGAGGGTGCCCCTCTAAGCTGTAGTAACTAGTGTTTAGCTAGTTGTGATTCACATTTGCACTGGGAAGTTCTTTAGATGCCACTTAATTTAAGCTAGAGCTTACTCTCTGAGACAGTTTTGAATGCTGGAAAGAACTCTGTATTCAAATACCTGAAGGACTCACAGAGGAACTGAAATATTTCCTGCTGCCCTAGAGGGCAAGACTATATCTAGTGGGCTTACAGGAAGTTAGATTTCATTTAAGCATCAGGAGTTTATCTTAGCAGTAAGGTACAGTTACATAATGGCAACAATTACTGGGCAGGGGAGGGTTGCCTCCTTCAATCTGAAACTGAAGAACCTTTTGTTGAGGTTGCGCTAAGTCTGGGTGAGCTATACCTAGAGGAAGGTTAGAACAGATGGTTTATGAGACTCCTTCCAACTCTTGGAAGGATTCTGTTGTATAAGAGTATATGCATTTCAGCCAATGTTGAATAACTGCAGCCCATCCTATCTGGGACTACAGGGCAGGATCGAATGGTGTCACTTCTTTATTTCAAAAGCATAACACTTTCACTGTTTAGAAAACATGGGCACATATGTACACTCTTTCCCTTGAATAATTAGTAGAGGATATGGACAAAGATTCATCTTTGTGGCAGGACATGCATGCCTAGCAATTGCCCCCTACAAAACTATTAAAAGGTACCTTTTCTTTCCATTGTACTGTGTTATATATGTACTTACTGATGGAATCAGCTGAATCTGTATTTGGCTTTGTTTCATCTGACATCTAATAAGAGAGGGGCCTGCTTTTCATGACAGAACAGCCCGTCACGGGCAGCTCACTGCTATGGCTTTCATACTGTCAAAACCTAGTGCATCTAGAACGGGTGACTTAATTTTTACAAACAAGCCACCCATGACTTCTTCTAGGGTTATTGTGTTACCCAAACACAGGAGATTTGTTGGCTCACGGCTTGGAGGACTTGTGCCACCAAGTCCTTAGGCAGGTCCTTGAAGAGAACCGCTCCTCTCCTTGTGAACAATATGGCTTCCCAGGGTTTGCCCAGCAACGTATTGCTCTGTGGCAGCTTGTACCATCCTGCCATCTTTTGACAAGATGCAGTCATCTGAGAGGGATGGTTTAATGTGAGCTCTTGCATTGAGCAGGGGCTTGGACCCAATGACCCTCTGGCCCCATCCAGCTCTACCATTCTAAGACACTTCATTTGTTAGCAAAGTAGTTCTTACTTGCCCAGATCAGACAGCTCTGTATAATCTGCATATTTCAGGGGAAATTAGTATTCCATGCAGAAACAGCTCTTGGAGGTACTTTAGCAGCTACAGTCTGCAAAGTTTGCTTTTTTGCTCTTCAGATAGTACCATAGATCCCATCCTTGTCATCACTCATCTTACAAGATCTCTCCAGATCTGGGGCCCTGGCTAAATTGGAGGAAGATAATCAGCAATGTGACCCATTGACATGCTTTGTACATCGGTGTCTTCTGGTACCTTCCAAAGTCACAACAGAAGGTTCAGCAGAAGCTGCCAAATACTTTTGTTTCTCGATAAACAACACATTGGGGGTCTTCTTGGACAAAGCATGGACTGCTGCAGTGGAAGTGGTGGCACAGCAGCAACGAAGGGAGAAAGAGAGAGGCTTCAGTAGAAGACTTAGTGTATGCTCTGTTAGATTTCCATGTCAGAAGCAACAAAGACGGGACAGAGGGTGAGTCGGCTCTCCTTCACTGATGGGCTCAGAATGGTTGCAGTGGTGACCTTAATCCACTACTGACAGACAGAGAGTGGAGGAGGGATAGTTGCTTCAGGTAGGGGATGTGGGTTGAGAGAAACTGGATGAATAAAAGAGGCAGCACAAGCAACTGACGGTTTTAGCACACTAATGAAAAAAACCACAGGGCATGAAAGGTTTTACAGTTCTTACTAGAGATATAAGCTAGCACTTGAAGACACAAGGAAGGGGCTGGAAAAGGAAAATCATGTCCTGGCAGGGGGAATCAGTACAAATAGTACAAATGCTACTGTCGTGAGGGAGCAAAGGATCATGGGATCAGCTTCTACCACAAAAGCACCTGGGATATGTGCTAGAGCTGGCTGAAAAACTGTAAGAGTAGGAAGAGAGAACAACCCATAGCTGGGTGTACTGTACGTTATTCTTTGAACAACCAATGCTACATAGCTTTTGCACAGGGTGGTTTAGTACAGACCCAGCCAGTGTTTATCATTGAACCCAGCTGGGACTAATCTTTGCAGCAGTACTGTAAGATTTTTGTTGTTGTTGTTAGGGATAGAGGCATAGAATTTTGGCACATAGTTTTTTTTCCCCTTCTGTGATGACAGAAATGAGCCAAGTGAGTTAATCAAAACAAAACATAATGCCTTTAACAAATCTGCAGCTAATACTAAAAGATTCTCAGTTACAAAACAAAGCATAAAACTTAGAACTACAGTGAGCACCCCCAACCCCAGAGAGGGACTGGCACTTGCCAAGGGAGATCCAACAATCAGCTTCCTGCAACCTCCCATGTGACATAACCAAGGCCGAAATTACTGAATTCCACACTGGCCAGCCCAAGAATAATTGTAAACAGGTTACGTGAACCACCACATTTAACCCAGTCACTTAGTGTCAATCTGTGCTGGAGTCCCTTCCATTAACCAGGGGGCTGTTGTGGTATTCGTGTAAAATGCATTTACCACTGCAGGGGCACACACAAATGACTATAGTGCTGTTTCCACTGTATTTGGAGATTATCTTCTGTCACACACAAATGCCATTCCAGAGAAGTAGGAGGAGTGTGAAAGGTGATGTGTGCAGAGGAAACGGCCCTTTTTAAAAAGTTGTTTTTCTGTTAATGAGATTTTTGTTTTAATGATAGCTCTCCTGTCCCCTCACAAAAAAAGTTACAGAGAAGGGGTTGGGCAGAGACAAGAAGGAGAGTGTGGTGCTGCTGCCATTCCCCCACCACCCATGGTGGGACCCCTGCCAAATCTATATCTCCAATCCCATCCATGCAAGAGCAATTATTGAAATCAATGTGATTTACTTCTGAGAAGACCTGCATTTCTGCTCATTATCAGCTACTTAGTCCTAGAGACAAGGAAAGACAGAGGCAGGGAGAGGAAACAGCATTCCATATACTCTTCAGTTCAGTGGACAAATTAGAGACAAAAATAATGGGGTGGGGGTGAAGGGGTCAGGGAACAACTGAAGGATCGCTGAATTGCTGCTGCTCTGCTCAAGCCCCATTAGTGCACTTTCTCTCTGCCCCACCCAAGCCCACCAGGCCCAGGACAGTACTGCAAGTTTACAGCACAAATGATATACCCCACTCCACACACACACACCCCAGGGAAAAACTGTAACATATAAAGAGGACATGATCTAACCAGTCTGAAGAAATCTGGGATATAATGGCAGAAATAGCATGAGTAGGGTAGGTTGGGGTGAGAACTACTTGTCACACCAGTGAGTCACACAGTACCATGCTGGTAAAAATGCTTAGTGCATATCCAGCCTTAGTTTGCCCTAAAACATAATATCCTCTGCTTAAGCACCCCTGAGTAATGGCCACTCTGCCCTGTGAAATAGAAGGGAGATTTTATATGATCCCTAGCTAGGTGTTGAACTTTTCTTTTAAGCCAGTGCTTATGTACTCAGTTTAGACTTCAGAAACAGCCTGCAGATTTAGCATGAGATGTCCAGATCTGCATTTTTTCCCAGCCACATATTCCACTTATCCATCCCATCTGCCCTCCAGGTTCCAGCTAGATTCAGCATTATATGCAATCATTTCTGTCTCAGTGTAAAATGAAATTGGAAATGCTCCTTAGCGAATGCTTAGAAATAGAACTAATAGAACTACAGTCAAGTATACACTTACCTGGAATTGAGCTTCACTAGAAAGAGGGGGTTTTAGACAGCTGGTACTGGTTTGTACTACTAAGTTGGATGGATGGGCTAGAATACAATCTTGAAGGAGTGCACTTTCTGAGGAAGGCTGGTGCCATTTTGTATTTTGGAATTTGTAAGTCTGCACTGCCAATGGACCATAGTTAGAAAGTTTTCCCTAATCTTAAGTATAGAATTTCAAACCAGTTCAACAAAGGAAGCTATCTGCCTATACCCATTGAATTGGTTTATACTATTCATTACAACAGGTAATGCTGTGTAGTCCAGTAATTGTGGGCTCCCACACTACAGACATTCAGAAAGAAACTAGATAGTCATCTTAGTGGGATGGTGTGAATTGGTATCCTGCAACACCTTCATGGCCCCTTCCAACTCTACTTTTCTATGATTCTATGACAAAAGCCATGTCTGGATACTTTAGCAACCATTTTAACTAATGTACTTGCATTTTAGAAAATGTGGCCCATTGTGTGTTAATTCCAGAGAGGTTAATTGAGAAAAAGTGGCTCATGTTCAAGGACTACAATTTACTTCCATGCAGTCTGAAATGTTATGTACTATGTGCATCTGAGCAACACAGTATTTTGTTGCAGAGGAAGACAGAATATTTCAGGATTCACCAAAGAACAATATAATGGGTGGAGTATATATTACAGGCTGAATATAAATATTCTTAAAAGTTTCTAATATGGACATGGGACATGCAGCTTAGTGCACAGAATAAGCCAAAATCACTGACTGAAGCTCTTTGTGAAGCAAGAGTAATAAATAGAAATCCATATACTTCAGTTTAACAGATTTATTATGCACAAAACCATGGTGATAAAAGACATATTTCTACTATAAACCTAGATACAAGTTTTATGCAACCAGTTTAGCAATCATGAGTTTATCTAAAGAATCTTGGCAGTTGCAATTTGATGAAGATACAGAGAATCTTCTATAGATTATCAGCTGCACCTCAAAACTGCAGTTCCAAGGCCTCTATGGGAAAAAAGAATGGCAATTAAAACAGTTTAACAGTCCTATGCCTGCTCATCTCCTGGATGGAGGACCCCTCAAGCACAGTGGGACTTGCTCCTGAGCAAACTGGCACAGGATGCTGATAATTCAGATAAGCAGAGTCCTCCCTCCCACACCTCATCACCCAGTGCCTGAAGGCAAGGTCCTGTTTTCATCACCTCATGGAACTGGATTTTTGCTGGGTGGAACAAGCCCAGGTGGCCCAAGAAGGTAGGAGATCCCAGTCTGAAAATCTGGGTCATAATGAAAACTGCAGTTAAGCAAGAGTACATTTATCTGAAGATATAAGCATTCCTAGCATGCACTACTAATTGTTGGGGGTTTTCTATAATTTCTCACCAAATATCAAAAGATATTTGAGGTATGTACATATTTTTACTATCATTTTGTGTACTGTATATGAAAAACAGCTATTTCTGAAACAGTTTTGATGCAATGCAGCAGCTCTTGAAGCTTTAATTTGTCAAGTGTGCAAGTTACTAAATGTGTAGGCTTACTTTCCTCTTTGCTTGGTTTTAAACTTTTCACTAACCTAAATTATTTGCCAGAAGAACATTATAGAATGAAATATGTACTCCCCAGGGGAAAAAAACCAAAGAGCTAATTTAAGACTTCCACTCCCTTGCAATGATACAATGAAATGAGTACTGTGAAATATTTATTTATTTATTTATAAAATTTGTATGCCATCCATTACTTGCATCTCTGGATGGCTTACAACAAATCAGAAATATATAAATTGACTATTCTATGCTGGCCCAAATATGCCCATATTGTTAGAAACTGGTCAGAAACTGATATCAGATATTCAGCCTGCTGCTTTCTATCTGTCACCAGTGGTCTCAGACATTTTGGGACCAGTAAGTATACTTGGAATTTTGCAAAGTGTCTTGTGATCACAAAATGGTAGCCACAAAATGGTTACCATATGGGATGCCCATTCAGGAGCAGCTGCCATGGTGGTTGTCATCACTTACAAAACACTCATTCCATAGAAAGACAAACTGGTGAGTTACACCAAAGATCCTGAACACAAGACATAGATATGGTCTGAGCTCTGAATACAAAGCTGCACCTTTGAAACCACAAGGCCTCCAAGCATTCTCTTGCCTCATCCCACACCCCAGCACACAAAAGCTATTCACCCAATTAATTTTCCGAATCATCCCACTTTAGAATATCCCTGTTCCCTTCTTCACATGCCAAGTTGTCCCAGCAGCCCTCAAATTCCAGTCCTAGGCTCCCTCATTCCTCTTCCAAGTGTCCTCCCTGCTGTTGGTTCAGTGCTGCTCCTTCCCCATTTCTCCTTGTATTCCATTACATCATCGATTTCTTTCCCCAAGCCTCCACCACTATATCCTTACCAGGCAGCAATGGGGTCTGTGCTTTCCTTTTTCCTTTTTCTTTCTTTGGGTGGCTAAAATGCTTCAAAGCAAAGTACTGTCACCCAGCATCTTCACTTCTTAAAAATGTGTCTGGGTCCATGAAGCCAAGAGCAGGTGGCAGGTTGCTGGAGGCTAGTATTTCAGCTTCAAAGTACTCTTGGCCACCCATTCTGTGTGTGTGTTTGTGTGTATGGCCACAGATATCTCTAGTGCATTTTGTTGATTCAGAGGGCTGTGTCTATGTGTCACTCACTACCTACCTTATTCCTATCAAGACCCTTTTTCTTATTGGTTCCTTGCTAATCTTGCTTGCATAATTCCATCTGCTGTGTTCCTTTAACTGAATAGTTATTTAAGATAACATATGGGAGGCAGGCAGCCCTTAAGGAAGGCACTTCTGCATTAACTGACTCAGTTGGAATCAGTTTCCGGATACAGCATATGAGTCTTGCACGTGTGGGAAAGTAAAACTTGAGGTTGGGTGGCTCAGTACCTTGCAGTCCTCAGTATCACTAATGACAGCTCTCTCTGCAACTCAGTCTAAGGTTTCTGCAATATGTTTGCATGAACAGGGATCACAAGAGTACTACAGGAGGAATTACTCTACTAGCTGGGCTGTCTGCCATTTTCAGTTCTGGGTATTTCCCCAAGACAAAAACGTATTATGAAATACTTATGATTCAGACAGTCTATTCAGCCTTTAAGGTTTTTGAAAAGAACCGTTGGCCTGGCTGACCCATATATACACATTGACATTGATGGCTAAGTGTCAATGTTACTAGACTAGAATACTAGAAGTTACTACCTGACAAAAATTAATCTTACTCTTGTAACTAGCAATGAGTTAAGTCTAACACAGAAGAAAGAGCTCAAGGCATTTATTTAGCATAGTTCTGGGTTGTATTCCTTGAACTAAAGGCAGCTTACCAAAAAGAAACAACATAGGGAATTATTTCACAGAGAGGGGGAAGACATAGCATCTGCATGTCACTGTTTGGAAGTCTGCAGGTCTATATACAAGATCACTTGGTTGTATGTCTTGCTGAGAAACATAGAAGGTAGTGTTATACTGGGTGAGTTGGCACATCGCCCGCAGCCACCCTGAAGGTAAGCTTGTTCTCTGGGTTTGATTGTCCTCTTGATAACCCATGTTACTCCTGACAGATGACTGGGCACACTGCAGCTTTTCTTGAGCTGTTTCTTCCTTAATCCTCCCACCCATTCCCAGCTTGTATTCCAGGAGGCTTTGCTTCAGAAATTCTTCTTCCTTCATTCGCTGCATCAGCACCCTTTCTACAACTGGCCCTCTGCTGTTGCTGGCTCACAAGGAAAAACCCTGCCCTGGCATCAAATCACCAGGCACATTTAATTTTTTGATTAAATTTCCTTACAGATGTGAGGATTTCTTTGTCATTTTTATTTTTAACTTACTTATGTGTCTTTCACAAGTGTGCAGGAGTGTGAGACTACCTGTTTGCTATTTATCCTAGCATACCAACTTGTCAATGTCCTTGTTGATTTTATATTCCACTTCAGAACTTGCCTTGTTAGTGAATACTTTTGTAAAAGTCTGCTGAAGGTACTACTGCAATACTTACACCCAGTGCAAAAGCTTCCTCCCCTGCAGTCACCAGCTTGTTTTGCTCCTCAAAATGAGTATTGGTAAAGATACGCATATTTGTGCACATTGATAAAAGAAGAAAAGAAAAATGTTGTGGACATGTTTGTGACAATCTCCAGTGCTCTCTCTTCTAGATTTTTTTTTATAGCATGGGTGGTGGGCATGGGCAAGAGATGGTGAACACATTAGCATGATCACAAAAAGCAACCAAGGGTTTTGCCTCCCTTGTCAGTTGGTTTTCTACAAAATACTGAGTGTGGTAGAATTCTGCATGGCTGCATGAGTTGTATGAGTACAACAAAGATTTCAGACCTCAGCTTCTGGGGAAAAGGAGTTTTGACAATTTTGGCAGGTGGCTGTCAAAACTGTTGAGTTCATTTAAAATGAGTTTTGACATGTAGTGGGGTTTTTTGGTTGGGACATATGGTGGAATATATCTCAGTGAATGGAAAAAGGCATTGTACAGTCAGAACTCCAGCTAGCTATCAAAACTCCTTTTTTCCCAGAAAAGGAACAAACTCCATGCGCACTGGCAGGGCATGCACCCTGCATATTGCCCCAGCCAATGCTTCAGAGCATTATACTCACACGACTGCAAGTGTTCATAGTTGTGTGAGTGTAGCTGAACATAGTTTAAGTTTCTGATGCAATTTGCTACACAAAACAATAATAGAAATGTTGTAACAGCTGCATATTATCAATTAAAGATACCAGCTGGCTGGAAAACTGGCTTTTGAAGTTCTGGGGGGGGAAAGTTGTGGTGAGCCCCAACATGGCTTGTAATCATGGTGACCAGAATGGAGAAGCCAGTGCCAGCTGCCCAACTGCCCCCAAGTGCTGCTTGAGCACTGGCAGTCACCTTGGAGCCATTTGGTAAGGGCAGCAAGGGGCATAGTAGCTGATTTCCCATGCCCACAATGGCGTTAGTTGGGCATTTCCCATGCCCACAATGGCGTTAGTTGGGCATTTCCCATGCCCACAATGGATTTCCCATGCCCACAATGGCATTAGTTGGGCATTTCCCATGCCCACAATGGATTTCCCATGCCCACAATGGTGCCAGATTCAGATGACACGCAACCCATCATCACTGCAAGCCCTATGTGAACCCATGGGTTCTGAACTTATTGAAATAGGTCCATGTTCACATTATGTGGCAATCCATCATGGGTAGCAACCTGCAATGGGTTGTTGTGTCATGTGAACTCAGTCCTTGAGTCATATCACTGATCCATCTTGCACAGTATCATTTGATTGGTAGCAATTTTCCAGGGTTTCAGGCAGGAGTCTTTCCCTGCCAACATGGACATACCAAGGACTGAACCTGTGGTATTCTGTTGCATATTCTGTACCATTGTGCCAGGTTCCTTCTCAGAATTAGGAAAGCATTGACCGGATCAAGCTGTTAAAATATTTAAAAATGCAAAGGCCTCTATGCATCCATTCTGTACAATGTAAAAGGCTGATAAATTTACACTATTTGTAACTTTATAATTGCTAAATTCATTGTAGTCCTGCCACAGGCAATTAAATTATTATGGGTTAGCCTTCAATGTAAAATACTAGATTAAAATATAATGTTACTGTCCAATGATGCAGTATAATACAATTACTAGACTAAATTGAGAAATTGCATTCCATTTACTGTGTGTGTCAAATGAAGCTCCTTGAGCACGAAGGCAGATTTCCCCTTCCATAGCCAGCAGTGAGGGAACGCCTTGTTTCTATACTCAAGACTAGATTAGAGCCATTAAACTCTGATGAAAAACCAGGCATCACTTTAATTGCCTTTTATTTTCATCTGTCAAAACCTTTGTTCAGACAAGGTTTATAGCGCTGGTCAAATGTTCTGCAAGACCTGGACCTGTCATTTGACAGAATAAGCTAGCTGTCTAATTTTGGTTGCTAAAAAGGGGGGAAATGTTACAGAGGGTTTCTAAGTAAGGTGAGGAGGAATAAAGTGGTAAAGTTTGTGTTGGCCAAGGTGAAAGACAGGATGGTGGCTCTCAGGCAGTTCTCTCTTATCCAATTTCCTGCCAGTGGTTTGAACTCCACCCTGTACCACCAATGGTGGTAGATCTATGTCCACAGGACTTTGGTGGGCCGGCCAGAGATAATCTCTGTCGGCAGTACAGCACTCCTTCTTTATTTCAGCTCTCTCCAGCCAATAAACCTATGGATTAGAACTGTTACACCAGGTAATCCTGGGGAGTAATATACCTCAAAAGGAGGTGCTTGCTCTCTAGATTGCCTTGCAAGGTGTGGGATCTTTTGCTGGGGTTTGATGCATGCAGCTAGAAAGAACAAACTCTGGTTTTGCATTCACACAAATACTGCATGTAGAAGGAAAGGAAGTCTGTTATTCAGAAAAATATAGAACAGGCACAAGCTTTTAACCCAATGTAGCCTAGACAGCACAGTCTAGTTGTATCCCAATCTTACTGTGAGAGAGGGGTGGTCTATCAGAGAGAGAGAGAGAGAGGGAGAGGGAGAGAGAGAGAGAGGAGTCCATACCCTGTCCCACTGGGAAGACTCTCATAAGCAGCCTTATGTAGGGGGTGGGGGGCACAGTCTGGTGTTCAGAGCTTTCCTCCCTCTTCCTATTGTGTTCAGAGCATGTTTTTGCTTGCAATCAGAGCATGTGTGTCTACAGCCTGTGTATAGAGCTTGAGTATCCAGAGGTTGTGTGCAGAGCTTGTGTATCTTTTTCCTAAGCTCTGATCCTCATGCTATATCTCTGTGCATGTGTCTGTGGGAAAGATGAGTTTCCCAAACATATCCTAATTGTTGGAAAGTGCTTGATTGCTTCTAGATTACCTCAACTATTGTTGGTCTGGCTAAGAGATGAGTCCTTTGTCTGTGTTTGCTAGGTACTATGGGTGAGGTAATTTCTAGGTGTCTCAGAACAATGGGTCATCCTGCTTGCAGGGTTGTTATGCCTAATTTCTTTAAGGGCAAAATGTCTGACCTTCTGCAAGATTTCCAGCATTTATCCTTCTCTCACACTAACTAGGCCAAGATTCAAGGTACTTCTTCCTGAATTCAAGAGTGCACAACATGGCCCGTGGTCTAAAAGCCAGTCCAGGCCTGGGAGATTATGGTTACGACACTATACATGTGTCACAGAATTGCTGTTCCAGGAGCAAAAAATGCTTCCATGCAAGATATGCTGGTATTTTAACCCTGCCCCTATTCAACCTATCTCTGGAGTGAGACACTAACTTCTCCAAAATAGAACTCAGCCCTGGGCCCTTAATGCTCCAGCTCTGAATGTTATCAGTGCATAGTGTCATATTTTGTGAACTTGACTTGCTATTCATTGTGTGGCTTGCCTAACTGATCAAGTTACCTACAGCCATTCACTTTTAGCTCCCACTTTCTGTTTCTGGTACATCTGAGTCTGTGCCCAGTTAGCCACCTGGTCATACTGTTGTGCTGCCCAGCTCTGTCCTGAGGGTCACCCTCCCATGCTCTGCAGCATCCCTAGTTTCATATGTGAATGTAGGACAGCAGTTCATGCTCAACAATGTTTTGGTTTCTTTCTCTTTCCAATATATTACCAGAAAATGGACCTCACCTCCTTGTGAAAGCAGAACAAACTAAAGTCTTCTCACGCCGGGGTGGCAATATTACACTGCCATGTAAATTTTACCGTGACTACGTATCATCTGACTCAGGAGCCCACAAAATTCGGGTCAAGTGGACCAAACTCACCTCAGATTACCTCAAAGAAGTGGATGTCTATGTAGAAATGGGATACCACAGAAAGAGCTATGGCAATTACCAAGGAAGAGTCTTCCTAAGGAAAAGCTCTGAAAATGATGCAACTCTTGTGATCACCAATATAATGCTGGAGGATTATGGGAAATACAAATGTGAAGTGATTGAAGGTTTAGAAGATGACACAGCTGTTGTATCTCTAGAATTAGAAGGTAAGCATTCCTGGCAAGATAGAAATTGCTAAATATAATACATATCATTGCTACATGGGCTGTGGGAAAATGGTTTTTAATATGACATACATATACTTCACAACTTTAACTATTGCATAAAAAAGCAAGGAGTCTTAGTGGACAACTTTTCATTTTCTAATATTAAGAGGGTTTCTTGCTTGAATCCTTTCCTGAATAAGTATATAAATGTCATTAAATAGTCTAAATTTATTGTTGCAAGGACTTTTGTGGAAACCTGATTATTTCATGAGATGGATCTAAAATGAGCCATTAAGTACAGATATTCATTAAAGGATAATCCAAGTCATTTCTCAGGTGCCACAGCACTGTTTACAAGCTAACATGTTTCCCATTATAGCAGTACAGTCCTTTGTGTGGCTACTCAGTAGTAAGTTATGTTGAGGTAAATGGGACGAACTCCCAGATAAATTAGTATATGATTGTAGAATTAACTTATGGCAGTAAGGAGGGGTTAATTTTTCAAAAATGTTAGCTTTGAATTAGTTTCCCAAGAAATCATTTCTCTCATTCTTCCCTACTAAAGTTGAGGTGAAATGAAGGTCAGCTGGTTCTTTTAGACATGAAATTATCTGCTGTCCCCAGAGCAGGGATGGGGCACACATGGGCCTTCAACTTGCAGCTCCAACTTGCAGTTGGATTGCAGCTCCAACTCTCCCTCACCATTAACTACTCGGACAGGAGCTGGACGGAGCTGCAATCTAAGCAAGGCTACAAGCATCTTATCCTGCTTTAGGGAAACGCAGACCACAAAAACACAAGGAAAAAAGCAGCAGCACATTGTTTGTAAGAGCATGTGTGGCACATTTTGTTGGCAATCTATTACTGCAAGTTAACTATATATCAAAGGAACAGCCATAGTTTCATTTGTATACAAGAACAATGAATATTTGATCTTCATGCTGATTTGTGGAGAAGACAGTTTCATGAGACAGTTTCAGCAGCTTTGAGTCGGATCCACCAAATATTACCAGGTGAGTACAAGTCATAATCATGCTTCACTTGCCACATAACTGACACTAAAGCATATATGATGATACACTTGAGTGCAAGTGAATTAGGGGCACAACTCCTTGACTTTCACACTGGTCTTTCAAGTAGTTTAGAATTTATTCTTTTTATTTTTCCTTTTCTAATCACAGGAATTTTGCATGACATTATTGTTTAGGGTTTTTTCCAGTTTTATTGATGATGGTGGCTGTGGTGGTTAATGATTCAAATGATCACATTTATCTACTGCACATATAGCCTACTTCCCCTCCACATGAACTGCAACCGGATCAACCAGATGAGTAGGGAGAGCATTTTTAATTGACTCACAGCACCTATGAAGGTTTGCACTTGCAACATACAAAACAATCTTTTCAAAACAAACACTAGGTTATGTTAATGCCATGCAAGCCGTGTTTTAACTACATGACATGATCACCAAGACCTCACTTGTGAACTAGCAGATAGAACCAACAACAAAGCTATAAACCAATAGACAGCAGTCCCTAGGTACTGATCTTAAGAATTGTCCTTGACACATTGATGAAAGCATTTCTTTTCAGGAAAGCCCCAAGCTGGATAGAACAAATAATCATTCTTGTGTGGGTTCATCAAATCAGTTAAAGTGACCCTCTCTGGACTGGTTCACACAATCTTGGAAGGGAAATAAGTCATGGTGGCTTATCCCCCCACCCCGCCATGCACACTTGTCCCATGCTGTGCTATCAGGAGGTTTGTATAGCTACCCTCAACAGCATGGATTATACAGTGTACAAACCCATCTGGGATAGTTTATTGCCGTGTATTCTGAGTGGGATCACCTTACAAAAGCTCATGTATTCTAGCTGTCTTGTTACCCGTAGCAACAGGCTACCCTGACCAGGTTCACACAATATAACATGTGGCCGAGGGTGATTACATAAACCCCCATGGCACATGACTGACAGGGCTGGGGAAATAAGCAACCATGGATTATTTCCCTCTCCATGATCTTGAAAACCTGGTCTCTCTTTCAAGGGATGTCCTTCCACTGATGATATATAGATCCTGGTTGGCAATAGCCAGAGTTAAAAATACTGAGCTCAGTTGACAAATAATCTGACCTGTTAAATTATGGGGAAAAGCTGTAGTTTGGCTCTAGGGTGCATGTTTTCAATTCAGAAGATTCCAATTTCAATTGCTGGCATTTTCAGGAAGGTCTAGGAAATATCCCCATCTAAAGCCTGCAGACTCACCACCACTCCATGACTAGGTTTGTACAACATGACAACGCATCATGGGTTACTACCTATGATGGACACTGGGGACTGGCTAGCAACTTGCTTTGTATTAATGGCAAAAATGCCTTGTTGTACTTGCCATGGCCCCCACCAGCCCATTCATCCCACAAGTGCCTGAGCTTGCTGTACTCACCAGTCAATTTTGTATCTCCTTTGGATCCAATTTTGGATCAAGGGCTTTTTTTCCATAAAACCTTGCTTAGTCATATGCTTGCTTTTGCTAAGATCACAAAACCTGGCTTGATAGCTGGCTTTCGCAATTCCCATTTTGAGAGCCACTGGTAGCTCCATCCACTTAGTGGCACCCTAGAGGGACTGACAATAGCTAGCAGAACCTTTTAAAAATGTGCAAGAGATGTATGCATATAGGTTTGTTCTTCAAGGACAGGCCCACACAGAGTGCCTTTCAGTAAAGCACAGGTGACTGAAACCAGGCTATCCCAGCCCAGATAGAGGTGTAACTGGACTACCAACCAAAGTTGACAGAACACACTCTGCCACTGAGATCACCTGAGCACCAAATGGCAATGAGAGTTTTAGGGCAATTCTCAAGGTATGAAACTGTTCTTTTAAGGGGCATGCAACCCCATCTAGATCATGTTTAGCACCCTCTATGCAGTCAGAGCAACCACCCAGTAATAGCATCTCCATCTTACCTTGATTGAGCTTCAGTTACTTAGCCCTGGTCCCGTGCATCACCATGGTCATGCACTGATACAGTACATCCACAGCCTTATATGATGAGGTAAACAGGAGAAGCAGAGCTGCATCTCATCAGCAAAGTCTTCTTGGTTTTTTCCCTTGTTCATCCTGACCGTTCTCAAGGATGGTCCATGAGACAAGTCAGTTCTGCCATGATGTACCTTGGGAAACCCATGGGAGGTTCAAGGAAGAGAGGAGGCAACAACTTATAGGAAGTTTATCACGTGTTGGGCAGACTGTAGCTTGGTTGGCCAAAAACAACAACACTTTCTGGCTTATTGCCAGGGTGGGCTGGCATGACAGGAAAATTTGCCCAGTATATAAACTGCACTAGATAGACCAATGGATTCCCCTTCTTCTGTTCCTAACCTTGGTTCATGTAAACAGATTGGCATTGCACATAATAGGAGACAGTGAGACATTCTGAAGACATGAGATAATTTTCTTTGCCAGAATTACAGTAACATCAGTTGGAAAAATGCTTGTTAGGGCAATATCCATGCCAAGTGAAGACAGTTACACTATGGTGGAGTATACAGCGTATTCTACTGTATCCCATGTTGACTCAGGCTATAAGAAGTCTGAATTTGTTGTTTAGACTAGCACAGAAGGAAGCCAATTTCTTTACTCTGGCTAAGGATGGCCTCTTTTTCCGTGTGGACTTATGGCACAGGAAATTTAAATCTTTCTGTAAATACAGAATGGTTACTCTTAAAATTAATAATTGACTACAGTGTTAACTCAGAAAAGTCTGTACTTGAAAATGTCACAGTATAAATGTTAATCTTGGTAACCAGAAAAGGCAAAACTGATCAATGAAAAACTACCTCTACCAAAACATGTTGGGTTGGTTCCAGGACCTGCCTTCTGTTGATGGAAGGAATCTGTTCATAGAAGGTGCCTCTGCCTGATTTTGGAGGATCCTTCCTTCCCTGCTCTGAACCACTGCTCATTCCATGGGCAGAACCAATTCCCCATCCTTCTCTGTAACGTTCTCAGTGGGGTGGAAAAGCTACTGGGGGGAAGGGAACAAGGAAGTCTCAGTTCTCCTGACCTGGATGCAAGCATCTAAACTGGGTTCCAACCCAAATTTGTAACCCCACCAGGCTCCTCAGACTACAAGTACTGATATGGAAAAAATACATATATTCAGAAGATATTTAGGAGAGGTGGTCATCAAATGTTTCTTGTGAATTTCATAAACTCTTCCATAGCTCTAAGCATTCTCCTGCTGATAATGCTGGGAAACTTAAATAGATGTCAGTACATGCAGCTGGTAACTTCAAGTTTATGAAGTTGCATGACTACAAGAAAAAAAACCTTTTCTTTTGTTTGGGTCTTCTGAAGCTAAAGACCTATGTTCTTCAATGTTCAATTTGGTAATGCTTTGGATGGGGCACATGAATATTTATGAGCCAAATCTTGGCTAAGTAGACCAATATTTATTTTGTAGTGAAAAGCAGATGTTCAAAATTGCTCTCCAGTTGTAGTTAACAGCACTTCACTGTCAGAGAGCCTCAGTTTATAAAAACAATACAGAATATCTCATTATTAACATGTGCTTAACAGCTGCAATTAGCAGCTCTCTTGTACAATAACCTGGGTGACAGGATATGTCAGGTGGACAATGACTGCTGATAAATCATTACATGTTACAAGTAAATAAGTAATACATATTGTTTGATTTCTCCATTTATATTCTCTGATGTTGAATAAACAACTTTAGCACAGTCTTAGGTGTAATACTGATGTGATTAATGTAATAAGCCATATCTTCAACAATAGCAATACCATTTTTTCAGAGAAGAGCTGCACAATTTGGCCATGAAGTATGAACTTACTAGAAAATGAAAGTTTTGGAATGATAGTGCAAACATAGCATGATTTGGTTCACTGTTTCAGATTAAATACTTACATTAGCAAGGTTAGCTTAAAAAAACCTATATTTACTTACATGAAAGTTAGGGCCAAATTAGATGTGACATGGCATGCATTTTTGCATTTCATGTGTGTGTTTTAAGTGTGCAAAAAGCAGCAGTTGTGAGCTGTGTAACTATAGATCACACTAGTTGGATAGTAAGACCTTAACCCTTTCCTCTTCTGCTTGGTTCTGATTAAAATTGCTGCATTGAAGCTTCTATTTGCATTGGAAGGAAATTCTGTTTCTATCAGGGTAGGGGAGGAAAAAGGTTCAAATTCCCTTTCCTCCTGCTGTAATCCCATCACTAGGGTGGGTTTTTGTTTCTTTGTTTTGTTTGTTTGTTTTTGGATCTTTAAAGTAGGACAGTAAAACACAAAATACATTTATGACATGATCTTATGAAGGCAGAAATAAGTCCCACAACAATTGTAAGACCTTTTCCTATCTAAGTGTGCAATAGGATTGCACCATTGTGAGATTTAAAACTCCTTGAGACAGGATTCGAGTGGGTACAAGCAGTTTATTCCATACAAAAGGCGTTTGCAAAGGCTGGCTCAATGCCTCAGTAGTCTGAGAAACAAAGAGCAATCTTTTACTGTTTACAAGAGACTTTATACATTTCTTTCCCCGATGCTCAACACTATCCCCACTTCGCCATTGGCTGGTTACTAAGAAGTCACAATCTTTCCCATCCGCCTACATCATACTACTCCTTAACATGTTCCCCCCTCCCGCTCATACATCCCATGTTCATGCTAATGAGCCTATTACCTATGAGAGGTGTGTCATTTACTATTCATAAACTTATTACGCTTGCGCAGTACCTTCTAAGAGGTCAACAGGCCGAAGTGGCCTTGAAAATTCTTACTTGACGCCAAAATGTTTCTTAAATCTAGTGGGGAGGATGAGATAATGAGAACAGGCCTTTATTCATTCTAAAAGATACAGATTTTACGCTTCTTATGAAAGAAAAGATCTCTTCACCCCCTCCTTTGGCTGCAAGGAACTCCGTGCCAGCCAGCTCTCACCTTTAACCTGCTCCCCTTGCACCTTTGCAGCGCTGCTACCCAATCTATTTTGAGCCTGGTTCCTTTGCTCTCTAGCCTCCCCTTTTGACCGATTGACCTAAAGATATCATCTTCACTGGGGCTGAGACCCCCATGATGATGAATACACGATGATGCATACCCTGTCTAAGGCCACCATTCATTTTGGCCAACAGACTTGGGTTAGCCTGCTTTGCAAGGTGGGAGCAGTGTGAGATGAGGCAATGGCCTAATGTCCAGTTCAGTCGTCTGCTTTGCCCTTTGAGGCGATTCTTCGAGATTTCGTTGTCTAGGCTTCACTCAACTTCTGGACTCAGCTGTACACTTGGCTTGTAGGATTTTGCTTCCTCGTGGATGATACAAAAAGCAAGGCAGAACACAGGAATCACAGTCTTTGTAGTTCCAGTTCATCTGGTGTTGGGAAAGTACAGCTCACAAAACAGGTGGATTAAAAAAAACTTTGCATTTCTTCACAGACTCTGGTTAACCATGTTAGCTTGGAGATGAAGTTGAAAAATCTTTGTCCCTTTTCAAGCCTGCCCCCCCCCCCCCGCCCACTAACATTAGGTTACTGTAAGGAAAACTCTCCTTAGCACCATCAATATTCCTTTCTTGTACAAAACACCCTCCATAGCTATCTTTCCTTGTAAAATTTGGAGCCTGATCAAAATACTTGGCAACATTGCAAAAAGGGAATAACCCACAACATTGAGACCACAACAGGTAGTCTCCTTGGGGTTTTTGAAAAGAACCCCTTCCACTGTGCACCCATGTGCACATGCACACACCCAACCAAACAGCCCCAGTTCCACCCATTACCCCTCTTCCTCTACTCTTTGTGTTGTGGCACAGCCACAAGATGGTATACCTAGAGTTCAGAATATATTCCCCTCAGCCTCCCACACAAAAACTCCTGGTAGTCAGCACAAACAATTAATGCATTCCCACAATACAGCTTTCTAGGTTTCCTTCCCTTAAAAAAAATTCCCCTCAGCCTCCCCATTGAGAGTGCTCAAGGATCCTTTGCTTTAACCCAATCCCTTCTCATACAGAATTTTTCCTGAGGCAATACAGGCTTTGAACACTCAAAGAATGTCTCACCTCAGGTGCAATACCTTATCGTCCCCCTTCCCCTCAACATTCAAACAGCCCAACATTTTCTTTTAGAGTTTTCTGGACACTCCAGATCCCATCCAGAAAACCAGTGCAAGCCTGCCCCCAACTCGTGGCTGGAAGCAGCACTGCCCCAACTTCCCAAAGTGCTTTGAACTCTGCACATGCTTAGAGGCTCTTGTGTGTGCGCTCCCTCTGCAGCACTCACAAAATGGTGGCACCTTCTGCCAGAGCACTCCCCTTTCTTGGCTGTGTGGATCCCACAGTCAAGTCCATAGTTTCCAGCACACATTTCCCTGAATTCAGCTGCCTAGTCCAAATCCAGAAAAAGCTGCAGTTGCTGTCCCTTAAATAATGGAGTGCTCTTCAGCAAATGAGGTACACCAACCCTCTTCCTTTTTTTTTTCTTTTGCTTTTTCCTTCTTTTCTTTACCCAAATGAAAAGGGTGTATCATGGCGCCCTGCAACAGCAGGGGTTTGAACTTGATGGCCTTTGTGGCCCCTTCCAACTCCTCCATTTTGTGCTTCCATGAAAAACTTTAGCAGTTTCATTCTTTACACGGTTTTTTTTTTTTAACCAAAACACTCAGTTGTTTATCTTTTGACTCGAAACTTGGTAACTCCCCCACCTGCCCCAAGTAAGGCAATTCAAACAGCATTTCATAGGGTGATCTCTCTTTACATGAATAATTGCCAATTGTTTAGGCAGAGCTAATTTTTACACTACTTGCATCGACTTCTACTGCACCAAAACTTTTCCTCTACTCATGATCAAACTCCTTTCCTGCCTAATTTTCCCAAAGGCATGTGCTAGCCCAAATACATCCCAATGCCACATCAGTTTTTAGAAATTAATCTACAAGAGCCTTAGCTCCAGAGACTCTACTTGCATGGAGTCTCTGGATTACTTGCCTAGCTAGTCCCTTAGATAGCCATTCTTAGCCATCAGACATTACCCATCTTCCAGAGTTTAGATTCTTCTCAGTTCCCAGTTCCTCCCTACAATTTCAGGGCTCACTTCAGAGCCCATAACTCACAAATTTGGGCTGACCAGGAGGAGGACAGTCTCCCACTATTCCTCACCTGGTTCCCTTTTATTTCTTTGTATCCATGATGCCTTTGCCCTTACTTTAGTTTCTAGATACACTAATTCCACTGTTACCGGACTGAGCCAGTCAACAGCTGGGGCAAACCCAGGTGGACCCCAGACCCAAGCCAAAGAGAGCCTGAGACAAGACTTAGAGCCAAAATCAGCGTTATTCTAGTGCACTATAGAATAAAGGGAGACAAAAGGGGACATTCAGCCCAAAGCAGTGTCTCAAAAGTTGCACCCCAGTACATGAGTTTTATACCCTAGGTAACCAATTAGGTCACCTAATACACATCTAATGCATCGATACATCAATGTATGCACCCTGTCCTGTGCTGGAGAAAGAGTCCTTTCTTCTGTCAAGGACCAGACATTTCCCATGTCTATTTCTTATCTGCTCGAGATTCACACAGGCTTGCCATGTTCTTACTCCCTGCATATTTGCAATGTTCATGGCAGCTAGAACCAGTTTCCACTGTCCCTTTGATTACTGTATTCGAGGTCAGGCCAGCGTGTTAGCTGTGGGTTACACAAAATTCATTTTGTTCTTATCCCCCCTCCCTTCTGGACAGTATAACTGTGGTGTTTTTACTATGTGGCCTTCCTCTGGCCTACTACTTTTGGGGTGTTTTGGGGTGCTGCAATTGGTAACACCACACAATCATGCGCTTACTCCAAGTCTCAACTGCCTCCTATCAAGAAATCTACAGGATTCACACCTCCTCCAGTAGTCAGAATCAAATCTAGTTGATTCATCAGTACAGCCTCATACTTAATAAGTCAGGAGTCAGTTAACCACTTTGCAGCCCTGATGGCTAACAGAGCTTGCACTGGGTGTGCCACTATTACCACCAAAGCTTCCCCCATAGCTAATTTCCTGGCTTCGTCCACCACTAGGGCTGTGGCTGCACAGGCTGTTTCCTCCATCCCTTTAATGCCAGCCCTCTTTTTGACTCCCCTTCCTCAGTAAATACTGCAGTAGCAAATAAAAAATGCTCCTGTTCACCATAGCCTCGTAAACTTTTCCTTTAGCTCCCTCTCCATAGGGCACCTGAGCCCTTCAAGAGGATATGTGCAGCATCATTTGCACATCATTCCAAGTTGAGTGATAAAACATAGAAAAAAAGTGAGTTAGAAAGGGGTCCTCCTCTGGTCATCTAGTCTGACCCCCTGTTTCGGTCAACTCTGTTCCTATAATCCACAACATGTGGTTGTCCAAACTTCTTCACTGATGGGCGTCAACCACCTCCCATGAAACCCATCCCATTTTCTGGGGATTCCTGACCCTCAGAGATTATCTTCTAACACTTAACCTGAAACCTAGAGTTTTGTTTTATTCGAATACATTCTGCCATTCTGGCATTAGTCCAATTAGTGCTTTGAAACAAACTTATCACCTTTCAGAATCCCCTGGAAAAACTAGGATTCTGATTCTTTTAATTATACAACTCAGAGATGGCAAATGGTTGTTAAACACACACAAAAAGATAAACACAACCCCAGGCAGAACCTGTCACAGTGGCATCTGCCCTTTCTTGCTGTTAAGTTATGGCCTGCTCACTTTTGAGTCCAATGCAATAAATTCTTGCAGGGAGAGGCATCATGCCCCCCCCCCCCTTTTTCTTTCCACAAAGTGTTCAATTTTCCTTCCAGGCCTCACAAGCACCAGCTGCCTGAGGTTTTAGACATAAATCACTATTGGTCCTCCTCCTTAGC
The DNA here is from genome assembly GCF_004798865.1 of Varanus komodoensis. Lineage (NCBI taxonomy): Eukaryota > Metazoa > Chordata > Lepidosauria > Squamata > Varanidae > Varanus > Varanus komodoensis. The sequence goes on along the minus strand of NW_025336087.1, from coordinate 16,503,842 downwards.
TTCATCTCTACCTAACATCCAATGCCTTTTACCAAAAATCCCAGTCTGGCTAGGAGATCTCTCCCTGCCAAGTTACAAATTTGCCCCCACAGTACGAAATCACACAACAGTTTCACCATGCTCATGTTTTACCTTAGCAGGTTCGAATATTTTCACTTTTACCAGAATACCTCCCACTCCTTGAGTCATCAATTCCCCTTTTCCCCAATTGCATTCCATTTTGAATCATATTCATTGTGGAGCAGGTAGCTCCAGAGCCTACCATAAATACCATGTCTTTCCCAAATGGTTCCACTTTCGAATTTATCAAATGTTCCCAGTGGGTCCTCCTATGAGGAGACCCCTGACCTTCCTAATCTTTGTCATATTCATGAAAGAAATCAACCTCTCCTCTCCCCTCAGCTCAGGGCATTCTCATTTAAAGTACCCAACTTTTCCACATTGATAACATCCTGCACTTAATCCTTCATTCATTCGCCACACCTTAGGTGTGGGCTGAAATCCTCTTCCTCAACCTCATCCTCTACCTGACTTATTCCCATTTCCTCTATTGCCACTACATTCCATCCTTTGAGTCCATTTTTCCTCATCCTCTCTCCTTGCATACACTTTCTGTGCCTCTCTCAACAAATCTTCCAACGTCCTTGCTTCTCTTCCATCTAACACCTGCAACTTCTGTTCTGCCTAATATTCTCCCCTGCCTTCCCTGCAAACTGACACTTCAGCAATATCTATCTGATGGGCTGGATTCCTGAATCCAGTTGCCCAATTTTTATTTTTTTCATCTGTTGCTTCAGTCTCTCCAGCCACTCAGATGGAGTATCATCTTTCTTTTATTCCAAAGTCTGACGTACATTAAGAGACTGAGGTACTGCTTCTTTGATTCCCTAGATCATATACTCTAATAATTCCCAACTCTTCCTTCTAGAAAACAGCACAGAGCATCTCCTGCTCTGTTGAGATTTTCTCTATTCCAAACATTTCTAGCTGCCTGTTGGATCAAACTCAATTCTTCACCAGAAAACAAAATACAAGCAAGCAAGCAAGCAGGCAGGCAGACAGACAGACAAACAAACAAACAAAAATAGCTTGTAGTTCCTGCCTAAAAGGTTTCACCTCTCCTGCAGTCCGAGGGGACTCCACAAACCCAAATCCTCCCATTGCCAAAGTACCTGCCCAAAAGGGGCCATAATATAATTTTGCTGTCCTCATGCTTTAGGACCAATCAGCAAAATCTCCCCCTGTAAGCCATGGCTAAGGTTTTTTTGTAAGGTGAGATTTCCATCCTTGTTCCATTTATAATCTGGTTCCTGCAGGATATAGGTTGGCCAGACCTTTCTGCAGTACTTAATCATTTGAGTCTTGTTTAAAAAAAACATGTCCAATTAATCCGATAGGGTTTATCCCACTCTTTTAATAAAAATCCTAATGGGGAGTATACCGGTATTTCTTGTTGGGATTTAATCTCTTTAGTGGGCTTTGTATTTCTAGAACCTATCCTTCCTTACTCTATCTTCTATTAGTTATGTCCCGCAATCACTCTCCATTTGCTCGGTACCGTTTCAGCCGCTCACCTCGCAGGGACATGGAACCACGTACTAGGTCCTCCACTCTCACGCGTCCGTTTGAACTTTTCTTTCACACTCCGGGACCTCACACTCACACACTTATTACAACACAATTATTACATATTTTTACCAGCGGTTTTATTTTCCTAGGCTTAGGAACTGATCACTCAGCAGTTCCTGTTTACCTGGTGAGACTACTCCCAACCCGATCACACAGCGTGTCGGTTAACTCACCCTTAGGACACCGCACCAGTGGGACAATTATGACTCTCCGTGGTCTTTTACCACATCTGGCCGGACTGTCCTCTTGATCTCCCAGTGAGACTAATACCGACCCGATCACACAGCATTTCGGTTAACTCACCTGGGCCTGTGCACAGAGTTGCCTGGTCGAAATCTCTTCAAACCTTGGTTCTAACCGCAGTTTCTGAGTTGTAGCCACCCGGATCCTTGTCCCTATTTTGTTCAGCTCAGGCAGTCGACGGAGGACCCAATGACAGACTCACCACCGGCCGCCAAACTCGGCGGGGCGCCTCCGGATCATTCCTTCTTGCCTCCTCCGAAAGATGCCATGAGCCCCACGTTGGGCACCAATTGTGAGATTTACAACTCCTTGAGACAGGATTCGAGTGGGTACAAGCAGTTTATTCCATACAAAAGGCGTTTGCAAAGGCTGGCTCAATGCCTCAGTAGTCTGAGAAACAAAGAGCAATCTTTTACTGTTTACAAGAGACTTTATACATTTCTTTCCCCGATGCTCAACACTATCCCCACTTCGCCATTGGCTGGTTACTAAGAAGTCACAATCTTCCCCATCCGCCTACATCATACTACTCCTTAACATGTTCCCCCCTCCCGCTCATACATCCCATGTTCATGCTAATGAGCCTATTACCTATGAGAGGTGTGTCATTTACTATTCATAAACTTATTACGCTTGCGCAGTACCTTCTAAGAGGTCAACAGGCCAAAGTGGCCTTGAAAATTCTTACTTGACGCCAAAATGTTTCTTAAATCTAGTGGGGAGGTTGAGATAATGAGAACAGGCCTTTATTCATTCTAAAAAATACAGATTCTACGCTTCTTAAGAAATAACAGTCCTTCACTCATATTTTAAAAGATACAGACTTTACCCTTCCCACAACCATTAATATCAAATCTGATTTGGTTCGAAACCTCATTGAGTTCAATGCTGCTTACCACCAAGTAGCGTATTTAGGATTACAGCCCCTTTGACACTTGCTCCACAAGGCTGTTACCCAGACTGTAATGCTTTTCCAGCACAGCTGCTTCTTCTTTAATATGAAGAATATTATTCTTTAATATGCCCTGCTTCTTACATGGCAATCCCTCCTCCTACAGCAGAGAGTTTAGTTGATACCAAAGGCCTTGTGCACAGCTCGATATCAAGGCTTCCAATTATTTTTAAGTCTTGCAGACAACTATTTCCCAAGGTGATCCCATGATCCAGTCCCAGCATACCTCCATGCCCCCACCCCCTAGTTCTTGCATTGGAAAAGATCTACCATGGACATTTCTGCAGAGGAGAAGATTGAGTGAATTTTATGACCCTTGGTTAGCTTCCCAAGATCAACAAGATTGCAGCTGAATTCATCTACTAAAATAAAAATACTATAAACATTTCATCTTCACTTGTAAAACTGGAAAGACTGTCTTGCTGTTTATTCATTGGTGTATTTAAAGAGAAATTTAAAACATCATGATTGCTTAAGTTGCAAATATTGTGCATGTAAATGATGGTGAGCTACTGTGATCCAGATTCATGAGTGTACATTTACAGTTTTATATGGCTGAGATCAGTCATGCATCAAAGTTGTGAAATGCTGAAAAGTAAGGTATTCAGAAGTTGCATAATTGGAGGTGAGTGCTCAAAGAAGCTCAGCACTTGAATGGCCATTTTAGCATTTCTTCTAGGCCTAACCCTGGAAATCTTGTATATGAAAGTTATACACATTTTTGTCATATTTATTTAATGTGCATGTTTGAAACCATAGAGATGTTAATGTGTAGAGAGGAAAGACACTGTCTTGAAATACCTAATTTTAGTTTTATAATCCCTTATGTTTTTACTGCCTTCTATCGCTATTTCTGAACTGCTGACTTATTTTTTTCATACCTATGCTGTTGAACTTAAATTTATTATGTCTGTTATCCACCATGGTCCTACTTTAGCTGTAAAATTCCAAAATGCAACCCAAACTAAGTTATATTTCTGGATCCTGTCAAATTTGGGTACTCCAGTTGCTATTGACTGATGAAACAAAGAGAAGTTTGAAGGGGTAACCCTCACTAGAAAAACAGCACTGGATAGAAGGTTATTTTCTTTATATAAGATGAAATGGGCTCCAGTCCATGATAACTTATGCCTTATCCAAGTTGTTAATCTTTAAGGTGCCACCAGACTCTGCTATTCTAACTTTTCATTTCTGTTATGTTACTAGATAAGAAAGTGAGTATGCTTCATAGTGTTCAATAGCATATAGCCAAACCATGTAGAATGGAGCTGCCCAACTCTGGGACACTGCTGCATTAACTTTCCACTTAACTTTTCCTGCCATGTATGTGAAGAGCTAATGTGTTAAATGGAGGATGCACTGAGCCTGCTGGTTTTACTGTTGCTTTGTGGTGTGGTACATTTAATACCTGCTCTCTTGTATCCTGTAAAGCAAAACTAAAGGATAGCACGTTTGCTAACCCTGTCTAAACACACACAGGATTGTGTTTAGTGCCCTTAGCGTTTGTTTTGTGCTGTTTATCACTTCAGATGCCACATTCTTGGCACAGGATGTGAGATACACATTTTGTAAATGAACAAATACTCATAGCACTAATATTAACTGCCTTCAGTTAACGGGTAGGTTTTTTATATTAAATGGTTGAGTCTAAGACATATACTCTAATTTTAATTGGTACTGAATTTTCAGTTGGAAAAGAAATAGTGTGTGTGCGCGGAGCATTTTCCACTGAATTGCTGCAAACCTGTTTGTTTGGGAAAGAAGCCAGTTTGGTTTTACCCCTGGAAATGAACTGTGTTGTTGTATTATATTTAAAAATGTAAGCACAAAATTTTAACAGTTACTGTGTAAATATTAAGACCTTCTGTACAGCTTAGAACTGAGGCACAGTTTTGGTTAAAATGTGTCTTTTAACTCTGATGACCTTAGTAATAGTCAAAACTGTCTGGATAGTTTACAACACATAAAATGCAATATAAAATACAAACAACAATAAAAACTGCTTACAAAATTTGAAAATCACATTTAAAAGGCTATAGGTATTTAAAAGACCATACAAATTAGACCAATAGATTTGCTTAAGCAGCTAACATAAGCTCAATAGGATAGTAAATTAATAAAATGTCCAGTGGTAGAGGATAGTCTTAATATATCTTTAATATCTTTTGGCACCAAAAAGTTATTAGAATTGGTGCCAGGTAGGCCTCTTCTTCACTTGAAGCAACCACTGAAAAGGCCTTTTCTTGCTACCACCAATGGAAGCTCCCTTGGAGGTAGCAGTGGGAGGCAGGCCCCAGACCTTGATCAAACTGTTCTGGTAGATTGCACTTGGGAGAGGTGTTTGGTAAGATATTGTGGTTCCAGTTCATGCAAGGCTTTACAGGTAAAAACCAGCATATTTACAGGGAGCAATAGGCAGCCCCTGCAGTTGACTAACACTGACCTTATATGTTCAGACCATCTAGTCCCTGGCTCCCACAGTTTGAACAAGCTACAGCTTCTGAACAGTCTTCACAGACAGTCCAATGAAGAGTGCATTGCAGTTAATTTAGTTTAGAGATTACCAGTGCATGGATTATTGAAACCTGGCTATCCCTGTCCAGATAGGGTACACCTGGACACCAACTGAGAGCCCATATCCTGGCAACAGTCACCTGATAACAGATTCCTGGACCTGTTTCTCCTTTTCACCATTGCAGCCCGCTTGTTCAACTGACTTTCACTCAGACAGCAGATGTGGTGGAAAGGAGCAGCAGTAGATACCACTCAAGCAAACAAGCAGTAGATAGTACTGCCTACTTACTCACTGGCTCTCTGCCTGTAAAGCAAGCAAGCAAGCAAGAGAAAAAGGAGCCAAAGCAGCTAATGCAAATGGTACTGAGAAGGCAGGCTTACTGAGAGAGGAACCTGGAACTTGCATTGATTTGTTTTAGTATGGAAACTATAAAAGCATAAAAAGGGCTCTTCTGAATCATGTCAAAGCTCCATCTAATCTGAAACCTTGTATCCAAATGTAGTTCATCTGTTCCTCCCCAAATCCAAAAGCAGGGCAAGAATACAACACCCCAAATCCATTGTTTGCCCTCAGCAAAGCAGAAGCTGCTTTGTGTGAGAAGAAGGCTTCTGCATGGGCAGATGGTGCAATCTGATTTTTGAAGATCGTCCTACGCACACACAGTATAGCTCAATCCAGGCAGCAGGTTGTCCTGATTCTCTGGCCCATCGGGTTTAAAATCCTAATCCCCATTATTTGAAGGCTGTTTCCCCTGCAAATAAGCCATGTTACTGGGTTTTGTTGACATTATAAACCAAACCCAGGTGCATAATTAGTGAATTAGTGAAACAGAGATTAAACCAACCACTGTGACTTAAACAAGCTTGTTCAGATCAAGCAAACTGGCTTTCTGTGTAGAATTTGCAGCTGGATGGAGGGGCTGCTGTGGGATGGAGTAGGCAAGAAAGTCTCCTTCCAGCAGTGCGATTGATTCAGCATAAATCTGAATCCAATAATAGCAAGGTAGTAAACAAAACATACAGCAACAAAAATATATCACAAATGTAATATTATAAAAGCATACAACATTACATTAAAAACAGATCAGAAACATAAAAACAGAACAGACAAGGCTCAAACCAAAAGGTGTAAGTTTCATGTAGCTGTCAGTGCTAGTAATCACTGATATATTTCTTGCTCTGTGAATATCACTCACAGCTCAATCGTATGCATTCTTATTCAGAAGTAAGTCCTGTTGAGTTCATTGGGGCTTGTGGCAAGGTAAGTTGCAATAGGATTGCAGCCATAAAAATACAACTGAATTTAAATGTCATACTTTATTGGTATTAATTAATGCCCACACCAAAGAAGAGGTTTGTCCAGTTCTCAAACTATATTTGTGTTTAAGCTGAGTAGACCAAGTCCTAGTTGTTTTCCTTGCTCTTCTCAGCACTTCCTAGGTTATTTGGTGCAGATGTGCTTCTAGTGTAATGATCAGAACCAAACCATGAGGGTGATATTAATAATCATTGAAAATACTGAGAAAAGAGTACAGAATGGGGAGCATTCTATGGGGAAAGGTTGTGATTCTGTCTGTTACAAAGGGCTGCTGTCTGAGGAGACTAGTCATGCAAAATTCTCAGACTAAATAGCTGACTTGCTGACAGCCTCTACTGCAGACATAAAATTTAACAGATTGCTATTTTGGCATTACATACAAATAACCTCCCTCTTTCCTCTGCCATCAAATGTTCCTTCCCTCTCTTCCAACTAAATGCATGTGTATGCACAACACAATTTTGCAAATGTATTTAAATGTATTACTCTTGCATTCTTTTAGGCATTGTCTTTCCTTACTTTCCACGACTGGGTCGCTACAACTTAAACTTCTATGATGCACAGCAAGCCTGCCTGGACCAGGATGCGGTTATAGCTTCATTTGACCAGCTGTATGAAGCATGGAGATCAGGTCTAGACTGGTGCAATGCAGGCTGGCTCAGTGATGGGTCTGTCCAATATCCCATCACAAAACCCAGGGAGCCTTGTGGTGGGAAGAACATGGTGCCTGGAGTCCGGAATTATGGCTTCTCAAATAAAGATCAAAGCAGATACGATGTCTTCTGTTTTACATCCCATTTTAATGGTAAGGAATTCTTACTTTTTAAAAGGATCTGTAGGTGCTTGCTGGTGGGGGTGGGGGGATAACAATTCAATGCTATTTGTTACTTATTTAGGAAAGAATCATAGTTCAGAGCACTTGCTTTTCATGCTGAAGATCCTAAGTTTAAGTGACTCCCATTAAAAGAAGCAGGAAGCAGGTGATGAGAGATACCTGATGCTGAAGAACTGCTGCCCATCAGAGTATACAGTACTGTGTAGAAAAAAAAATAGTCTGACCTGCTATAAGGCAGCTTCATGTGTAGCTTATTTAAAAGAAAATTTTTCAACCAAAACTACTGCAGGAAGCTGTTACTAGATTTATAAACGCAATTAATGAATGAGATATAAAGCAAAGCAAAACACAACTTACATAAAAAGATTAAAATAGCATAATTAAAGCTTAGGGAAAGGGAGTATATAAATAATTTCTGAACTGCCTCCCATTGAAAGCTTGTGTTAACAAAGACCTAGAAAATGGAGTGCAGAAAACAGGTGTCTCTGGAGCAGCATTCCACATTTTGAATGCCACCACAATAAAAGTCCCTGCCTGTTGTTGCCTGTGAGGAGGACCTCAGCATACAGGCAGATTCATATGGGAGAAGATGGTCTTTCGGATAGTTCTTTAGTTACAATCAGCAGAAAAGTTGCCACCACTTTAACTCTTGTTGCTATCCTCCAACTTTCCATCAGATCATTTCAGAGAGAATTTTTCTGTAATAAGAGCTAACCCCACACAATGGAATATACTCGTAGAACTACTTCCATTGAACACTTACATTTCTAGTAGTACATAGTAGTGGGTGATGGGGTAGAGCAGCCTGCAAATGCTCTTGGCTGTATCCTCTGAAGTCATTCCTCTTTAGGATGGTTGTTTACAAATTTGCACAGCAAGGGGAAGTGCATCTTCAGAAAAAGAGAACAGAAGACACTGATTTACATAGTTCCCAAGTACTGAATTATAAGTATGGATGCACATTTTAAAATGTTCATTATAATTTATACAGAAATACAGTACATCTCATCATAATATGTAAGACTTGCCAAGCATGGCTTACTCAGTCCACTCTCCAGGTGCAGTTGATGGGCAACTTCAAGGCTCAGCTGTTCCTCCTTCGTTGAGACCTTCAAACAGAGGACAGTCCTCTAGCACCTTCTATCTTCTAGAACATAGCAGATAGTTTTCTGTAAAAGAGATTATCAGATGGGAAGGGAAAGCACATATAGGAAAGAATAACAAACAAAAAAACCCAATCTCAGCCCCTGATTTCTGAAACATGTAGGGCAATTATCATCATCATCATCATCACTTCTACTACTACTACACTGGGACTTTTTAGACTTTTTCCCCACATCCCTTTCTATAGTGGACACATGGTTACCCTGATTGCAGCACAACTGAGAAGTAGGTTGACCCCAGTGCTGATCAGAATTCTGGGGTGAGGCCACAAAAGAGAAAGCAACAAGCAGAATGAAATAATACCATGCCATCAATTAAGTGAACTGCTGTGATTCCTGAAAATCAGTGCTCTATACAAGACAGAAAGTTAAGACAGATTTATCTGTTAAGCAACAACTTGGACTGTTTTCTGTGACTCAGATGTGGGCCTCTCACATGCATTTTAACTTGTATGCGTGTTGCAAAGCACACTAAGAGATGCTTCCATTCTTTGCTTATGTGTACTCCAGGCATTATTCACAATGAAATTTATTTGCCTTAAAACATGCAAAAATAAACATTTCTTTTGCTTTGGGCAGTCTTGAGTTTGCAATTCCAAAACAGAGAGGTTTTAAAATATTGTGCAAATGTTTACCCGAACCAGATAAATTGTTCCGTAAGTGTTTGGTTAAATTTATTCAGATAAATCATATGACATTTAAGAAGTTTTGTACAAATTGTGGAAAGGGAATAAATAAACACCATCAGATCCAGAAAGGCTCTCCAGCCTTCAGCTAATTATCATGAAAATTGGATTGTCTCATGTGCATTGTATGTTCACGCACATGTGTTATGTAATAAAATGCTAACTTAGCATCGCAATTTTTTTAATTGACCCATTTCCCAGACTATTTATCTCTGAAAAGCAGCAAACAATGATACCCATGACGGAAAGCCTACTAAGTACAGCAGCACTTCTAAGTTTGTACAAGGGATGTATGGACTTTATGGAGTCCATTCCATCTGGATTTTATGAATCATCTGGTCTGCTTTGTGGATTGCCAGATGCCTAGCTGAGCTGACAGAAGTGGACCTGGATGAAATACGAAGCCCCCCCCAACCTTATCAACATTTACACCAAGGTCAACTTATCTGGGGCAGCTGATAATTCCATTGCTGCCCTGGCAATCATGTGACAGTCCCATAATATCAAATGCAGAATGCACTCTTGACTTGATTTTTTTTCAACCAGCCATAGAGAAGGAGATTCTCCTGACTGGATGAATGGTGTTAAGCCTGTTTTGGAAATATTGCATTCCCCCTAAAGAAGCAGGTTCATAGCTAGGTGGTTCTTCTGAATCTGTCGCCATCTTTTGAGGTTCAGTGGTGTGGAGAGCCTTCTACCAACTTCAGCTAATTGCCCAGCTATGCTCTTATCTGGACAAGGATAAACTGGTTTCATCAATCTGTGCTCTGGTAACATCCAGGTTAGATTATTGCACTATGCTCTATTTTGTTCTGCTTTCAAATATGGTACAGAGACTGCAGCTTTGTAAAATGTTGTAGCCACATTAACAACAGGGATCAGAAGTTCTGAGCATACAATACCAACTCTGTCCTATGTGTACTAGTCGCCCTTATATTTCCAAGTCAAATTTAAGGTGCACTGTTAATCTCTAAAGCCTTATATACCATATGATTAACACTTAAGCCCACCTCTAGTGTTTCTTCTGAAGAAGTTTAGAGCATGGCAGCAAGGAATAGGGCTTTCCGATTGGACTCAGTTTATGGACATTGTCATCTTTTGAGTGCCAGGTCAAGGCTTGCTTCTGTTCCCATGCATTTGATTGCACATAATGGGCTCTTTTAATGTACCAGATGAGCTGAGTTGAGTCACTGATGTCATATTTGTTTTATTGGGTAGTTGTACTTTAGTACAATAAAGAACATCTTTTAGCTCCTCTAAATCGTGTATGTTTTAATGTTGCTGTAAGTTACTTTGATTCTTTTTTAAATTCTTTTTTTCAGGAAGTCATCTAAGAAATTTTAAAATTGTAATAAATAATAAAGGCTTGCCACTAGGAATAAATACAAGCCCACACAGTCTCAAAAGGCAATGCAATATGACAATTAATAAGAATCATTACTGACAATGCTTCTATCTCCCACTTTCTCCCTATCCCTCAAACACACAGTTTTTCACCCTCAGTAAAAGGACTTATCTTAGGCAAAAACAATTATACAATGACAGTTAACAGAGGAGAGCAAAAATGTAATAATCCTTTTTTAAGGACTTTTAACTTATAATTATACAATAGCCATTCCTTTAATAAATTATGATTCAGTGAAATGTTTGGTTTGTATTTTGCTCATCTTTCATTCCCTTGATATTATTTTCTCTGCTTTTCATCAGGCCGTTTTTATTATCTAATACACCCAACCAAGCTGACCTATGATGAAGCAGTGCAAGCCTGCCTTAAAGATGGTGCACAGATTGCTAAAGTAGGCCAAATATTTGCAGCCTGGAAACTCCTGGGATACGACCGCTGTGATGCTGGCTGGCTGGCTGATGGCAGTGTCCGGTACCCCATCTCCAAGCCAAGGAAACGCTGTAGTCCTAATGAAGCAGCTGTACGCTTCGTGGGCTTTCCAGATAAAAAGCACAAGCTCTATGGTGTCTACTGCTTCAGGTCATACCAGTGAATGTACCTAGAGCACAACAATGTCCAATCCATAAAGAACATGTGAAGGATTTTGTTTCAGTATGAACTCATGCAAGTTACCAAAACTGTGATAAATCTTTTTTACTTACTGTAAAGAGTCATTTTCATAAACCCAACCCATTAATTTGTTTTGGTTATTTTTTTTAAAAAATGCCATTCGTAGATATTTTAAATTAATATAATTTAAAGGAAGCTCTAGGTAAGGAAGTGTTTGAAATGTAACTGTTTAAGCTACATCACTCCAACAAAGCATATTTTTCATGAATGGGGCATGCAATAGCTTGATGATTGCTAGGATTAAGTTAAGGAATGTAAGGATACTCAAAGCAGAAACCTTCTCAAGATAAAGTTTACATAATTGCATCACTTTAAAACAGACCATAGAATAATGACTGAGGTATGCAGGTCTGAATTTCATTGATCTTTTCTTAACTACTATTCCATGTGGTTTCTGAGCAGTTAAAAACAAAGATGTGAACATAACTTAAAGCAACAGTGTTTTATGAAGTTGGTCATATGAGAATTGTTTCACTGTTTAAAATGATGCCTTTCAGCAAAATCTGCTCAATAATCCCATAACATTCCAACAAGCACAGTAAATATTCTGAACATCATTCCTGGTTTTATTATGTATGCAGTAGAAATGTGTGTATGAATAATTAAAGAGTGGACCCTAGTTTCTTCTTCATACAAGCTAAATATGCCTGAGATGTTTTGCATTACTCTGAGTAACTTTATGGGGGTGTTCTTTGTTTTGTTTTAAATTCTAAAGGCCATTTTGCTAAGCAGCATTTAGCATCTACTCAGGGCAGTTATCTATATTTGAACTGCTGGACAGAAACACACAAAATGTATTAAATATAGCAGCTTGTTTCATGATAGCTTTTAAAATATTATTGTCTTTATAAATGAAACATTTAAATATTTAATATTTCTTTCTTAGTTACACATGTGAGAAATAAACACCTGTATCTTGAAGGATATGATTAAATCCTTAGATACCAACTAAGGAAGGGGGCGTATTTCTGTATTCTGTGCCCTGTTTCAGTGCTCCCTGTATACTCCAATTTGCACATGACTCTCTTACGTGAGTTTTCCCATTCCTTTTCATGGAGGCAACACAGTTCCATATAGACATCCTTTTGTGCCTGTGAAGCTGTCCCTTCACTGAAGTGAGTGAGGAAACCCTTGTGAGCAAAGGTGCACTTTGCATATCAAAGTTCCCATATCCACAAGCAATCACTGTATCAGAAAAATAGGATCAACTACACCAACATTCTTAATTGTGATTCCGTGATTGCCTGCTCTTGGGATTATGGGGCATACCCTAAATTGTCAGCAGTACTGTGATGGCACAATTCTGTATAAATACTGTCTATGTATGATATCCCTAATAGAAAATAAAAAGGAATATATTCAACATAGTGGATGAAGCTGCCTAGAAGACTTGAGGTCCAGATCCAAGAAAGAATTAACTATGACTAAGTCCTATAGAAACTATTCTCAGACGTTAATCACGAATAAGGCCTGTTGTGACTTAAAATACAATCCTATGCACACCTACTAAAAGGTAAGTACCACTGAGTTCAATGGGACTTACTTCTGGAAAAAGAGTCTAGGATTTCAGTCTTAATCATGACATACCTGGACTGGAACAACTACATCCCATTTTCAATAAAAACATCAATTTCATTCTTCTTTCTGGAATACAGTTTTGCATGTGAGAAAACATAATACTATGCTATGTTACAATGCTATGATACACATAGCATTTCCTCTACTTCTTGAGAGATACATAGCTAATTGATAATGATCTGACTGCTTTCATAGAAAAGTGTTGGAATGGGACAGGATACTGATGCAGGACTGAGAAGTGTTCCAAGCGTGCACAGACATGCAATAGCCACAGAACACGAAGTAATGGTAGGTGCCTCTGTTAATACCCCTGTAAGTGATTTATCAATAAAAGAAGAGGGGAAGACAATGGAAAAGGATATGTACATGAACACGTGCCAATTAAAACACAATGCAAAAGGAAACTTTGATGTGATCATGCCATCATATTAAGATTCCTTAAACCCAAACTCTGAAATAAAACGTGCTAATATTCATTGGTGATCTTTAAAGGAAGGAAAGACAGCTTGAAAACTGCAAATGTGCAAAGCTCTGAATAAAGGGCAGAGTCACAGCATGCTGTAGAAGACGGGATGAACCAGGAGAGCAAAGATCAATGTCTTTCTCAGGATCCAATCCATAGTCTAAGGAAAGTAAGACTTGAGTAGGGACAGTGTTCTTGGCTATAGAAAAATATCTGATTCCTATGGTTTCTTTATATTTTGAGCATCTTTATACTTCTATTCCCACTCAGTTGTGAATAGGCTCCATTGAACAGAATGGGAGTTCTAGGACTGTACTGTAAGGTACTTTATTTGTCAAAAGTACTATTTTATCAAATCTTTTTTTGAAAGCATTCCTCACAATAGTTATGGAGAGGGGGCAGGGATGGTATTACAGATTTCTAAGGCAATACATTTATTATTAACTTTACTATTAACCACGAAGTAACCATGATGACAATGGACTCAGAACTGAGAACTCGTCTCTTGACACCATGCCTGTATTTAAACAAAATAAAATTGTACATTTTCTAATATTGCACATTTACATGTGAAATCAAATAGCATTCTGCAGCATGGCTAGTCAACAGGTTTTCAATAATATTTTTGTGCAGAATGCAGATTTATTTTTGACAGAAATTAGTCAATACATCTCTTTCCTCAATGGTCGATGGACCCATTTGAAAGATCTGTTAGATAGTCTTTGTCATGTATTAGAAATGTACTGTAGTATCAAGAATATTGATAGCCATTGGAATATATATTAGGGGGCTAAACAGGTTCATAATGTCAAGTGTGGCATTGCATCGATCTGAAAATGTTCACATATATCAGTTTATATGATGATGATGGTCATTGGCATAAAAAAGATGTATTACTTCCTTGAGAGGAGTATTTCTAGACAACATAGGTTGTGCAAGTGCAACCCAAATTCCCTCTCCAAATTTTAACTGAGATTTTGGGTTTCTGAATGATTTGCCTCTGATCATGAATTGGTCCTGAAAGAAAGGTCAACTTCTCCTGGTTCTTTTAGTGTGGATTTTTGTACTCTGTAATGACTGCTGTGCAGCTTTCATTTAACTGTTTTCCGTTCCATTTGTTCATGTTAGTTTCGCAGGTATGTCATGCACGCTAATGATTGCGCACATAAAAACGCCATTGTTGTTGCAATCCTATGCAACTTAATTGCAAATAAGTCTCACTGAACTCAGTGGAGCTTACTGCTAGGTAAGTGAGTATACAATTACAGCCTTATGATGCAATTGTGTGCAAGTTTAGACAGAAAATGGCCTATGACTCCCAGCATGCCCCAGACAACTAGGGGGGGGGATCTTTTTTCCTGTCTTAACCTGCATAGAATTGCACTAAAAATGCCACTGAAAATTCTCCATAGAGAAACAGAGGAAAAGCAAATCACATGGCTGTCAGAGTATTCTGTTCACTGAGTCATGTGATGTGTATTTCGTTCAGTTGGTACATTAAGTGGCTTCTCTGCTTCACTAAATGTTGGGTATTGTTGGATGCTTTAACAAATTGTAGTAAAATGAAACTTCTGGAGCTATCAAATGCTTCAAATTATGTAGATCCAGGGTTAAAATAAGCTCTCCCCTGCCATGTGCCTGAGGGCTGCTTCTGTGCTGAAAGTTTACAGAATGCAAATCACATTACACAGACGTGTAAGTGTGGAAATGAAGAGCCTTCTTTATACTGCAGCTCTGCAGTGCGTACACAGATGCTGAGCCTCAGCTCACCTGGACTGTACCACTTTAGAATGCAGTTGAGGATTCCATGGCTTCCTACTATGCCAGGTATATAGTGCCCACCCTATGAACAGATGGCATTGGCAGAGAAACATTACCTTCTCTTCTTACTGTTTTCTAGCCCACATATTTCTGACAGGGTTTAGCATTCAAGCATTGATCTCCTACCTGAATTCTAGTATGGTACAAGTCCATGCAGGATTGAGTTTTTACATAGACTCCTGAAGAATCTTAATATGAATCTCTGCTCAGTGTCTCTCACAAAAGTGTTGTTTATTTTATAGCATAGAACTGTCTCATCCAAACCAATTCTTTCAATATTGAGATGCACAACACATTGAATATCTGAAATTAGGGTCTGGAATGTGTTTGCAATACATAGGAGTTAATTAGCTGTTGTTAATCATGTATCACAATACAAGCTCCCAGATACTACAGCCAGCCAGTTTCAAGAACACACTCAGGACTAATCCAATGTACAATCATAACTGGAAATGGTTTTTTCAGCAGCTGTTGTATCTTTGACCATGCTAAGTATAGCAAGGAGTTTGAGGAGCCCTTCAAACAGACCAATAGCACATCATTTGAAAAATGTGAAGAACAAGTTTTCCAGTTTTGTATGACAGAGGGATCATAGGACAAGAGACGAGTGAGCAGTTCTATAATCTGGTGCATTTTGGTTGATCTCTGTCAGACTGTTAAATAGTTGGTTTCAGCGGCTTTACAGCTTCACACCCATTCCAAAGAGCATCACCACTGGGGTTTCTGTGCTATGAAAAAATCACATTATGTAAGAGGGGATGTATTATTCATGTTTTCATAAATATTCTAACTGAAGTAAGAGTTGCCTCAAATCCCAGATATGTAATAGTACTGATATGTAAGGTTGCAGAAAGTAACATCTTACATTGTACGTAGCTAGATGAAAAAAAAAATTAAAGGTGTGATTGCAAAGAAAATGAAAACAAAGTAAGCAGAAATTATATTTATTTTATACAGTTACTAATATGAATAATAAATCATAAGCTTTACAACATTACCAGGACTTACAGAGCATTTTTCTATGAGGAAGTGGTGGTTCATCAGTGGGCTTCTCTACACAAGGCATTTATTGTGCGGCCACAGAGGTTTTGGGAGTTGCCATGATCCAAGGACTTCTTCCATGTTTTCCAGCTTTTTTTTTTTTTGGGGGGGGGGGCAGCCTTTTCAGTGTGAAGAAAGTTAGCTATTAAAATGCAATACAAAATGAAAGCCTTGTGAAATGTCGCTATTCCACTATACCAGAGTTATACCATTGCACTGTCATGTGGTTGGTTAATAGAATATATAGACCTCCCCCTCCCAAAAAAAAGCACACACACACACAAGAAAAAATGTGTGAAGAACATAGTTTTCCTCCTCCTATGAAAGTGGAAGAGAAGCCTCAGTAAAAAATGTAGAGAAGCCCAGTGACTTATGGAACGTGTAAGAACTGGTTTATGTCAGAGCTATCATCCTTCAAGAAAGAGGGAACTATTATAATAAATAATGCACTGTATCATTTTCTTGTATTTCCCAATGTATCTGAATTTTAATGTCCTGAAATGGCAACAATTAAATCATGTTGATCTTTTCAATAAGAGAACTTCTTTCTTTATGGGAAAGCAATCTTTATTAGTGTCAAATGACCTTCATGAGGACTTCTGTGTGAGATGAGGAATAAGAATTTATTCTTCTTTAGTGCCCAGAAAACCAGTCCACATGGTACCCAGGCTCCAAATGGTATCAAGGGGTGGGGAGCCCTAAGCATCATGCTACTTTCTCCATTCAGAACCAGGGGTAAGCATTGAAGCCTGTTTGCTCTTCCCACTTCTCCTTGATCCAAGACAATCAATATCTGACCTGGGTTGAAATACAGTCAGTAAAGATCACATTTCCAAAAGTTGTAGCTTCTCTCAAAAGAACTTCCAAATACAATGTCAAGCTGGCATTCCTGGTCAAGGAGTAACGTCATTTCATTGGTAGACGTGATTGATTCTCCTTACACAGAACATACCCCACCCCTATCTTAAGGTATGTTTATAGTTTGCAAGCCTGATTGTATTAATGCAATACACATTTCCACTACCTAATGTTCCCACCTGCCATTATGGAGCTTGGGCTGAATGCAGAACTTAAATACTGTAGCTTTCCACAGCCGAGGTGAGTCATTGACATTTACACTGACAGAATGCTCCTGTTAATTGAACCATTCTTCACTTTACTGGGATGCTTCATATACAGTGTGCCAGTAATAATCATCATCATAAAATACTCATTGGCAATTGCTGGAAGTAAATTACACTGGGAAAGGTCATATGAATCAAATATTCATTTTTGACCATTTCTTAATTCATTTGTTTATACGCAACGAAGAATGAAGCAACAATTCCTTTCAAGGGGTGGACTTCATGGCAAGATGTCAAATCCCAGATTTGTCAAGGCTGTTATGCAAACACAGAAAATAAAACTGTATCATTCTGTACAATTGAGGGTGATGGGTGTGTATTGAATTACAGCAGTGAAAGCCTGGGTGATCTGTTGCTAGAAAAGAAATAGTGACTAGGAACATTCCCTCTTGGGGGTATTCTGTAGTCTTCCTTCCCTGCTCTTCGAGGCTAAACAAACAATAGTTGGAAAAAAGTGAAAGTTTTTCTCTCCATCTCCTGCCTGATTTTCTCCCCAGTCTCACTGAGCCTGAATGAGTGGATAGAATGATTCGCTGAATAAATCCTTCACTCTCCAACTGCCCAGTTTGAGCACTGTGATAGTGATGAAGATGTGAATGACACATTATGGCTCATGATGGGTTCTTTAACCCATCGGCAGGCACCAGGTTGCATATCCATGAAAGTATCATCTTGTGCAAACACAGCAAGTGTGGCTTATTTAAAGCTAAATAACCCTTGCATAACTCAGTAGCAGCAGGTTCACATAACAACCTCAAATGGGTGAAATAGCCCATGGCAGACTGTCAGGTTATACAAAGAAGCCTGTTGCATTAGTTTTACCTAATCCTTTACGAGCTTGTTTCCCGGGTAATCTGACCTACAAAACTGTCTGTTAATGAGTACTATGATTGGACTTTTCGCTTGCAGAATTGAGTTGTTCACAAGAACAGGCATTATATGCAGGGGGGGGGTGAGATAAAGTGGTGGCAATTCAGCTAGTGCCACACATGTTTTTGCCTAGACAGCCATTTTCAGCCTTCAAATAACGGTGGCAAGGGGGAGGGTAGGAAGCCCAGGCACAACAGCCCTGCATCCTCCCTTCCTGCTCCCTTTTCCCCTCACCAAGGCCTAGCCATGACTGGGATGTGCAACCAGCATGGTTCTTTTAACGCTGGCTGTGAGGGGGAAGGGTGAGGGTTCAGCCTGAGTACAGAGATGATTTCTGAAATCCTGTGATCTAGATGATTCTGGAAGATTCTGGATTGTTCCTGACAGAACTCTGACTCTAGGCTACATTGTGTTCAGGTCTGATGATCTTTCAACCACTCTATAATGTTGCTTCCACAAATTCTTAACTGCTGTGAAGTTCCCAGAGAGCTTCAGCTAAGTCTTGAATACCCAGAAAATATGTAAATTTTAAAATATTGCTGTCATGATTTAGTTTAATTACTACTCATATTGTGGTCTGAAGACAATGCAGCCCCAAAGCAAAAACAACAGACAACAATAAATATTGCACTAAGAATAATAGAAAAACAGCATGGAAAGCATGTGAAAGCAACAGCATCTGAGTTTAAGCAATGCCACTCTGGAATCCAAATCCTTTCTTCAAACTGAGTTTTTCACTGCTTATATAATAGGGATTCTGACTGGGCCAGAGAGGCCTGCCTGAAGAAAAAATTCCCTAAGAGCCAGGCATGATTTTATATCAGTGGCTACATCTGTCTCCCCTCCCTCAAGTCCTGTCCTGTCCTGTCCTTTCCTTTTCCGTACAGGGAGTTCAGTTCAGATCTCCCTATTCTAGGTTCCTAGTCCTGATTAGGGAACCTGCACCTACTGTACAGTAAAACAAAGAAGAAACTAGGAGAAAAGATGCAATTGCAGAGAAAGATTGAAGTGTTGACCTGAGCAGTTTGCCACTGCAGCTTTAATGGCCCTGGCTCTTGTGCCCATCCACTTCACTGAGTGACACAAATCTCAAGTTCCCAGATTTTGTCTGCAATGCACATATAAGTATAGGTGGGCATCTGGAAGCAATGCTGGATCCAACATCTCTCCCAGATTGTAAGCTTGATCTTTAAGAGGGTGTGCAGTACTCGTGCTCCTGCATCCATGTCATCTTGTTCCAATTACATTTCCTTTTGTTCACTCCCATCCAGCCCATGACATATCCCAGGCAGAAGTTGCACAGGGTGCCTTTACCGATTTAGACTAGTCTGCCAGTTGCAACCCTACCTGGACAGAGAGAGTTGGCTTGGTTAGCCATCTGATATCCTCCAGGTTAGATGACAAGAACGCTCTATACATGAGGCCACTTTTAACAACTGTACATTCAGATGCTATAAATACAGGATGGATTACTGCATTACTGCAACTAGGCATCAGAAACTTATTTATTTATTTATTTATTTATTTATTTTAAAACTTTGGTATACCATCCACTACCAAATGGTCTTGGGATGGTCTTACAACAGAACATTTTACACTTGCATTCCACACAAGCTCCCCAGCATCATCAAACAAACCAATGAATAAATACATGTACAGGTCCCCAAAATGCTGATTTTGAACTTCATTGTGAACCTTTCATACCTCAGGACCAAGTCCATGAAGAAGCACCTCTCTCCATTCACATTTGCCCCTGGTGAAGCGTGGAGAGTGTCTTGTGGAAGTTCCTGCCATCTGCTGCCTGTGTCTTGGCATTCTTGGCATTCCAGTTATGCAACATTTTTCCAGAGAGGTTCACCTGGCACCGGCCTTGTTGTCCTTTCAGCAAGACCTTGTTTTTCCAGGCTTTTAATATGCAAACTGAATCTGCTAACTCTCTTATGCTGTTTATATAATTTTATTTGTTTTGTTTTCTTTTGTTTGTTTACATTCTAATTATTTCATCATTTGGGTAAACCATTCCAGGAATATGATTTGAGGCCATATTTCAAACCAGCTTACTCCAAATCAAAAGGTCTGCTCTCAAAGTAGTTTTAAGGAAAATCATGCATGGCTTGTAACACAGTAGTTTCTAGGGCTCTTCTCCAAATAGGAAAAAAAGAATCAAAATACAGTTTAAAAATATGGCTTGTATCCAACATAGTGATATATAACAACAATTTCAAATACACTAAGAAAGTTAAGAGGGAGGGGAAACTTCCTAGGATTATGTCCATTCTTGAAATTCCTACCTGGTCTACTCACACCCACAAAATCTCTGTATAAACAAGCTATGCTTCTAAATGGTCGTAATAAAAATTGCAATGAGATGAGAGGTCTCACAAAAAGGAACATGAGCACCTATCTATTTTGTGCCATAACTTAGTACCTCAAGAGGCACCATTTGATCCCTGCTCCATGGAATGGCCCCAATCCACCACACCAAGATCTTTAAAGTGTCCTTCCAAATAGCCATAGCAATGCATTAGGAATAAAACCAGCAATTTTGGGGTGGGGGTGGAATGGAGCAAATCTATTCAAAGAAGTTGGTTTGATTGTGTGTACCTATGCTTAAAAAATAAAGGTACTTTTTGCAATACTTTTTGCAGGTGCATTTATTTAAAGATGATCCCTAACATCTTCCAGCAATGTCTTTGCCCATTTGGAATCACACAATGCATTTCATTCGTCAAGTCCTTGTTTTAGTATGCCCCTTGAGAGTGATTACTGACCAGAAATTCAAGGCAGACTTTTGAGCTGTTCTATTTTCTGCTGAGTATTACTGATAGTATTGCTAATTTGGAACCGGTCTGCTCTTAATTCTTGTTTTTCTGAGTTGCTTATTTTCCATGCCCCTTCCATGCCTCTACAAGAAAGAACAAAATCAAGACAATTCTAGGTGCTGAGCCTCTAGAATTTGTTTGTAAATTTGTCAGCAGTCTAAAACGGGAGTAGTTTTAAGAAGTCTTAAGGAAAAAGCTTACTGAGGAGAAGAGTCCAGAACACATCTAGCAGTACACAGCCAGTGGTTTTGGTGTTTGGGTTTTTTGTTGGTTTGTTTGGGGTTTTTTGGCAGGTTCAGGTCAAAGCAACGTTTTAAAAACAAACAAAAGCCATCTATTTACCTAAACTGTACATCTTTAAAATGGCCATGAGGCAAAAACAGTTTCTCTACCAACTGGTCCAGTTAGGCAGCATTGTTTGTGTGTTACTTTTCAACTTGTCACTGTAGTGGGAAGAAGACATTCAAGGAATACAGCCCTCAATAATTCCCTGACTCCATTTCACTCATCTACTGCAGTCAGTCTGTCAGTCAGTCAGTCAGTCAGTCAGTCTGCCTGCCTGCCTGCCTGCCTTTCTTTCTAGATTCCCAGCTGGATTCATACCTTTCATTAACCAAAGTATATTTCCATCACAGATCATCAGTGTTCAAAGAAATGGCCTTCCAGAGTGCCTGCAATGGTCCACGTAATCTGTGAGCAAGACCACGCAGCCGTAGCATAGAATGTGGTCTTCTGCACCTAACTGAAGTACTGTTTCAATTTCACAATTTCACTGAAGTTGTAGTTCAACTTTCATTAAATTTTAATATGGAATTTAATCCCATAATTCTAACAAAATCCGTGGAGCTCCACTACTTAGATGGAGTTCCCACTAACATATTTAAGGGCTTCTCCCACTGCTTTCAGTATCCCTGGGTGAACTGCAGTAATCAAAGTGGACCTCCCACCTCTTCCTTCCCACAGTAGCCCCTCCAGCCCCAGGAAATGCTACAAAGACAGTCAGGACACCATAATGAAGTGAGGAAAGTAAGAATACTCCCCTACTGAATATGGGGGAGAGTGAGAATCACCCAGATCAGGGGAGGGAGCCCTTTCGAAAGGAAAGCCCTTCCTCTTGTGCAAGGCCGATCATGGATTCAACCATGTCTCGATTGCTGAAATAATATTAGCAGTGTAGAAATCAATGTCATTTCCACTGCATGCTGAGATGGAGACCTAACAGGGCAGCAACTGTACAAAAGCAGGATTTCAACAGTCCTAAAAATGGCTTCCTGAGAAAAATAATCTTCTATCCAATAAGAAGGCGAGCTGTGAGGAAATATTTTTGAGAACTCATCATCTTTTTAAGCTATCTTGGACATAGGCCTCACAGCCAGTTGATGAAATGATGCTGGCACAGGGCCCAGGCACATGGAGACATTGATAATTAAGGTGCAGTCCACACTCTCCTGGTCAATTTCTCTAGCATTAAAAACTGCAATAGTATATTTTTAGGTCTTACCTTAGGACCCAATTTTCTGTCCAGAAGTTGAAAACCTGAGAGCAAGGTACAGAAGGTTCAATCCAGATTTAGTCATTGCCTAGAGTCATTGAAATCCCCGAGTTTTACATTAATCGTGTTACATTAGTTAGCTTAAGTCCCACTGATTTCAGTGAATTCAACCCATAGTAACCTACAATCTCAAACTTGGTATAAATTGCACAAGGATGGTATGACTGTGTAGTTCAAGTGTCTCAAACGACGTGGTAAGCTTGCCCATCTTTTCCCTATTCCTAATATACAACATTGAGCTGACTATCCAAACATGGCCATGGAAAACCCATCGTCCCAAACTACATTCCCATGTTGATTGTGTTATCCATTTAGAGCCATTTAGCGTCATATAATAGGTTGAGTCCAGAGATCCTCCCACATCCATTTGGGAACAAGCAGGAGCTGACTTCTGTTTCATCCTTTCCCTGAAGCTCTTCCCAAGCATCTTCTCAGGGTTGGAGGACCCTCCTGAGTGGGCTTGGCTATGGTCCAAGGGATAAGGAAGAAGGATTCATGGTGTCTCTTCCTTCTGGTAAAAGAGGTCTTCCCTCTGCTGCCCCTCTGTCATGGTGCATTCCATTCAGCCAGGATTCCTGACCCTTTGGAGGGTGGAAGGGTGTGGGGAAAGCCAGAAATGGGATGGGGTAGGAAAGCCAGACTCTGCCCATCCTTTCCATTTGCTGTATCCAAACCAGTTCGATGTTAAATAAAAACAAAGTGTTAAATAAAAAGTGTTCTAGCCATATAGACTAAACCATTAACATGGTGTGGTTTTTGCATCTTTCCCCAAACAGGGTTCCAGTACCATTTTTACCTAGCTGTATTTTCAACATGGTGGAAAGTGTTCTGCATTCATTAGCATGAGCCCCAGCAGTGCTAAATGTGTTCTGCATAAATACTAGGACAGCACTCTGTAGTAAATGGAAGGTGCTCTAGTGTGGAGCCTTCCCCATTTTGCTGGATGTTTTCTCACTACAGAAAATATTTTAAAGAGGGTAAAGGAATAGCTGCCCAGTGCCTTTTGATCACTACTGGTAGAAGCTACCCAGCTAGACCATCCAAAATGTATTTGCTTCTTGCTCTCATCCTACATTTTGAAATGTTGTTTCAGTTATGGTCTCATTATTTTACAAAGTTTTCCATTTCACTCTTTGTAGCCCTGCACAACCCTGAAAAGTTGCTCCCGCAGGGTGGCAGGGACAAAATACCAGAATGTATTCATTTAAGTTACTGCCAGTACTTAAGTTACTGCCAGTAACTAAGCTTTAAGAAAGGCATTTAAACCTTTCTGAATGAGGAAAATATGCACAAGGGGAAACCAGCAAGCAACCAGTGATCGGGTGAATCAAGGAAAACAGGCAAGAAGGATAAAGAGTATTTAAAAGCAGAGTGATTCAAGGATCAGTAAAAAGCATGACATTCAAGATCTTGCACCCATTCAGGAAGCTATACTAGGAGTTGATGGATTAATTAAGTGGCTAGGGTGACTTAATTTTTACTGTTAATTTATGTTAATTTAAGTAAGTTTATTTATGTATGTGAGCCGCCCCGAGGCTTCGGCGAATGGGGCAGCATAGAAGTCTCCTAAATAAATAAATAAATAAACAAACAAACCACTTCCTGCTTCCTTTATATGCCAAAAAACTGGACCAGGATAATCCCATGATTGTAGGTAAAGCTGATTTCCAAGACAGGATAGACTGGAAAGGAGAAAGTCTAGACCATCTCTGTGTTGTCTAATGAATAACAAGGAGCTTGGTTGTAGAAGACTGGAGATAAACCGCAAATGACCCCCAAATGGGCTTGGCCAAATCGGGGTTTCTCTGTGTAAGCCCCCCAAGTGCCAGCCCAGCCCCTTCTGTTAAGTAGAGTGAGGGCACCTCAGACAGCAAATATAAGATGTCAAAACCAGAACCAAATTACTGGCTATTTCAGCTGTGGTTATTGTATTGTTATTGTGCTTATTGTAGAGTGTGCTTGTTATGTTGTTGTTTTCAGAAAGGAGGAAATATGTTTGTGGAATTTTCTTCCTCAAATGTTAAAATATCTTGATAGTTTTGTGTACTGGGCACCTTAATTTTAGGTGGTGGGAGAAGGGATGAGTTTGTTCTCTACTTCAAGACAGCAGAATGCCTGCCTGCATGTAAAGTGAGACTATGTAGTCCTGTTACATAAGATTGCTGTCAAATGGAAAGAAGGGCAATAAAAGACTTTGCATAAGCCCCATTTAACACTGCAAGGCTTACTTCTGAATAAACATGAATACAGTCTGGCTGTAAAATTGCCCTATGAATGTTTAAAATGTACCTCTGGCCAATGCCAGTTCAGTGGTTTTGGAGACTATCAACACATTATTCCTGCAAAACTCTGCCCCTAACTCCACGATCCAGAAGACTTAGTACATTGCTTTGCATTTCTGAGTAATTACATCCAAGTCTCCTCCTCCTCCCCATGCATTTTATGAATATTCTTTACCAACAAAACATCTTTCCATGCCCTAGAAAGCTTCCTGACATTCAAGAATCTTGTTACCAGAATATCCCATTACCTATCCATTTCACGCCTGTGGCACAGAACACACTCAACACAGGTCAATGTTTCCGATCATGGCTCTGCCTTTATAAAGTATTTAAGTATTCCATTAGAGTCATCAGGGAAAACTGCGTTCTGCTTTTTGAAAGTGTTATAGCAGAGCATAAGATGGAGAAGAGGAAAAAAATTCTGTACAACCAACCATGTTAGTTTTACAGTTTATCTTTCTGGAAAGGAGGGGAAAGTGTTTATATGATGTGGCCTGCCACTTCTGGTAAAAACCATATACAGACTTCCAAGGGAATCTCTCTCTGAAATGTGTGCAGCATTTGTGATAACCTATTCAAGATAATGCCTCTCAGAATTAGTTAATTCTCAAGAAATGGGAAAGCTAAATGTTTTTCAGCTTGGCTTTAAACAAGATGTAGTTGGCTTATTATAGAGGCTGCTGCTTTTCTTATATATAGTCTGTCTCCATTAGTCTCCCTCCATTTCTTATCAGCTCTTACAGTCTTTCAAAGCAAGGCTTACCAGTTCTTTGTACAGCTTAAAACACAGGACTCCTTGTCGTCGTCTCCTCACTCCACTGCCTCCTACCTTCAGCCTGTTGCTAGTTTGTATTCTTTCTCTGCATATTGGGATCTTGTCAGCATGTGTCAGTCGATTCCCAGCTTCTCTGCACTGCTGGAGAAGGACCCTCTCACTGTATTTTTAAGAGCCTTGATTGATCTCATTTGTATTCTACACTTCCTTGGAGTAGTTCATGATGAAGTGTACAGCTTGTGCCATATTATCTTTACAGAACAGCCATGTGAAGTGGGTAATTTGACCAAGATTGCATAAGCCCACCTTAGAAGTGCTTACTCAGAAATGAGTCTTTCAAAAGCCTTATCCATAAACAAGAGTAGAACAAACCCATAATAGAAGGAGCTCTTGAGCTCCATCCTCCCCTTCATGTTGCATTTGTCATCGTCAAATCATGGAAGGTGACGGTGTGAAGAGGAGAGTCCTATGGATCTGTAGAAGTGCTCCAAACAGAAAGGAACCCTGATTTTCCAGTACTGTGGAGAGCTTCTACGGTTAGATGAGTCTCATTTCTTCAACCTATCTCCTTTAAAAGGGTGATTAAACACAACAGCCAAGAGCACTGGGCCTGGAGAGCTCCTTCTCTGCACATGTTTGCTCTAGTTAATGTTTGCTAGTACATGTTTGATCTGGTAACTAATCCTTAGCAGAGGTAATTCATCCTCTCCTAACTAGCCAGAAAACCATTAAAAGAGTGATAGTTGGAAAAATGCAGGTATGTCTGGAGGCCTGGATTTCATCCTTGGATCTGAGGTTCTGCTTCCTGGCTGTAATAAATGCCTTTAGGATTACAGCTTTGCTGATACCTACAACTAAACAGAACTCTGAATCCGTATCACCCAGTTCAGGTTCCGCCCTCTAGCCTATGCACTGTGTAAGGGTCTGCGTGGATCCTGAAGTTTGAAAGGTACACCAAAGGCAGATGTTTCCCAGATGTGGATGACTCTGGAATCTTTACTGGAATGGGACTGCTTTCTCTTTGATGGCTTTACTATAGCAATGGCTGCAATATGTTAAAGGAACCTTTTGTTTTTGTTTACTTGATGTACATAAATAGAGGTTCTTATATTTACAGTTTTAATGAGGGATATTTGGTTTACACTGAGCAGGCATTTTCTTTAGATGACATAACATAAGGTGGTGGTGGGATGACGAAGGGGGGTTTTAACCGAAGTTGGGCTGTACATTCTGGAGAGAGAGAGAGAGAGAGAGAAAAGAAAGAAAGAGAAATACATGTTTCTGCCCCTTGGAGTCCCAGATCCTGTAAGTTATGAAAAAATAGTAAGGTAACATTGCTATGCTGGCTTGGAGGTGTCTGAGGGGCTGCTGGATGCTGTGGAGCATCCAGTAGAAGCAGGAGGAGGACTGGGGAGGATTTGTTGACAATCCTTCTCTTTCTGAAAGCTATTGTACAAATCCCTTTGACATAAAGCCCAGCTTGCTCAAAGCATGAAGCTCCCAGCATTCATAGTTATGGCTCCCATCACTCACACTGATCTCTGTTCTCCTCACGGCTAAGCAGCAGCCCCTGTAGACAGACCCTTTTGAGATGGGTAAGCAGATCTGCCACAAGGCATGTTCTCCTGGCATATTCCAAGTAATGTTTCAGGATCAATATGAGATCTTTTATATCTTTCTGATGTATTATCTTTTATATTTTTATGTCCATTAAATTTCCATGTGTGGGTACAGTGGTTAAGAGCACAGGACCGGGACTCAGGCAATCTGGGTTCTAGTCCCTACTCAGCCATGAGGCCAGCTGAGTGACTTTGGGCCAGTCACAGACTCTCAGCCCACCCTACCTCACAGGGTTGTTGTGGGGATAAGATTGAAAGCAGAAAGAGAAGAATGAAGGAAGTCACTTGGAATTCTTTAAAAAAGGAAAAGACAGGATATAAATCTAATAAATAAGTAAAATACTATTTCAGTTGTGAATGACATTTCTTGTTTCTTATATCCTGCAGCCATCATTCCATGCTTTAAAACTGTTTCTAGAAACTTTATTTGTTGGAACAATAAGTTTGCCAACCCTGATGTTAAAATGCTGAGCCGGTGCACTTTTGCAGGTTAACTTAACTGAAATAATAGCAGAATTATGGCGATGAGAATACAACAGAGTTAGCTTCTGTTTCCTCACATTCTCTTTGCCTGCTGCTCAAGAGCTGTGTGGCCCTGAACTTTGGCCTCTGGTTCTCTGTCCTAGAAAAATGGAGCCGCATCACAATTTCCTTTCAGTGACAGATTACGTTGTCATCTATCTTGCAGTGTGCCCTTGTTAGTGAACATCCAACAGCTGGAGAGTGAAGCAAGCTGAATTAAATAGATGCATTTGACAGATGGTGGTGAGGAGAGCTTCACACATACCCTGGACAGATAGAAAGGTGAACGAGTGGACCCTCTCAAATGAAGCCAAAATTTTCTCTGGAAGTTAAAATGATGCAACTGAGACAGCTGTGTGCTCTGGGCACATCATATAATGGTTAGACTCACCAGAGAAGACTTTGGGTTGCCATAAGTCAGAGGTACATCATGGCATGTAACCACAACCAACAACAGCATGATAGGGTCCATTTAGCTCGAATGAAAGAGAAGTTCTGGGCTGAGTCATACAAGCTTTATGTCATTTTCTCATCAAATTTGCCTCAAGTAAGTGGCGATTGAGAGTGCTAAGTCAGAAAAACAGACTAGAATTGCCATAGTGCCAACCAGTGGTTGTGCCAGTTTCCATAAGCAACGACTGGAAACTGTGGAATTTCACACAAAGTCTCCACACATGGCAAACATATTCATATAACCTACCAGGTAGGCTTAAAAGAAGTTTAAATTTAGGCTAGGAAAATGAAGATTTCTCTCTATCTTTTTTTTTTTTCTTTCAATGGGTATAATCCACCCAAAGGTAAACACTTTCAAATCCCGTTAATTTTGATGGGGAAAGTTAAGCACATTCATTCTTGCACTAACTGAATAAACTATAAATGCTTGTCCTTGGCAAAACCATTCAAGCAACTTAGCCAGCAAGCAAAATAAAGTTACAGTGTGTCTTTGTTCTCAGCTTTCAAGCAACCGTCCAAAATAACGTACCACTTTCCCCAGCATATTTCTAGGGTGTGTGAGGAAGGTGATTCCCTCTCCACACCCTTAAATAAAACATTTACACAGAACATTTCTGCATTTACCTTCAAGAGGAATTTTCTATGACTATTTCAAACTGACTGTGGTAGGAAAAAAAAGACCTGAAACATTTTCCTTGACATTTTTGGCTGTGGGCGCTTTGGTTTGGCCTGGCATTTGCTGCTGGTTTTATACCACACATACATGGCCACACAGCAAAACCAATTTATCAAAAATTACTTTTGTCTTCACAATGCACTTCTCTGTCTCTTCTCCAGGATAACTCACTGGAGTAAAGTAAGACAAGTTCTGGAGCTCAGGAAGCAATCTTAGATGAGTCTCTGCCTCACTTGCTTGCCAATCCGAAAACATGGTTAAGATAGAGAGGAAAATTATAACTAAAGGAAAAAAAATGTTGCAAACAAGAGAAAAATAAAACTTTACATGGAAAATACTTGTATATGTGAGTATAACTCTTATTTCCTCATAAATTGCATTAAGGCATACTGGAAGCTTTGTTCTATCCAGGTTTTCAGCTCTTGCAAAGAACTGTTTGTGTTGCAACAACTAAAAAAGATTTCTCTACCAAGGAAATAGGGCAAAGTGCCCACTCTGACATCTTAAATTCCTTCAACATCACTCTCTCTCTCATTGATCATGCAAATCTGCAATCATAAGCTATTTTGAATTTTATAAACTGATGACAGGTTCTGTGTTTGGGCAATGGTGAAAACACCCACCAGACTATTCAGAATCTGCCTGAATAAAGAGGCATGCTTTGCTCATGAAGCCACTGTATGGCTTTTGCTCTCTTCACACTAAGTCCTGAACCTATTGACTCTGGGACAGGATATCAGGGCCAAAGGTTCAGAGATTCCACCTGAGGTCATGATGCAGGCAAGCATTTCTCCTCAACACCAGAACTGAGGCCTCCAAAGAGCTGGAGTGTAATTGAGGGAAATATCAGGTAGAAAGATAACCCTAGTTTCACAACCCAAGCTGCAAACCTAAGAGCACTTTCCTGGGAACAATCCCCATGGAATTCACTGAGATTTAATTCTACATAAACATGTATAGAATTGAACACATAGAACATGTACCAACAATTCTTCATTTCACAGCGATTTCATCAGATATTACCATTCTATCTATATTGTCACAGGATTTCAAAAAGTAAAGGTAATGTGCTTAGTATGAGGCCTTTCTGGATTGGGACAAAAGTAATGAGGTTTTCCAAAATGAAATTTCTCCTGCTATGCTGACTTCTGATGTGCTGGCCATAGTGTTGTGCTGATCCACACCTCCACCCAACACAATCCTACGGTTGCCTGACATTGCCATGGGATTCCAGGGAGTCCTAGCTCTGAGGTCCTGCCTCCTCAGAACAGGTCCTGTGACCTCAGAATGGGGGGTGGGGGTCCTCCCATTCTCCATGCAGCTCATTCGGAACAAACCATACCAGTTGAAGAGGGCCAAAGAGGCAAGGCGGAGGAGGTGTCAGGAGGGGAGGACTCTGGCACCAATAGCTTAGGTATGGCCCAATGGCAGCCCAGCCTCCTTCCCTCCCCTCTGCAGTGCTTCATCAAGACCACCAAGGATGGCTGTCTAGAGGACACGGCAGAGATGGCTGCCACCGTGCTTTGTGGCCTTGGTCGGAAGCACATCAGCCTCTCTCTTTCTCTGTCGAGGATGCTGGATCGTGCCCTCCCTGTTATTCTTGTTCAGCATGCCTGGCTCCCAGCTTCTTGTAAGATGATCCACCAGTTGTGAATTATTGATTTGATTAAAAAGCTATTTAATAAGTTTGCTTGACAGAGAACAGTTTTGCAGTGTCCTCAGGCAAAGGGTATTAATGCCTCACTCTGCTCTCCACAATCAGATAATTTATGCATAACCTTTTAATATTCAGGCATAAAGGCTTGTTCCTAAAGGTTATGTGCCATCAGTAATGGAGTCATATTTTCTTCTTCTTTTTTACATATTTATGTCAAGCCTGTGTAGATACATACAAAATCAAATTTATAGGTTAACCTCTTTATAATCTTATGTGAGACAATATGCAATTAATCATGTCAGACTAAAATTGTACACATTTTGAACTTGCCCTTTCCATTTGTATTCATATAAATTCTAATTCTACTCCCTAAATTAGTTTTGACATAGCTGTTGTTTTTGTAGGACATACTTCACTTTGGAAATGGCATGTTGTGTTTAGTATTAATTGCTGGAATTAGAGATGACTATGGCGGGTCAATCAAGCTGAAGAAAGAAAAATAAACAGGCCTACCTCCACTGGCATAGTCCCATCAGTGTAACAAAAATGGGTCTCCACTTCCCTTCTTACTTCATGGCACAAAATGCACATTTAGCTTGTCATTTTGAACCCTTCTTTTATGCAGAAAGCCTTAATCTGTGGTTGGTTCTAGTTCAGTGGAGAGCCCCATTCACTGCATTCCATTGGAGGTGCAATTCAGTTCTAGGATAACTGAAGGAAGCTTTTCCATCTATTCAAATGGGAGATCGATGCCACGAGTGGTATTATGAATAAACGTTCCCATTCTTCATTCAGCAGAAAAAGGCCAATACGCAACCCTTCTCCAAGAAGATCTCTGAATAGATGCAGTGCAATAAACCACCTCTGTCTGACATCTAGTGGAGGCTGCTCAAATTGCAGTTAGTGGAAGAAAAAAATGTCTTCCAAACTGTATTTCTTAGACGTGGATAAGAGGGATGAATTACATGTAGTAGCAGATCAACGCACGGGGGGGGGGGGGGCATTTCTGAGCTTATTTGGTGTTAGTTAGTACACCAGCACCAGGCTTGATACTTTGGAGGAATGGAATCCATTATAATAGCCACCAGATCCTCACAATTAATATCTATTCAGGTGTTTTCCATTTGCTGCACATTATCTCTGAATAGGGAAGAATGACCAGTATTGCTACCCTCAGAATGCAGAGAGGAGCTTGAGACCAACTGGGAATGAGACTGACTGAGACTGACTTTGAATGCGTGGCTGAGGTGAGATTCGAAGGAGGGTCCTGCTGGTCCACAGCTCTCATGTGCTTAACCATTGGGCACAGCACCCAAGAACAAAACTTAGGGAGCAGGACATCAGAGAATGCTTCTCAGGGCTCCCTAAGCATTCATCAATGCATTTGCTTTCTGTACATAATGTGACATCCATAGCATGACACATAGCCTGTGCTGCGCTCCACACATCCTGCAAAGGTGGGAAATTGCGGTATATACGGGCACCACTGTAGTGTGAGAAGTGAAGAGTAGTTAGTCTGTGCAGCAACATCTTGTCATGTCGCTTTCTCCCTGTGCTCACTGCCAGGGCCTGCTTTTTCTTTCCTTTTGGTTTTCAAGCTAACATGCTCAGCAGGGCTCTAGGGTGATGCTCAGATGCCAAGCCTTGCGCCAAGAGCTGTTCAAGAAAATTTTGGCAGGTGCAGCTTTGTTTGCAAGCTGCTTTTGCCAAAATGCCCTTCCTATGTACAACCACTAAATGCACAACCCTCCTCTCCATCTGGTCAACTCTGGTTTACCACGCAGTACAAACCTCAAGGATCTCACTACCACCCTGCACCCTGGAGAATTCGGAACCATTTAGGTGGGGGGGGGGAGAGAGAGAGAGGTTGCAGCAGAGGTATAAGTGAAAGGGTTATGTTTTGGCTTTTGTTCTTTCAAATCTTGGGATGGGGAAGTGATGGAAAATGACCTTTTTCTGCTTGTGCCTGCAGGCTACAGAAATAAAGATTGCTTCATGGGCAAGTCCTGGAGTAGGGGTGGTTCTTCTGACAATTTTTCTGATAGCTATTATTCAGCTGCTGGTCCAAATTAGTTTTGTCTGAGACATCACTCCTACAACCCAGTTCTTCAAACACTAATGATATCCATATGCTACAATGTTTCTTGGCTTTCACTCTTTTTCTTGGAAGAGACTTTGGCACCATAAACCAAAAAAGCTATCCTGAGCCATCAAGTTCTTTGAAAACTTCCTTATTAATTTTGGCTGTTTTCCTTAATAGCAGTGCAGTTAACTCTGAAACAAAAAAAGTGGTGTGTATAGAAATGATTCGATTTATTTCCCAACACTTTATGGTACAAATGAAAAACAATGTCACGGCCCTGTCTAGTGAAGCTCTAGTAGTTTATATTATAGAATTTGGTGGATTTGAGATGAAGGGGCTAGTAAAGTTAAGTTTTAAAGTTTTTTTAAGCCTGTAAGAAAGCCTTGATGCATTTTGTTTGTTAATTAAAAGCAGTCTATGAAGACTAAGAAGTTGAATGGAGGGAGGCCTAAAAGGCCTTTAGTTCACTGGTAGAGCACTGGTTTGCTTGCAGAAAGTCTGAAGATCTTCTTTGGCATCCTTCAGGCAGGACTGGAGAAATTTCCTGTCTAAAACCTTGTAAACCCATTACCAATCAATTGATACATTATCTGACTTGGTATAAGGGAGGTTTCTATGGTTCCTTCAGGGTTGGTTGGTTGGTTTCAAAATTGCTTCTGCACAACAAGAGGAAGAGTTTCACAAGAGTCAATGTGCCTCTAGAAATGCATACAATGAAGAGGAATTATTGCCAGGAGGTGACTCCAATAAGCAGAATGGCTGCTGGGAAAAGGCTTCACCAATACTTCCTATTGTAGGCTATCTGCTCGGCATTGCAGCCCCTCAACAGTGTTTTTACTGAACAACAACCACAATGGTTGCAGCTTTGTTGCATACCTTCATGTAGAATGTGCCATTAACCTCAGAATGAAAAATGCAAGATTAAAACATAAAACAGCCTTGCATGGCCAGGCAAAATTCCTGCCAAGTCCACCATCACATTTCCACTAGCCATCCACAGTAAGACTGGAAGTGTGAGGACAACATCTGCCTACCCCTGCTGTTCTCTGACTACTGGAATTCAAAGACAAGCTACTTCTTATCCTGAAGGGTTTATGTGCCATTGACAACCTCATTGTTCATTAACTTATCTAATCCCTTTTCCTTTCCGAAGGTGCCAGCTCCAGGCTCTTGAGGGCACTTGGCAAAACCCTTGTTCTCAATGGGATCCTCTCATAATGAGTCCTCCTCCTCATTGCCACTACAAGAGCTACTGTTGCTTCTCCTCCTCTCTTCACCATTACTACCAGTTTCCTGCTTGACAGGTGGAGGGTCAGTAAACAAGGCAGCAGTGGTTGCACCTCACACTCTTTCTCACCCCAACAGTCTTCTGGGCCAGAGCAAACCACAGGTGAGCCAGCGACTTGCAATGGCAGAGAGGAGGAACCCTTCTAAGGGCTTCTAGTCAGTGAACTCCTACTCAGCTGGGTGTGCTTGGCAAAAGCCCAGCTATGTCTTCCCTTGACACTAGCCTTGTTCTCATAGTAAAACTAACTGCATTTGTATGACTATTATTTGTACATGCCAAGTTTCTTATATTGGATCAGGCACTAGGCCATTAAATCTTCAGTTATCTGGATTTGTTTCCCAGCTCTGCTGTTGCAGCTCCTTTAAATGGAGATTGAACCAGGGACCTTACACATGCAATGTGTACTCTCTGCAAGTGAGCTGTAATCTCTCTCTCTCTCTCTCTCTCTCTCTCTCTCTCTCTCTCTCTCTCTGTGTGTGTGTGTGTGTGTGTGTGTGTGTGTGTGTGTGTATACAAGAAGGAAAGAGACAGATGGACAGACAGACTTAAATTCAGTACATGCAACTGGAAAGCAGGAATTGCCTACATCTTTCAGAGATCTCATACTATATTCTTAAGTCAAAAGAATGTTCCTTCTGCATGTTTCAAAACAAAGTAGAGGAACGACTTATTCATTTGCCACTTTCTAGAAAGACTGAGAACCCAGATGCTTCTTGGCAAACCCCACCATTCTTGGTTTTTATATCTTTCATGGATATATTTCTGTGTATAAAACCTTTTCTTGCTGTATATTTAAACAAAGAGGTGGTGTTGGATTTCTCCCATGACTTAAAACATAAATGTAGAAAAAGCAAAAGCAAATTAATGGAGTGAGTGTGGACCACTCTTGCCAATGTATGGGACAGCATATTGAATGTCATCATGGGATCAGGTGTCACCACAATGGGTCTCATAACTAACTTTTATTTCCAATGGATTGCCACATCGTTAAGGCTATCAGGGCTTGTTCTGAACAGAGTTTTGCACAACCATTAAACTCAGCTCAGTTTGGAAGATTCCCTGAGAAAGTGATTTCTAAATGGAGGGAAACCTGTAGCTAAACTTTAGCCCCAGTGGGATGGCAAATCATGTCCCATGCTTCTGCCTTGTACATATGTTTGGTACAATGCCTGTGTTTACAACATGCCTGTTCTGTGATTATGGACAAGTCCCTACCTATTCAAGAGTCCTCAGTTAGATAAATACAGCCTATTGCTTGCACATTTTCTGTGACCACAGACTCTTGCAAACACTACATCAGAAGTACATATGGAAGCTTGAGAAGAGATTGAGGCCAGAAGGTGCAAGCAGTTATAACCCTCCTCCCTACATGCATTTGAAGGGCTTTTGAATGGTGCTGATATATGTCAAGTATATCCTTAAGTGTGAAAACAAAGAAAGACTTGGCCTTTTAATCAGAAATAATTCTATGACAGAGCAATGAAGGAAACAGAAACCAGGAAGAGACAATACAAAAGCAGAGACAAGCAAAGACAGGAAGAGACAGAGACAGAGACAGAGAAAGAGTGTGCGCATAGGACATAAAGTCTTTATTGATTGATATTAACATTAACATTCTGCCTTACTTGCTCAAAAGCATACCAAGGCAGGTCACAAACTGAAAAATAAAGCTGTGGAATGTTCAACTGACTACATCATTAGAAAGCTGCATCTTCACACTTTTCCAAAAGTCAAGAGTTGTGGCTCATAAGAGCTCTTGAGGGAATCCATGCTATAATTTCAGAGTGGCACAGAAGAAATTCCTTTAACACAGGCCTCCCTGGGTAATGATGTCCTCAAGAGGCATCTCCTGCACATCATGATCAGGCAGTCCTTTCGATAGCCTAATCCTAAATTATCTAGAGCTTTAAACTTAATATTTCAAAGTGAGTCTTGAAATCAATAGGGAACTAGTGCAGTTTCCTTAGAACTTTTAAAATTTCTTGGCAGAATAGGATGATGTTGCAGGGATAGTTGCCTCCTCTGAGGCTGCCACTGCTTCAGTAGCAGCTGAAGTTCAGGGAATTTTTTGTAAGAGTACTTTTGCAGTTTGAGGATTTCCAAAAAATGATGTATCCCAAGTGTCAGGGATTGTTTGAGGGTTGTACAAACAATCAACCCACACATTATATGAGGATTATTTGAGGATTGTCTAACCCTCAAACAACCCCAGCTGCCTGTGTTTGCATGACAGAACAAGCCACAGCAAAGCAGATGCTTAAAGACACTGTGCAAAAATGCCACCAGCCGTGCCCCCCATGACACAAGATCCCCAGTGGGTAATTTAAGCCAAGATGTGTTGTCATTTCAGATGGTCCATGTCTCTGTATCCTTCCAAATCCTGATTCTGCAGGAGCATTCAGATTTTAATTGGGTCAGCTTTGAAGGAGCCCCAATTCAATTTGGCCATCTACTAAATCTTTCCAAATAAGCCCAGTTTGCTTCTGAATTTGGGATTAGAGCTTTACCTCCATAAACAGCAGCTCATGTTTAAATGTATGCCCCACATGTGCCAGCTTGTTCATGTGGATCATTGCCATTCCAGTATGAAGTGTGGTCATGTGTGCACCAGCAAGTGAATATTTCATTCAAATGGGCCAGCAGCACAAGTGGTAAGTGCACTGAACATGACCAGCTGCACGTGGAACATTTTCATAAGTCAGGGCCTTGCACACTGTCTTCATGCTTTATAAATCAGGCCTTAAGTAGACACTGGAGTAGCCTCTTTGTGTTTGTACACACATTCTTCCTTTTGGAATAGGCAAACCACAGACCCCAATTCATGACTTCAGTGATTTTGCAGTCATTGCACTTAACCTGGAGACTTTGCTGTGTTGACCAGGCAAAGACAGAAGTACTTAAACTTCTCTGTGTATTTAAACCTGGCCAATCCAGATTTTTTTTACTGTGCTAAAGCACAGGACCTAATGTTCTATATGTCCTGTCTTTGCTAAGCCTGAAAAGGATTTGGAGACCCAGGCATGCAGTTTGGAATAGCTCGCTTGGCTAGAACTTAAGTCCAAACTTAAGGCTCAGAGTTCACAGCTCCAATTTCTTGATGAGGGATTCTTAATGAACTTGAGCTCTGATTACACTGTCTATGTGGAGTGAAATTGGAACATAATTTTAGCCTGTTTGTTATTGTGCATGACCTTGGGAATGAAGATACAGCGGGGAAGGTCTGCAGAAGGAGACAGCACAAATGGTGTCATGTTCCCACAGGGATGCTGGGACTCAGTCCCTTGGAAAAGGTGGAAAGGACAGCCCACCACAGAAATGGAATACTTGCCACCATTCTTGAAGGCCATTTCCCCAGC
The DNA here is from genome assembly GCF_004798865.1 of Varanus komodoensis. Classification (NCBI taxonomy): domain Eukaryota; kingdom Metazoa; phylum Chordata; class Lepidosauria; order Squamata; family Varanidae; genus Varanus; species Varanus komodoensis. The sequence continues at coordinate 16,466,446 of NW_025336087.1, read as the reverse complement.
TTCTTCAGGTAAGTTTGTGTAAGTCTGAAGGAAAGAAGAGGAAGCGATGAAGAGGGGAACATGCTCACTCAGAACACACACAAAACAATGATATTTTGCATATGTTCCTTGGATTGTACACACTTGGGTGTGAATGCAACAGATCCAAACTTTTTGGCAGGAAAACAGGAATCATTATATAGTCTTAATACTTTCCTGCATTTACAAAGAAAGAGATGGCAGTGAGGGCACAAGGCTTCAGTCCAGTAAACTGAAGAACATTGCTTATGCATCAACAAGTGACTCTGAGAACAGGGAATCATTGTACGAAGGGTAAAATGCAGCTGGGGCCTATGTACACCCACTACCTGTCTGGATAAATGCTACAGACTTTACAAAGAAAACAGCTATGAAGACAGGGAGAAACTTTCTCATTCAGCAGAAAGCCAAGTGGTTATTTTTTAAAAGCCTTTTATACATATAGATCACTTTTACTTTGGAAAGAATATCCCTATTTCCAAATCCTTTGAGGAAAATGTGGGCCTTTATTTGAATAAGCTGAGATTCAACAATTCTTTGTTTCCCCTTTTCTCACTTACCTTGGCATGACACCTGATCAAAAATAGGCACAAATTAACAGGAGTGGACCATGTTCTGGTATTAAAATGACTGAAATGTATATTTTGGTACAAACAGTACAAAGAGTGATAAAACCTACACTAGTGTATTTTTATACAAAATGACGTGTATATACTGTTTATTGAGAATAATCTCAGTTTACACAATATTTATTATATATATATATATGGTATATTAGAAAACAGATTTCATAAACCATCTGTATCTAATGGACTATGGTCAAATCAATTTCCCATTAAAAGTCTATCAAAAAACTGACCCTGGTTAATCAGTTAAAAAGTTATTATTAGAAATGTAAAAAAATTATGAAAGTGTTTGCATCTTTCAGTATTTGTTGTTCTCAATTATCTTGACTAATCAGTAGAACTTGACATTACAAAGACTTAAATTCTAAGACATGCAATAAACAGGACAAGTCACAGTAGAGCAAAACAAGGTTTCTTTGGTGAGCCAGAAGCCAATATAAAAAGTTAACAATGTTTCTAAACTTTCTTTCACAAAAACAAAACATTCACATTACACACTATACAAAATAGGATATAAATAGTGAAAAAGTACTCTGCGTTTAGGAAAGCAGGGAAATGTACAGATCAAAACAGTGGTAGCTCCATATGAGAGACCATGACAGGCCAAAATGATTAGGCACAGCCCAATTCTGTGATTTCACATTTCACAAAACTGGCCCCCAAACCCTGGTCTCAGCCTAGGAAACTTTGGGTCCATTTGTAAGGGTGAAGTTAGTGAACATGCAGCAAAATGGCAGGATAGAGACTTGAATATATTTAGTCTAAATCTCTACTAAGCAAATGTATCCACCAACTACCACCAAACACCACTATGTTTAAACATGGAAGACTGGTACATATTTCCTCAGGAAACTTGGATACCTCACAATGGAATATCTGAAATAGGATATCAGTGATCTGCTTAGACTCTAGCTTTTGACAAAACAGATGTTTTCCACAGCAGATTTGAACAAATGTGTATGTTCTACCTTTTTAAATGGCCCAATTTCTTGGAAATTCCTTGTTTGCAGAAAGTTATTGCACAGAAGGAAAACAGATCATATGAATCTACCACAAATTCACACACAGTTAAATATGGCAACTCTTAGGTCATCTTATGTTCTCACAGAGATTCAATCAATTTGAATGAGGCTTCAGGTGGTACAAAACTGAACACCACAAAAAGGATACCTGGCAAGTAAAACTTAGCCCTGACTTGATAAATACAAATTCCAAGGCTGGCCCTCCCATAAGGCAGAGTGAGGCAGTCGCCTCAGAGAGCAGATGTTGGGCAGTAGCCAGAAAATGTTGGCGGAGTGAGCTGGGGGTCATGTGGCTTTTCCTGTCCCTTCTGAATGAGCCTGAATTCCTTCAGGTGTGCTTCCCTATTGCCAGTGTTGAAGAAACACTCAACGTCCAGTCCAGTTAACATTTTTTGCACATAGAATGGAGGAGGGCACTATCTTGTCCTTTGCTTCAGGTAGCAAAATGTCTTGGGCCAGCCCTGACAAGTTTACACCATTTGAGGCTGCATTCACAAGAAATACGTGCCACATAAATTGCTATGTGAAGCCAGCTTGTTGCCCCAATCAAAGGCCAGTTTCCTGACATGTGAGAGCACACGTAGAGTCTGTTCACTACTAAAGCTATGTCACGTACACCCTCCCCACACACACACATACTAGAATTCAATTATGAAGAGGTCAGTCTATGAGCTAGCCCTTATTGTTACCTTCTACTTTCCTCACAAACTTCACATGCACTGATACAACTAGGATATTTTTCTTCATAATATTGCTCTAAAAGTCAAAGCATATGACATGAAAAATCTTTGCTTCTGCCCCCAGTGGTGCTACGATTGCAAGGGGAAGACGATTTTGGCTGTATTGGACAATACCTGTTCCCAGATCAATCCCATATGCCTCTGGACCCATCCATGTATAAGATGGGTTCAGAAACAAACACCCTGTTTGGCCCTTTGAAGTACCATTTTCTGTAGCAATTGTACCTCACCAGGCTGTGACAGAATTGTTTATTGTAATATCTTGCCCCTTCCCACCTGTTTGATTGTATCTACTATGAAGAAAAATCTACAATATTTCTATGGGCACATAAATATTATTCACAGGTAAAGATGCTGATTGTATACAAGTCACAGCTCTCATTCACATCACCACAGACAAATGATCCCATTTATTTGAATTTTTTTTCACAAGTCAAAAATGTTTGAAGCCAACTCTGGTTCTTCCAAATGCATCAGGTAAGTTTGGTAGCTCTCAATAAGTTACCAAGCTATTTCAAGGTTAAAAAGAACATCCAATAAATTATATCAGTATGGCTTACTTCATTTATTTATGTACGCTTCACAGCTGCAGCATTCATACACAAACATTCATTACTTTATAAAAGGATTAAAAATGGTTATATATATTTATATATACAAAATTATTTACTTTTTAATTTTATTTTAATTTTTTTTTTACAAAAAAGTAGGTCTATCTATCTCCATCTTAAAATGCAGAGAGCTGTAACATAGACCCAAAGTTAGTGTTGTAAAAATCATTTTTTAAAAAGTGGCCCTGGTTGAGATTTATTGTATTAGCGCTTTTAAATTATTCCTACAGGCCCTCCTTGTCATTAAAAGAAAGAAAGAAGGAAGGAAAGACAGACAGACAGACAGGCAGACAGGCAGAAAGGAAGTCCTCCAGGCAAGTCCCTTTTGGTCAGTGCCAAAGCTGGAAAGGACGATAGTCAAATTCCACATTGCAGTCCCATGTTCAGGGATGTCCCCATTTGCCGTGCTCCTTGTGCAACTCTCGCATCGCACAGTTCTCTATGGACCGCTGCTGGGGAATTGCAGTGTTCCTTAAGCAAGAAGCTACTTTCATTGTTCATCTTCAGGTTGTAAGAGCCGTTTTCTCCCATGTTTACAAAAAAGAGAGCAAACAGCAATTTAAACCTATTTCCAGCCTGGTGAAGTACCTCAAGACAAACAAAATAAATGATTAAAGAACTCTGAGCCCAAATCGCCATAAATAAGCCTGAACTTAGTGTGACATCTCATTGTATATACAGGGTTTTTGAACACAACAGACACCATTAAATCATCTTATTTACATTGTCACTGGTGCTAAAATGGAAGAGCTTAATTATTACAGGACACTGGGATAGAGAAGTGAATTGTCCCTCACCAATGACATATAGAAATTAATATACTAGATAGGCTGGAAATGGCTCCCTTCTCAATTTTTTCATTTGTATCAATCACTGATATGTGTTGTGAATACTGAGTTCTTTAACTTTCCCAAAACTGCTTGGTAATACTCCTATAACTGATTTTATTTTATTTTTAAAGGCACAGGAAGTTAGGACTTTGGCTGGCATGGCGAACATCCCACTTTCACCAGGGTGCCTTCAGCGCCTTGAATCCTGCCATGTCCTGATCCAGCGATGAAAATGTTTAGATGAATTTAATGAGTTTCCCTTTCCTGGGGAAGAATGTTTATAATAATATTTCTTAGGATAAGTCCTTTGGAATGAGGATGCTGAAAATAAAAGAGAAAGAAAAGAGGAAAAGCTTTGTAAATGTGCCAGCAAAAGTATAAGAAAAATGAATGGATGCGATGTGATATTACACACACAGGTAGGTACAGGCATTTCCTGACCTAGGCAGTCTTCACATGGTGGAGGAGCGACTCCGTCTCCATGGAGATCGTGTTATATGTGATGCAAGCTGCTCAAGGTGAGCACCCATTCATGCAAATGGACATCTGACACAATAAAAGAGGGTGATGGAATAATGGCACATCAGACTGATCAGACACCAGTGCAGAGCTCCTGCAGCAAAAGACATGTGCTGAAGGGCCAAGCAGAGAGAGAACGTCTCTCCTCCACTATGCAAAGACTCTTGTAGGGCTGGTAAATGCTTGACCTGGATTTTATCAATGATAAATCTCTTTAAAAGGGCAACTTACGAGTCATGCAGGTAATTTTAGGCAGATCCCATCGGCCATTCCCTTGGCACCGGATGATTGGAACATGACGCTGGATGAAACCATCTTTACAGTGGTATCTGATCAATGAGTTGATTTCATAACGAGGCTTCATCTTCCCAAATGTCTTGGCATTTTCTACTACTGGAGGCTGGCCACAGGCAACTGGAAATAGAAATGCAAGCATATTGTCAGTATTCTTTTATGTTGTAACTTTCGTTAATGCTCTCTCTGTGTGTGTGTAGATCACACAAGTTTTTGGAATACTCACTCCTCAGTAAAGCTTAAGGAACCTAATTGAAGGAAACCAGTATCAGAGCTGTCGTCATTATTTTCAAAGAGCTAAACTAGTCATAAAAGTAGGAAAAACTGATGATAATCTTTTAGTCTGAACTAACAATTTCACTGCTACAATTTCTAATGGAAGCTAGTAGAAAAATCTTGTCTTCTATTTTCACAAAAAAAGCTCTTAATATTTCAAAAGCTGTAGTGCCTAAACCCTCAAAAAAAAAACTCCTGCTTAGATTAAAAAATATCTGGATTTCTGGATCAACCAAAAGTATTGAATTATACAATGACAATAAAAGCAAAAGCTATGTTATGCAAACAATTCATCAGTAAGCCAAGAATGATTCATAGACTCTTATTCCATACTAGGGTTGAGCAATGCTCAGCTTTTGCCATCACAACAAGAATAAAAATTAGAAATAATAATAATAAACAGCAGTGTCTTTAACACTAGGGACTGCTAATAGGGTGTAATTTAGTACAAGCTAAAGCAACTTTTTAAAAAATGAGTGCTCCTTGGAGTACAGCCAATAGGGGGTCAAACATTACCCATTCGCTTCCCAAGTAGCACATCCTTGATCTGTCTCATGATGTGGAGATTCCACCAGTCAGCCACAGTGCTGTCTAACCAATATGTACCTGCCTAATACTGTTTAGAAAAGCTGCAATAGCCAATATTTGTAAGACTGGGGTGCCAAAGTCTAGGAGCTATCATAGCAGGACTGCTGCTTGTTACATTGATAGATTCAGATACATCTGAGCTGGGACTTGACTCAAATGACCAAACTCTCAGTGTAAATGAATGCTCTTAATTTCTGCTCATTGTAGACTGCATGATTTCTAGAAAACTGTAAGACCACCAATATATATATTTCTACACTAGAAAAAAGTTGCCTATTTAACTTTATCATATAACCATTTTATGGCACTTACAGCAATATAATGAAATACAAGGAATTCTTGTTTATATGTAGCAGATTACTATAATTTGGAGTTGACCTAGTCATGACTAATCCAGACGTAGTCATGTTTAAAGCAGACTCATTTTATTTATAGACCATTATTCTGCAAATGAAATTTCAGGAGTTGGGGGCAGTAATCCAGAATGGCCCCATAGCCAAGGGAAGGATTAAAAGCACTACCAGGGTTACAATCCGGATCAGGTCCCTATGCCTTTCATAGGATTAAACAAACTATGACTATTAGCTACTAGCTGTGGCATTCAGGTAACATTGATGACTTAGGCTGCAGTGATTTCATTGTGTCTACTCCAAGTGCAACTAATTTTGGATCATAGCATGGATTGATTTTGCAGCACTAACAGAACTCAGCCTGTGGTGCAGCATGCATTCTCTTCAGGCACCAAAATTTTCATCCATACACTTGGCTGAAATGCTGGCCTGAAAAAACAGAAACAAAAAACAAGTTGGGATTTGTCACCCCAGGCTGAAAGTCTTTACCTGTTCCTTTCTTGCAGGTATAGGTGAGATGATAATTGCATGGTACATCATTCCACTGGCCATTTTCATGCCAAATTATAACAACACAATCTTCTCCAGAAGAAAAGAAACTGTCTGGCTGGTTTGGTCTCCAGTTTTCATATTGCTATAGAAGAAAAGACAAAATAAAGCATCAGAATCATGGCTTGAAGGAATCTAAGCTCAGTGGGGTCTTGCAAAACAAAACTATACCCAGCTATACCGACTTGCAAACATTCAAATGTACAATTTCATAACCTAATGCTTCAGCTTCAGCACAGCAGGGGAGGAAAGGGTTCAACACAGCATTCCTGTGCGCTGAGATCCCAGTCCCTCTCCCATCCCATTTACTGCTGTTTCCATTTTCTTAAACAGAACAAACAACAAGCAAACCCTGCAGTGTTAAATGCATTTATAACATTAACTTAGTCAACATGTCAACTCTCAGTTTGGGAATAAGTAGGATTCCAATGACTGAAGATGGTTTTCTTTAGCCTCTGGGTTCTAAAAATCTCAAACATGTTGCCATCACATTTCCATGTTTTCCCTTTGAAATAGTCAGACACTAATATTGACAAGATTCTGCAAGATTATCCTACAAATGATCTGTGCTGCAGCATTTCAATACTGCAATGTAACTTTGCATTTTGCTTTCAGGGTAGCCCGGGGAGCAAAACGCTTGCCTTTTCAGAATGATCCCTTCTCCATCCATGACTATGTGCTACAAGCAGATCCTGGCTAAAGTTGCTGAACCCGAAGACAGGCCTGTCCTACACGAAGTGCTGCAACGTACTATTCTTTTGTCTTGGTTCTTTTTCAAAGTAAAAATTACCAGTAACAAAGAGCTACAGAGAGAAATGCTTGGCAAAATTAATTTAGCTGTTCTTTGCAAATGTTTCGTTGCAAGTAGAATTTAATGGTGGGTAAAAATAAATTTCTAGAAGAGCAAGAATCCCCATAAATGCCAGCCAGTTACCAGTCAACCTGTGCCTTAAATGGACAAAATGACATGGTTCCTAAGTGCTTTTATTTAATTTCAGAGCTTATGCCTTGGCACTGGTCCACTTACGTGCTTATAAAAGGTCCAAAATTGTTTTACTTTAATTCTTTATAAAGTAATCCAAACACATTGTCTTTCTGAGCACATTTTACTAATAAAGTTAATGAACCACATAAATGCACTGCTTACTTAGTGGAGCCTTAGAAAAGCTGAATATAGTACTTCTATATGTTTCCTGCACTATGTCATCTTCTCAATCACAGCCTTTTAATTATCTAAGCTAGTGGGCTGCAGCCTGCTAAAGTGGGTTGAATTAGATTTATTGCCAGTCTATACAATAAAACTTGTTTTTTAAATGTGGAGAAACTAAGTCTACAATTCTGTGCATACTTACCTGTGACTAAGGTCATTGGATTAATCACAGTGGTACTTTCTTCCAAGTAAATATGCATAGGATCAAACTGCAGATTGGTAAATTTTGCTTTTCTAGTGAAGGGTACAGTGTATCTGTTACAAGACACCTATGCAGCAGCGAGGCACCAAAAGTAGCCCCAGAACAACAAAGGAGGTAGAGGATCATACAGATGCCAATGTATTTTGTGCCACCTTGCCTAATGTTACAGAGAATATCCCCCACCTCAAAGAAGCCCAACACTAAACAAAATTCTTTACCACTATATATTTACAGCCTTACGGATACACACATCTTACCATTGCTTGCATTACATTTGCATAATTTAAGCCTCTGCACCAAATATATCAAGACTGATAATAATTTAATTATTACTTGCAGGATATCTTTAAGATACAAATGTTTTTATACTATCGGCTCATAAAAACCATTCTAATAATCTGCCTGTGAGTCAATCCAGTTGAACATCCTATGTGTCAAAACATAGCTGGCTGGATGCTGTTTGTCTCCAGCATCTGAAGGATTATTGAGTATAACAATCTTTAATAGGGTTAGGAAGGGTAAGAAATAGCAGCTGCCTAAGTCCTGCTGGCTCATGCCACTTTCTAAGCTCTACTGGCTTATGCTGAAAAGGAAAGACAGTGTGTCATGGACAGACTTACCCCAACTTCTTTTTAGCCCTTGCAAGTATTCTCCATTGCCACCCATTTTCCCTCCCACTGGATGCAACAGAAGATGAAACCAGCATTCACCCAATCCTGGGGTCTCAAGGGGAAATGGATGGATACAGGATCCAGCAGAGCCAAGGCCACCTCTGCTACACCCAAGAACAGCTCATTTCGGTGGACAGCAGCAGACCAAGGCTGGTGGTGCTTTCTGTGGGTGAACCAGGGGTCTCTCTGGTGGATGTGTCCCTCTATCCATCAATGGAGCTCTTTTCTGAACCATCCAAGATCGGTATGATTGCACTCTTAGCTACTATATCTTAGCTATTGATAGGCATATTTGCTCCAGGACAGACCCTTGAGTATTCTGCTTCAGTACAAATATGGATATCCCATTTCATTCTCTTTAACCAAGTGAAGGAAAGAGATGTATGGGGACATAAAGTCTGAAATAAAAGGAAAGACCTTTAAAATGGTGCAGAATTGTGCTCCTTTGGAAACTACAGTATAGTCATATATACCAATCACCCATATAGAGTGAGCATACTTATGGTAAAGCAGGATCAAGAGAATAACCCCATTTCCCTCTGAGCTGCTTAAATTCAGGTCCTCCACCTGGGACTGTGTTCCTACACCCAAGGATGGGTGGATTTGCCCCTGCAGATTTTCTCCTGTTTCCCCCACCCCCCCAATATCTGAACTAGCATAGTGTTTACTCCATTAGTTTATCTAGGGGTAGGTGGAAAGAGCTCAGGCTTCAAGGAAGAGAAGTATGGGGATTATTTTTCTGAGCCTCGGATCAACTTGGAAAAATTACTTGTCTGCCAATTATTTTCAGAAGATCCTAGTCAAATTCTGAGTTAATCTAAATAAGAATATGAAAGCCATACTGGATTAGATCAAGGGTTCTTCTAATTCAGAATTCTATTCACACAGTGGTCAAGCAGCTGACCACAGGATTCCACAAACAGGAATTGCGGGCACATCTTCCCCCTTTTCTTTCTCAATAGATCAAAGCAAAAGGGTTCTCAATGCAGTCCTTTACTGAGTCAGGCTGGCTTTGCAATGAAGAGCGAGTAATATGAATGTTGCTAACAAGCAGCATCTATCAAAGTAATGATCTTTCCAATTTGTAGAAATAGCTTTTGCAGAAGTTAGAAGCTGATTCCAAACTGCAACCTCCTGCAACCACCCTTCCAATCCAAAAGGGCTGGCTCCATCCTCAGGGAGCGTTGCACTGCTTGAGGGCCAGATGGCAGGAACACCTGATGTTATGCAATGTTAACGATGTTAACTTGACCATGAACTCATGCCTGTCTCCCTCTGACCTTCCTTGTTCCACAGAGTCTCCTTCTAAATCAGAGGCAGTCTGGTTCTCACCAGGCTTAATGAACCCTGTGGTTCATTAACCCTGACATTCCAGTATTCCAACTTCTTCTTGCTCACATGCAGAACTTTCTAGTTTGGGATGCTGTATTTTGAGAGAAATGGGCCCAATCCCTAAAATAGCAGAGCAACAGCCCCCTCTGCCCAAGTTTCTCAGAGGCATACTACCTCTGCTACTAGAGAGCATACCTCCATCAGGACTAGCAGCCAGTGACAATCTTCTTCATAAATTTGCCCAATCCCTTTTAAAGTCATCTAAATTGGTGTCCGTCAATACAACTCATGGGAGGGAATGTCCTAGTTCAATTATGTGTTGTGTGATAAAGTAGTTCCTTTTTTCTGTCCTGAATCTCCCATACCTGAACAAATAGTCTCAGGGCATAGCCTTATTCATGTTTAGAAAAAAATATCTGACAATTCTAGCATTCCCCAGCTACTATAGCTGGCTGGGAAATGCTAGAAGTTGGACCATCCATAGAACTGCATCCTTAGCTTGGCAAGAATAAGGTACTTCTTCCTTACACAGAACAGGGCTAAGTCTAGCTGTTTTGCTGTCCCAAAGCCTGTATTCTCATTTTAATATCCAAAGCTAGTTGATGTTGGTTAGATCCTGGAAAAAAAGCAAGAATTGCTATTTCAGCAGATTATGCTTGACCTAGTAAAAGCTGAAAACATTTCAAGGGCCTGGATTACTAGCTGTGAGCCCTGGCTTGCATATGTTGTTGGCAAGCACCTAAGATCCCATGGAATGGACTCTGTGGTTTTGCAAGATTGCACCATTCCATTCCCCCAGACGTGACATGCTGTTGCCTCACATCTGATATCATCAGTGTGCACATTTATTTTGGCATTCTGACCCTCACAGTGCTTTTTACTAATGCCAGAACCACTTAACAGAGACTCCTGAGCTGATTTCTTAACTCTACACCCTACACACTGAAGTTTTTCATTTCCTTATTTAGGCAAGCATCACTGACTGAAGATAAGCTTTACAAACGGTTCTTTCAAACACAATACAATACAAATGTATTTAAGCATGTATTATTATTCTTACATTGCATTGCATTTAAAATCTGGACTGAACTTTGGGGAGACAACAGGTCTGATTGCCCTTTTAAAAATATGAGTGGAAATCAGATTTAACTATCACAGACCAAGTTGTTGATCTATGTGCAGATGGCAGCTGGAAACTGGAAACTCCAGTGTTAACTTGTAGGAAAGAACCCCTATATAGCTCATATGACCAAGTCATACCTTGTATTCACATGCTGTCATATATAAGACAACAGATGGAGATGGGAAACAAAGCGATGGCAGAGAAAAGGTAGAAGACAGAGCTGTAATCTTAGAGTGAGCTCCAGCACCTCAATCTGCTCCAGAATTTTGAGGACTGGGATACAGTGATTGCCTTATCGGGGACAACACTGATGTTAGACTAAACTTGCAGTCCTGTGCCTACTTACATGGATACAAGCCCAACTGGAAACGGCATACATGCGTAGACAGACACAGGACTACATTGTGAGGCTACTACTGGAAGTGCAGTCTACACCAGTGTGGAGAAGTAGAGTGTTGGACTTGGGGACCCAGGAGATCTAGTCACCACTCAGCCATGAAGCTCACTGAGTGACTAGGCCAATTACACATTCTCAGCCTACCCTGCTTCACAGGGTTTTTGCTGTGAGGATAAAACGGAATGAAAAGTTCTATTTAAGCCGCCTTGCATCTCTTGCAAGAGGGAAAACGGGCAGGATATAAAGGTAATGTCATTATTATCATAATCATCTAGAGCAGGGCAGTCAGTTTCCAGATGGTTTGGATGTCCTGCATTGTTAACTTTCATGACCATTAGTGATGCTGACAGATCTTTGTGAGAGCTGAGGGTCAAAACATCTGGAGAACTACCTTCGGCCAACTCCTACTCTAGAGAATTGAGTAAAGTACTAGGGGTTCTTTCATTTCAGTGCCAATTAGATCTTGCACCCATATCCCTATAACATGGTTGCCAAATCTGTCATGAAAAGCAGCAGACACTACTTTCATACTTCAGAGCCTGACAGAGCTTTGGATAAAGTTCTTAGTCTCTCTGCAAGCCGTACATATCAAATGGCAAGAATTGGCAATGAACAAAACTACCAAAAGGTAGTTTAAAACCTGTCCAAATGGAAGTCAATACATTTCTTGCATTCGGGGACAATGAAAAATGGATGAATGCATCGCAATTTCATTAGTAATTAATCTTTCATTACATTCAAACAGGTGGAAGACACTGAGAAAGAACCCCTTTCCCCCAAGAATCTGGCTGACAAACAGGTAATAAAATTGAGAGACTCAAAACTTTGCCCAAAGCTCTGTTGGCCTCTAAAGTACTTTTTGTTTTATTGTACTGTGGCACAGTTCTAAGTTTATGCATCCATAAGAAAATGGGAGTGTCAACTTAATATATGTTAAGTTTCCATATTCATTCATTCATTCATTCATTCATTCATATCTCTATCACCCCTTACAGCAAGGAGCTCAGGACAGTGTACATGGTGCTCTTTCCATTCCACCCTCACAGCAGATTAGGCTAAGAACCACTGACTGGTCTAAGATCAACAAGTGAGCTTTATGGCTAAGTAGAAACTTCCCAGTTGTATCCTGACATTCTTACCACTACACCATATTGACTTTCAAACGTTTCTTCTCCTTCTCCTCCTCATCATTATTATTAGACAAGGCACAATGAAAAATATAAAGCTACCTCTTTCCATCCTGGCATCTGTCATATAATCAAAATTTTTCAATTTATTATAGTTTCAGAGTAAACAAAAATTATATTGTGGAAATTTCTCATGAATTAGCTGTGTCCCCACTGGTTATCAGTTTCTTTATCCAACATGTAGGCTTCAGCTAAATCATACTGATCCATGCCAACAGAAGGCAGATATTGTTTTACTGTAAATTGCATTGAAAGAATAAAAGAGACAGTGCTATCATGTGGCCAATAAACAGAACAGCAGAATTTCTGGGAGACCCGACTACAGGATCAGAAAATTCCTCCAACTTCATAGCTGGGTCTCTCCACTCGGCCTCCCCTCACTCCCCTCACAGTTTGTTGGGAAGACACTGTGCCAGCTGTTTCCCTGAGGGTGTAACAGTGCCCTTGGAGATGGGAATTAAGAGATATGCTGGGGTACAGGGAGCAGTTTGGCACTCTCAAGATACAAGGTATCCTGACAGCTCCTCCGCCTGCCTCTCACTTCAAAGCACCCTGCTTAACCAAAGTCAGCCAAATATTTTGCAGGGCAGGAGAATTTAGAGGCAACCTTCAACTCTTTCTGCCCCACATAGGACACCCATAACACTCTGAGTTTGGAGGGTTATGGGCAGCCAGATCATATTGGACCCTCAGTGAATTGTTAGCCTCTCACTAACTTTCATCATTCACTACTGAGACTCATCCAAAGTTTTCAAACCTAAATCTTCTATCTTAAAATCTTGTGCAAATAACCTAACATCTTCCTCCTCTATAATAGCATTGTTTCCTGGATAACTAATAAGTAATCCACATGGGTCTTTAGATATTTGAATATTATCAAGGTGGATCTCTCATGAGCTATATCTAAGTAATGCAAAAACCATTGAGTGATAATAGCTATCCTTTTATCTGTGAAATATCCATGAAGTGTCTGTGATCAATAGTTGGGATTTCACATTGCAGAACAATCAATGGGGCATAGTATATAGTGACCCTCAGCAAATCAACTGCTGATGCAAAAGCATAATTGCTTGTTCATTCACTGTGTGAAAAGTCACTAATTCCCTCCACACCTGTGGTCAAGGATGTCTTTACTATACATAAGTCCAAAAATTAGATTGAATGGAGACTTAGTTTTCAGCATCTTTAAATTCCTCCTTGAGAAAACCAGATGCCTTTCACTGTCTCCTGCAAAAAGAAGATATGAGCCTTTTTTAAAGCTTAGACAAGGATATATCAGGAATAGGCAGCTATACAATTTCACTTCAGTCCTGCCAGCTAAATTCAAGCTAAGCAATTGCTGGCTCAAGATTATCAGTAGCTGATTTAAAACTGAGCTTCAGGAACCTTAATTATGTCATGCCATTAACTAGCATTGTCTTTCTCATAATCTTCCTTGTACTTTAGAAAGCACCTTTCTATTGTGACAGTTAAGCCCTTTGAAGTTGTTATCTAGAATGCATGCTTCCCACACTGGTGAACTTCATCTGTGGTTTTATTTACATAGGCCTGTTTTTCAGTGAAGTTCTTCCAGTGCTTACATGTTTATCTGGGTTACCTAGAAATCAAGCGATTTGTCCAGATTAACCTAAACCACTTGAAACCAAACCTGTTGAATAATCCTACACACACATAAAGACTTTTCAGTGCACTTATTATAAACATGTTTACAAACACATATCACACAGGTGCAGAAAGAAGAGGGCTTGGATTGGATGGAATTTCTTGATGAGAGTGCAATCTGTAACAAAGCCAGGCTTTCAGATTTTTTAATGTGTAAAACTGTTATGAGTTGTGGTAGCAACTGAACATGTTTGTTTAAACAAATCACATCAAGATTCTATGTGAGCCAGAAATGTACAATTCAGACTACTCTGAACACCATGCTTACGTTTTTTAATTATTTTTAACACTGGTCCCAGAACAGTGTTAGATTTTAACCTAGTGTTTTCTCTTTCACACATTCTCTCTTAATTGCTTTTTCTCTGTATAGCCAGACCAACCAACATGTAATATGTGCAGGCCCAGCATTCAGGAATAACCCACTGCTGCACAGACTCCTGACTGTGGCTTCGCACCCTGAGCAACTTTGAGCCACCATTTTACACTTCCCAGAATGCCCCTAACCTGCCCACCAAGACCACTGAGGTCCACTGATCTAGGAGGGGCCTTCCAGAGACCCCTTTGCTGGCCCTGCCTATAACAGCCTCTTTCTTCTCTCAATGCACCATCACAGATCTCTGTGCATCCCACTCTCTGTTAATATTCTTTATGTCTCTCTCTCTCTCTCCATCACATGTTCTTTTTCTAAGCTGCCGCATAAGCTACTTCTATGCTGTGTCTTCATTCTGTCTTTGTACTCCATGGCATTCTCCTTTTCTTCTTTCAATTTCAATCTTTCAATTTCTCCTTTCAAATTCAATTCCAATTTATGTTCAGTTTTGGTTCATTTACAGCTTCCCCTCCCTCCCACTGCATATTCTTATGCAAACAAGAAATTCGAAGAATCATTCTGCATGTTGGATGACAGCATGTTCGGGTTTTACAACTGATGAAGATGCAGCCTGCCTGGATTTTCTAATGGTGTGGTCCTACACATGCCTGCTCAAAAGTATTGCTTTCAGAATAGTGAATTTAGCAGCATTCCACAGTCTGGCACCATCCACCAGCTAGGCTGGCTGGGATGTTGGAAGCTGGAGTCCAATAAAAGCAGGGAATGACAACTTCAGGAAGGCTGGCATGTAGCATAAGCCTGATTCTAGCATTCATTTCATTTGCACACTGTGTTTCATAGATATACGCGTACACTTAGGGTGAAACCTATGCATGTTTAGACAGGGTTTTTTTTACCCCACAACTCCCAGCATGTCCAATTAGCAAAAGCAATGTAGTGCTTAGTAGTGTGGAGGGAGTCTCCAAGACAATTAAACTGTGCAGTAGGATTTGCTGGAAAAACTGGTGCAAACATTCACCAGGAAATTATGGATCCAGGAAAACAAGCAGTAGTGCCGAACATAATGCAGACCCTCTCCTTCCCTGACCTCCACCGTTGATGATCCTGTGTGGGCTGCAGATATTCCCCCAAAGAAATAGGAAAGGGACACAAACAATAGGCTTTCAAAGCTCCCTGGGGGTGGATAGGTGGATACATTATGTTGTACAGACCCAATCTAACTGCATTTTAAACATGCTATTCTATGTAAGATAATAGCATATTTGATTGGGACATTGAAAGAGCAGCTCCCAGGACAGACGGTTGCACACTTTAATGCTAAACAGGAAGTGGGGGAAACAGGATACATAAGCCAGAGGCACAAAGTCGTACAAGTCACTACTTTAGATTATACCACCCACACAGATCTCACTCGTCACCCACCCTGCTCTTTGGAGGAGTGTAGATGCAGTTTGTGGAGCACGGGTCCACTGAATTTGCATGCCACATACCTGAGAATCCTCCACATGAAAGGACTGACTATGACTTATTAGGGCCCAGCACATGCCGATTATGTTTGTGCCAAATTTAAGCCTCTGGTTCTCAGCACATGTGTCTTCCAAGACATATTTTCGGTATGTCTGGCAATGATTTCCTGTTGCAAAGTTAGTAACTGTGTTATATAAAAGCATGTACTGGATTGTATTTTGTTAGTGGCAATCAGTTGTTTTGGGTATTTCATTTCAGGCTATTTTCTCACTAAACTTGAAGAGAAAAGTCCATGATAAATGGTTATTTGGCATCACAGAAATATCCAGTAGATGGAGCTGTTTAATCATTACCTAAGCAGTATAATAAATGTCAGTGATTAAATGAGGTTAAGAGTTTCAATGCACAGGAAAGATGTGATTCCTTTAGTGCTCAGCACAAATACTAGGAAATCAATCACAAACTTCACATTCCTTTTTGTGAGCTTTGTGTACTTAATGGTATGGTGGCTTTCCTGCTATGTGTACGACAGGGAGAGAGAGAAAGGAACAAAAGGAGGAAATGAAGGGGTGAGGCAATTCATAATTCACAGCTTTATACAACACTTTTCTTTCTTGGATCAATGCTTTGCACCCAGCCCATATCACGGCTGGCCCTAGTCTTAGAACTCCACTTGTGCTGTTTGCCAGCATTACAACTAGCAATAAATAGCCTATCAGTTAGTAAAACAAGGTGCATCTACCCACAGCTTTGCAGTAGAAATTAAAACAATTAAAAACAAGCAAGTGTGCATCATATCACAAAATAAGTCAGGGAAATGAAAGCTCTCAGTTCCAAAGAAATAGTCTTCCAGGACAACTGCTGCCAAGGCCCTATTTCGTATGGCAGATATTCTCACCTCATAGAGCAAGCCCTAATACAGTTGGCACTAGGAGAGGCAGTCTGAGGCATGTGGGTATAAAGGTTAAAATTACCATCTTGAATTGGCCTTGGAAGCACCCAGGAAGGTTTATTAGGAGGCAAGAGGAAGCATCTTGCCCCGAAGGAGAAGGCGTTCCAGAAGTTCCCCTAGCTGGAGAACAGAGAGCAGATTATGCCAACCCAGCCTGAAAGTTAGGAAGGTGTGGGTCAGCATGGCAAGATTTGCAATATCAAAAAGACAGACATTGCACTGAGCCAAAATCCCTCCCTGTACTATGTAGGCAGTGAAAGTGAGGCACTGTGGTGAATTTTCAAAAGACTAGACTTCATGGATGAGAACAAAATCACAGCATTGATGGTCTTTTGTCCTCTTGGTTGTTCAAAGGACCACCATTTTTGGCCACCATTTTTATTCCCTCCCCTTTGCACAATACCTGAAGGATGACCATGGCTACAACATCATATAGCAGCAGTAAAAAAAAAAAAAGATCAAAGGGAGAAGCATTTCCTCCTTTCACCTAACAGACTAGAGTTTGATGTGTTGAACTTTCACACCATCATTAATTCAAGTTCCAAACCTGTGAAGCAGGGCGCTCACAGCCCCATTAATCAAGGACTCTGCATCCTCCTTTAGGGCTGACAGTTTCTCATCAGTGTCACACCCATCCTGTTGGAATTCAGCTTCTAATTCATTCATTACCATCCATTCAAGCACTGCCTCCAAGAACTGATGCATAAATGTTTTAGACAGATAAATGGGCAGTGTAGTATAGAGGGTAAGCATGAAGAGGAGAGAGAAAAAAGTCCTATTGTGTTAGCACTAGCAAGAGATTGGATGTAGCTGACTTGAAGGAAAGAATTCTGGCCTGGTATCTGTAAAGTGCTATTTCAATATTTGCATCATTAATATATACTAAGTGGCATGAATTGCATATTTGAGAAATGTTGGTCGTCTATAATAAAACCTACCATCAACCCAAAGATGTTCTCTGAAGAGAATGTTAAGAGAACAGCCAGAAGAACACATGTAACTTGATCTTTTCAGTGAATATACAAAACAGCTGGCCTTTGTGTATAATAAAAAAGAAAGACTCATGTGTGCCCACACAGACATGTGAAACAACTCATTTCTTCCAAGCCTTATTGCAGGATTTTTGTAAAGGCCCGTGAAGGCAGGGACCTATCTTGCTTCACTTTGTAAAAATACAAAAAAAAAGCCTGTGTGGGAGGCTTCCTTACTGATTTGAGCAGGGAACATAATTTTGTTGTTAAATGATATATTTTAAAGTCATTATAGCAATGAGTTCGCCCCTCCTCTTCCTCCAAGCTGGTCAAATGGGTATCTTAAAAACAGAAGCTCTACCAACCAGAACCCAAAATATTGGTTAAGGTTTAAAATCCTTTTATTTGGGGACCTCGAGGGACTCTGGTACAACAGGCTTTTTGTCTGCAGTCTGCACACGGCGCTCCCAGACTCATTTGTTTGTTTTATTTAGCCCTCATGGGCAAATTTCCTCCATTACAGGTACACTCTTTCCCCCACCCCGCCATCTTCAGTTGTGCTCTGTCTGAAAGGAACGGATATGTGTGAGGAAGGTAAAGTGTGGAATGAAGAAAGGAAACACAGAAAAGGGTTGTCTTTACTGTGAAGAGCTTCTGCTTTGTTTGGAGGATGCCCTTTCTATCAGCAGCCTGGGCTGTCATATTACAAACACGTGAAATGCATCCACATGGATGGGAGTCGAAATGAGCATAAGGTCTCTGGACAGTTTTAAAGTGGCAACATGCCTGCTTCCTCGCTGCAAGCAAGCCAGGAGTGAGACACAATCTGGCTGCAGAGACCAGCCTGCTCGTTTAATAAAGCACTAATCTTGTGTAATGTGAGTGAGCTCACTGCCATAGAAAGTACTAATTATCAGCAGCATTTTCCAAAGGATATGAATAACTCCCCCCTGTGAGAAAGAGGCCCAAGGCACAGCCTGAGTGGCTGTAAGTGCTTAATCCACAACAGGAATGGGTCCTGTGGACTCCTTTACAGCTTCGCTTGTTTGCAAGGGACCTGAATAGCAAAATGGTGATCATTCAAGTTTGGCGGAAAATGTGCCAAAAACAATACCTGCTTTCTGTTTACTTGGTTAGGCTTTGCTGATATCAAAGTTGGCACTCAGCAATCTAATTGAATTATTTGAAATTCAATTTCCCTACAAGGTTTTTAAACACCTACTATTGCTGTCTGAAGTATTTATATTTATTTATGGCATGCATTTATTATTCTTTTTTAGCTGTCCAATTAGGAATGGAAAATAGCTTCAGTTGTACTTTAGGGACTGAAAGACGGGGGATAGGAAATGTTTGATCCATGGATTCCCCTCATAAGTTGTGATCATATGATATATATGGGTGGGTCCCCCACCCCATCCCACCCCAACTTTGGCAGCAATCCAGACTTGTTGAGACTTAAACCATACATTTTCCTTTGCTTCTAATGAAACCCTAAGAAGCTCAATAGGACTAACATGAAAACAATGAATGGACTCATTATTTGGGCTTGATAGATGTATAGACAGAATGTGAAATTTGCTACCACAGGATGTTGTGAAAGACATGCGTTTGGACAGCTTTAAAGGGGAATCAGACAAATTTAGCAAGAGATAAGCTTCACCAATGGCTAATAGCCATGATGGCTGTATTTTATTCCGCTACTGGAGCAGTCTGCCTCTGAAAACCACTTGCTGGGGACATGGAAAATTAGTTATTGCTCTCCTGTCCTGTTTCTGGAATTGCCATGGGCATCTAGGTGGTTGATATTCAAACAGAATGCTAGACTAGATAGGCCTTTAATCTGTCCCAGCACAGTTCTTATGTTCCTATGAAACTATGGATTGCTTGTTTAAATTATGGCTTGTTTACTTTCAACTTGAGCCTACACAGGAATCATGGTTTATCTGAGGCTGACATAATGGTCCGCCTCTCATATACCTGGAAGCTTAAACCATGATATGGGTTCTTAACTAAGCACAACATTGCTTTGCAGTGGGCTGGTTCACATGACATGCCTGGCCACTGTGGATTAATTTACCCATGAGAAGCTGCAGCATGTGCCAGATGCCATTACAAATATGCAAGCCTGACTGGGTGTTTCTATGGCTTGCCATGTTGTCCAAACATGGTTGGTAGAGCTTTTTTGAGGACTAAATATCCCCTGCATAACCTGTGATCTACTTCAGGACCAAAGTAAATCACATTATCTTAGTCCACTACAGCAAATGCAACGATCTTGTGACTTATGAATTCACCTTAGAATAAAGCTTTGTGGCCACTGTCCACTTCATATATTGCGTGAAGAGTTATCCACAAATTGGAAGAATTATATAAACATACAGTAGTACCTTGGCTCATGAACTTAATCCATTCCAGGACTCTGGTCGGGACCCAAATTGGTCATGAGCCAATTTCCCCATAAGGGTCAATGTAAATAAGGTTAATCCATTTTGCAACTATTTTTTTTACTCACAAAAATTTGAAGCAAGTGGAAAAAAACAACAAAGATTGCGGCCATCTCCCCCCCACCAGCGATCATGTGGGGGGGGGGGGACGCGGGCGTGATCGCGGATGTGCGAGGGGAGGCAGGCATGGGCGCTCTTGGGCAGGGAACATGGGCGCAATCGCGGCCCTCTCCCCCTTCCCAGCACAACCGTGGTCGCACCCGTGCAGGGAAGGTAGGCGCGCTCACGATCGTCACCCAATGCAGAGTTCGCGACCTGTGGGAAAATGTTTAAGAAATTTTGTTCGCAACCCTATTTGGTCGTGAACTGAGGCGTTCGTGAACTGAGGCACCACTGTACTGGATGAGGAGAGAGAGAGAGAGAGAGAGAAAGATGGACCTCATTATCAGAGGAAACTGAAATGCAAAAAGTACAGATAGTGATAATAGCCTTAACTGTTGCCATTCACAAACTGTTGTTGGCTAATAATCCAGCTATCAGCAAACTATTCATGAGCAAAGGAAATTCAAGGACAGATATCACTGTGAAATTATTGAAGTAAATTCATGAAATTCAACTGTTTTTGCCTTGATTTGTAGGCAAATCACACTATACAAGTCAGTTGGCTCACCATTGCAATGGCATCTATGCTATCACCTAGTTAGATGAATGGAAAAATACATTAGAAGATACAAATTCATACTCCCTCCTCTTTCTTGGTGCTGCAGATGCTGGGACCCAAAGAACATTGTTTTAGCCCAAAGGGGGCATGTGTGGTCGTCGCCCAGAGGATATTCACTCTGCAATAAGAAATAGGAGCTCTCATTTGCTTCCCCGCTCAGTGTGCTACCAGCCTCCAGAGAAATGGTCCAAGAAGGCATTGAGAAGGGAATGGGGGGCTGTAGAGGAACAAAGGAAGCTCTGTTGGGAGGAGAAAGAGAGTGGCTGGCACTTAACCAAAAGATTTGTGCTTTATTCTCATCCCATCCTCACCAAATAACACCCTTTGGTCCTGTACCAATTAACATGGTTCCAGACTCATTAATCACAAATGCATTTATTTTTGGAAACTGCAGTTGACTTACATCAAGTCAGAGCACTGGTTCATCTGGCTCAGTGCTGTCCTTAATTAGGACCTAACTGTGTGACACTAGCCATTTGATTAGAAATCGCATGGATTAAACAATATGAGATATAGATAAATGATGATAATTTGACATTTCTCACTCCTGGAGCACCAAATCTGCATTTAGAGGAAACTGTATTTTTCCCCCACAATATGATCATGCAGGGCATGATTTCTTACTCAGATCACAGCCAGGAAGGGAAGATTTAAACCTTTCCTCCTTGCATGCCATGGTGCCAGTTGCTATTCCCACCTCCTGTGCAAATCGTTTTTAATTCTTAATTTTAAAAATGCTAGGATGCTAATCATAATATTCATGTCACATGTAACTAAGCCTTGACTGGCAGTGACTCTGCAGGGTTCCAGACAGAGGTCTTTTCCAGGCATCCCTCTGTATGTTGGGATCAAACCTGGACCTTCTGCCTGCGAAGAATGTCCTCTTCCATTCAGCTGCAGTCATTATCCTGCAGCCTGTAATCAACCAGAGACGTGTTAGGAAGTTGTGGAGGAAAACCCCCACTAACACAAATAATTATCCCGTGTTCAGAAAACTTGCAGCTGGTCATTGGATGAGCAGCTTTGCTGATCATGAGATGATCGAACATTGAGTTAAATTTCACATTACACTAAGCTTGCACTGAAATCTTACACAGAAATAGATAACCAAGCTAACTAACCTGCTTTCTTGCCTAGTGCACAAGCTGCCTTTTTGCCAGATGGGATGGACAAAGACTACAAGAAAAAGATGCAAGTGGGTATACTGGCAAGCAACTGACCCTATGTCATCTCACATAGGAGAGCTAACACAGGAATACACCCATCTTCCTGTATTCAGCCATATAGAACATTTGTCATGTCAGAAGTATCAGCAACCAACTGGAGAGCCTCAGTGGACTGATACAGCTCCCCTCCTTGGGAATCCTGCCAAGCTGGATCAGATCTGGAATTGGATTTCTTAAGATACCCCAGGCTAGTATTAGTATTCAAAGCTTTTAAAGACCTGGACCTAACTCAATGTTAACGATTTATTCAAAAGTGCAGTCCTATCATATAACTGGAGGTTATTTTTCAAAGGAACTTGGGGAAGAGACATAGCAGTTTATCCTCATGTTGCTAAGAAATTTTACTTGATTTTGTTCTTGCAGTCCAGTTCGTATGCAGACCATTGTGTCAATTTTAATAAAGCCATTTTAAGGCTAAGCCATGGATACTACAAAGAGATCTCTGCTTGTGAAGGAAACCCTGCTGTATTCCAGACACCTCCAGGGTGCAAGATACTAAGATTTTCTTTCACTCACTCATATTCTTGGGTGGTTTCCCCAAACTTAAAAAAGAAGCTTTAGTGAAATTTGAAGTATTACTGGACAGATGGATGAAAGTAATTTTGCTTGGCCCATAAAAAACGATTCCAGTGTGACGGCTCATGGTCGGATCTGCAATGACCTAAGCACTTTTTTTGCTCCAAAGCTTTGCTTGTCAATGAGTCCTCATGGATTAGAAGCTTACTCCACTTACTGGAATTATTTTTGTTAACTTCATATGCATTCCAGTCAGTGTATGAAAAAAATCCACTGCAAAGTCTGGTATTTTTACAGTTGTTAATTCTGGTAAATTGCCAACAGCTGATAATTTCCATGGGAAAAAGTAACCCACAAACTCTGAAAAAGAACAGGTAGGCTCATAACTCCACATGTCATCTAGCACATTGCTTTATGAAGTGTTCAGTTAGCAACACAGTAGAGTTCTTACTTGTACAAAGAGGCTGCATGGAGAAACTTTCAGTAGAACCCAGCTGTATGATCAAAATAGATGCTCTTTTATGATATTACTTTCCCGTATAAGAGTATCAAGACTTCATTGCACTGGGACAATGCAATGGTCAACAGAATAGTAGTCAATAGCCAATAAAGGACTGATTTTTCTAGCAATTCCTGGTCAAGTGTTGAGTTAAAACATGAAAATGAAAGTCATGTGAAATTGATGATTTTTTTTCTACTTCAAAACAAGTTCCATGATAATTTTGATGTTCAAAATCCAATTTTGCGCATGTACTGAAACTAAGATTTAGATGCCTACATTTGTGTTTTATTACCTACTTCACATATACCGACATCATTACAGCTGTATGCCATTTCTAACTAAAATATACATATCTCTGGAAATCACAGGACTTCAACACCAAACTTAATCTCTATCTTTCACAAACCATGTAATTAACTTCTGAACATAGAGCACAACTTAGTGAAAATCACCAGAATAATACTTCAATATATGACTCACTTTTCATGTATTTTAAGCACCTGCAAATTTCATTAATTTCACATGATCAACTGAGTGCTCAGACCAACTGATTTTCAAAGACATATTAAGTACGTAAAAGGCAGTCAAAAGCAAGGAGTGGGAGATTTGCAACTAGTGTAATTTGAGGTACTGAATTCCAGCTTCTAGGAACCTTTTGCCAGATCATTAAGTCATTAATATTTTTAGCAGTAAATGTAATTTCAGGCTTGCTTATTAACATGAGCATTTATCATCAAACTCTTCCCACATGACTAGGGGACATGCTCAAAACATGTCTGTGAATATCTAAGTTTAAATGAAATAATATAGCAATAATAATAACTTTGTTCATATAATCACCTAAACAATAGTTTAGGTCGAGAAATAGAACCACAGTTTAGGTCATGTTGTTAGATTCCAGCTCCCATTATGCCCAGCTAGATGTCTAATGATCAGGAATGATGGGAGTTCTAGTCAAGTAACATTTGGATTGTGACAGGTTTCCTGATTAAGTCATTAGGAAAAAACATAGTGAAATTGACCTTACTTTCTCTAACTTTCTTCCATATGCAAGAGGAGGGAAGTTGATATGTACATGAATGTCATTCCTGCTTGTAAAACATAATTACGTCCTTTGGCAACCCTGAACATGAACACAAGCAAAGAAATAATTCTCGGGAAACTTTTATAATATCCTTAACTTGAATTCATATTCAAAAGTGCATTTCTGTACAAATGCACACTTCTGAAAATGCACATTTGCACAAGTGTGCATTTGAGCAAATCTGCTCACCCCCCAAATTCATATTGACTTGGAACTACAGACTTTGTTTGGAAAAACATGATTTTTTTTTTAAATGTGCCTTTTTACAACTGGAAATAATTGAGCATTTTAAAAAATGCTCATTTTTCCCCAAAGGGCAAAATAAATAAATAAATCTGTGCTTTGGGGAATGTAAATGAGGCAAAATGAGCTTTGTGGAAGAATCTGGGGAAACTCAATGAACCTAAGCCCTAGAGAAAAGCGAATACTTATGCTTCACTTACTTACCTCAGTTAGAGAAGCCAAATGTAAGTAAGCCAGAATTTGAAGCCACAGTTGAAACAAACCACAGTTCCCAGAGTTTGTACAAGTGTTTAGGTCTAAAGCAATTGTGAAAGCTTTCACTGAAAGAGGTTTTGTTTGTTTGTTTGTTTTTGAATAAGTTTTATTCTTAATATATACCTAATCAAAAAAAAAAGACCTAAAAAGCATCAGTCATCGATAACATCAGACCTATTGGGTCAGCATCCCACCTTTTTTCTTTTTATATTAAACTATAAACATATTTAAGTCTATGCATAGTCCCGTTTCTCTAGCCAACGATAAAAAGAGTCCCAAGTTTGATAGAAGTCTGTATCTTCTTTCTCCTTCAGAGACAACTTTCACTGAGAGAGTTTCGATGACATGCTACCCCTTCCTGTGATTAAACTGCACAGTGTGCATTGTCTGGACAATAACCTAAGATTTGCTGAAAAGCCAATCAGATCTGCTGTGGTTTATTCACTCCCTTCTCCCCCTGCCTGGTCCTCCCACCATCCTTCATTCACAGTTGACTCCAATTCCCATGATGCTTTACTCCTTCCCTCGTTCAGCAGCCTTTTTATCATTGGTCCACTGTGTGCTTAGGTCATGCTTTTGCTTCGCCGCCTCCCCTCACCAAGACATCTCGCCACCGCCACCACCCATTCTTTCCCATATTTATATTTCTAATAAAATCTGCAAAGCTGTGCATGCCCTTCTGTGCTTTCTATTTGTGTCCTGCTCTCTTTGCCTATGCTAGTTAATTCATTCTCCTCCCCACTTGGAAGCACCTCTCGCTACATAACACCTCTCCCTCATGCTGCCCACCTTCCAAGACTGTGACTTACGTTGCAGCGATCACCCTGGCTTCCAACACCATCGGCACAGCTGTTTGCACTCACCCTCACTCCTGCCTTTGTTGCTTCATCTGCTGAGACCCCCCCGAGTTCATGCTGCCAAGCTGTCACTCACTTCGACCCACATTTCCACCCCATGGCCCAACTTCTCAACTACCTTTCTCCTTCCTACCATCCTACTTGTAAAAGAGCTACGTTTCCTCCCAAGAATATGCTGTGTTTCTGCTCCAAAGAAGATCTTTACTGAGGTTGAGATTTTCTCTGCCCAATCTTACAAGATAAATCTCAATTACTGCAGCCCAATGACATGGCGAAGGTGAGCAGCCAAGCGTGCTCTGTCATCATTCTTGCCCTTCCTGGCTAAGAAAAGTTAAAAGGGTGGGGTTAACTGGATAGGTCCAGCTAGTGGTAAATTCACATTTGCATGAAGTAATGGTTCCTGCTGGGAACAGTTCCTTAAAGTGGGTGTATTATCATTTCTGAAAATTCCCACACTTTTAAGAGTCCAAACATAGTCTGTGGAGAACCTGGCACATCTGTGGTAGCAACTGAAGCTTTTTTGGTTTTGCAATGTAACATTCATATAGGCATGATATGCTGTGCTAACTCTAAATATGTAACAATGCATTAATGGTTGAAATTCAGATGGCTAAATTGGGTAATCAAAATTTGAAATCAAAGGTAAGGTGTGAAATAGAATGGAAGTGGAGGTGAATTGCAAGTGAAAATGAATACTCTTCAGTGTGCAAAGGAGTGCTGTGCAAAGCTGTTGAAACAATGAGTTAAAATGAGTTGAAGAGACATAGTTCATTTGCAAAAAGGGGGGGACAACAAAAGAAATGGAGCAAATATTTGAAAAAACAACAGGAAAATCTGAAAAACAGATCAGTCAGTCAGATGGCTTTGTCCTGTTCACAAAATGCATTCTTTCTTCATCCCAGAGAGGAAACGAAAATCTAACACCCAGGTTTGTCCATGAACCTGAGTTAGGATTTCATTTCCTGAAGTTTAGAAATTGGTTTTATATGGGTCTTGGCTCTCCAATATTAAAGTTTATCACATGCTTAATATTGGCTAGTTTGAAGGCAGGCTTATCTTGCAAACACAATATTCAGGGCACTAGAATGTATTCCATTATGAAAAGGTAGGAAAAATATGAATGGGATTAAATGGAGAGCAATATTAAGTTCTTATTGCTTCCAAGGATGTGTTAGGCTTCCAGAAATGAAAATGGAATAGTGGCAAGTTGTCCTGGGTGGTAGCAAGCTCCTTCCTGCAATGCTTCAAGTGAAACTGTGCTTCAATGCCCATTAAAACATATTTGTTCCAGCCATAAAGTTATCTCAGTCCTGAAGCACACAAGAGACGTAAAAAGAGTTTGCCACCTTTTTCATTTTCTGTACTGTCATCTGCAGCAAATAGTAGCTCTTAAGGAGGAGCCTTTTAAAGCAAAAACCCAGCCATTGATAAAGACTGTGGTAATTGTTCAAGACAAGATTCTTCAGTAACTTCTTTCTGAAGCTGGCACATGTGATGTGCAGAAGTAATACAAGCCTGTATGTCTGCAACAGAAGAAACAGATGTTTCTCTGGATTCTTAGCACCAGAAGGCAAATAATAACCATAGCCATGGTATCAACGTACATTCAATGGACTATAAATTGTCTGACAGTCGCGTACAGGAGGGTATACTCTGATTTGGATGAAACAAAGCCATATTTTAAAAGGAAAAGGGCAGCTGAGTGAGCTGAAGGTGTACTTTGTTTGCTTCACTTTTATACTCTGTAATGCAACAGAGCATTTTGTCTGTGACATCTGCACTTAGGTAGGACAGTGCCCCAGTCTAGTTAGAAAGAAAAGGAAGACATAATGATTTTGGACTGCAAGACAGAACACACCTCAGGCAGTGGCTAGAATGTAGTGCATTTAACTCCAGTTAACGCAGCCTTCATACCCTAAAGCTTAGGTAAGACAGGCCTTCGCAGATCAAGCCCAGGGGAGCTTGGCCTCCACCAGTGCTGTTTTTGATCCAGGAAGAAACTCTCTGTTAAAGACCCGAACACATCTAGGGCCTGTCTAGCCATCTAGGACTTGTTAGGAGATGGACAACAAGCTGCTTTCTTTGGCAAGGTATCCTGGTAAATTGCAAAATATAAATTGTTTGAACCATTTGAAGCAGCTGGTTCATGCTGGGACTATGAGTTTCATTGATGCTAGAACTTGCTGTTCGGCTCTAGGTTGATTCATAGACAGAGTGAGTTTTCAGGGGCTAAGGGCTCATCTGGACCGATCGCCTTGGCTGAGAAAGTGTCTAATGCAACCTTGCCTAGCCTAGCTTCCTCCTGTTAACTGTCATCAGTACTAGCGGGGGAAATTGCCAGGAATGCTGGGAGATATAATCCAAAGCATCTGGACAGCACCGCATTGGGAAAGGCTAGCTTCAAGCATCTGTGATTGGATGTGTCTAGACCACTTTCTAAATTCCAAGTAAGCAGCTGTCACCAACTAACTTATGTCCCCAATTATAAATGCTGTTATTTATGCTTAGGATTTTTTTAAAGTTTAGTTTAAGGATGAGGAGGGAGCAGCAATCCTTTACCAACTTCCCTGACAGAAATTCCTGGGTTTTTTTTATAAGATTGACTTCTGAATAAACACTATAGGATAACATTCTAAAGGCTTCAGAGAAGAGACAGGTTTCAAGCTGGAATATGAAGAAATTGTGAGAGGTTGAGTGGACCAGAAATAAGGAAAGTTCTGTAAAATTGTCTGAAGCTCACTACATGAAGCTCAATTCCAGAATGGCCTTGACATTCTTATCTCATCTTATGCATGACCACAACCACCACCTTAAACACTTGACTGTTTTTGTTTTACCAAACTAAAGTAACTGCTCTAGAGAGTTGCTTGCTAGGAAACATGTTTCTTCATTGTTCCTGAAGCCTGACCTGTTTCTTTTCTTCAAAAGCAATGCTACAGCCTCTAAAATCTTTAGGTGCCTTACCAGAACACTGCCATCAGTCCAGCGGAAGTCACTTTCATACATTTTATCATTTAGACCAATCCACTGGTAGTCATGTCCTATACCTAGGGGGGAAATGAAAAAGCGAAATAGTTTTGCTAACTTTTCCATAAAAGGGAATTGTCTGAAAATGAAAGCATTTTCATCGACTGAATCAGGCTTCCTGTGCTTTCTTTTTTTAACTCAGAAGACAAATGAATACTTGTAGAGCTCTCCCCCACCCTATCCCTTTTTTGAAAGCTCATGATATTTATAAAACTGTTTTCAGAAACTATATTTTTAACTTATCTCAAATTTTTCAGTTGACTGCTGTAAATAAAAGTATAACTGCTTTTCAGATAGCCATATAAAATGTTTGGCAGTTACAATTATTTGAACTAGACTGCTCTGGAACATTATTACATTTAAATAATTTCAACTTAACAATGGTTTTCTTGTATAAGACCAATAATTCATTCATAGACATGGACGCATGTATTGATTGCATTCATATTGAACATGTCTTCTATCCTAGAACTCAAGGGGAGTTCTTTGGGGTTCTGTGACAGTCACCCATCTAACATGGACCAGGTCCAATCCTGTATTGCATACAGTGGGGCTACAAGCTAGCTTAATTAGGAACATACTTCCTGCTCATTACTGTTGCCGTCTGCTATTGCTTTCCCAGCTCTGTTATACACGCTTTGAAATGGGATAGTCCAGACTCCTCCCATAATGCACTTACTGTGATCCACCCCCTTATTGCGCATGTGACTGCCCGATGCAGATTGCGTGCTCCGAGGTGTAAGTCTGCGCTGTTCTGTTGACATTGGAGGTGGTGGAGTGTACACAGTAGCAAACCCTCATTGTATCATTTATTTAGGTATAATAAAATCCAGAATGCAGTGGGCATTCAGAATTCCCTGACGTAGGTAAAAACTAAGCCTCACCTGTGTATAGGGATCTCTGTGTGCACAACTGAAGTCCTGCTTAAAGTACAATTGTGCCCCAGGGATTAATTTTAACTCCTTGTTAAATTCCTTGTTAATTCATTTGCAATTCAGTGGGAAAAAAGAGAAACTGAGATCACAAACAACAGAAATGGCCACCATCCTATTTCCAAATCGATATCCTATCTCTCATTTAGCTGTAATGTTCTGCAGTGCCATAGCACTGATCTTTTCAAGGTGATGTCCTCCTAAGACTGTTTTCAAAAATATGTTAAAAGCAGAGATGTGCCAAAGTACTTGGCAGACAATCAACAATCTAGCAGCTTCTCAGAAGGAAAGGCAAACTTGACAGCAAGAATGAAGATGTGTTTTTTTCCACTAATATTACTAGGGACTGACTCTTACTCAGGTGTTAAAATAGCTAATGAAGACTTACGTGCATTAGTCTGGAATGATACCCTGTGTTTTCAAAACCCACTTGAAATGTCAACTCCTTGTAACAGAGCATAAAGTGACTGACGCTGCTGAGTCTGTGAGGGGCCATATTTTTTAAAGCACCTGGACATAAGATGGTCTAAGAAAAGGAACCTCATCCTGTTTCCAAACACCTCACTTCAGTTTTCTTCACATGTAATGTTCATGAATTCAGTTCTTTACTCTTGTAAAATATTATTTCCTTCAAAGTTCAGCAGTTTCTCCCACCCCAGCTAATGAGTATGACAGACCATATGAAGGGACTAAAGTAGCCATCAAGGACAAATGATTTCCCTTGGAAGGGATAAATGCTAACTCACATTTTAGAAAACATTTAGAGGCCTGGTGCTTACAACCATTTCATTCCCTATGCAGTCTTAGGCATATCATTGAATTGAAATGCCACATACGGTTCACAAAGAGCTGCTCCTCATGAGACAGGATGCTCGTCAGATGGGCCCCCTGGAGGCGGCACTCTCTCTCTGCTGCGTCCCATGTGCGGCGATGAGCAAAGTATTTGTAGCACTGGCCCTGGAACTTGTGCCACCCATAATCACAGGTTTCAGTGTCTGCAACAAAGAAGGACAAAACTCTTAAGTTAAGTACAACAGAATGATATTTCGGGCTACCAATTGGCTGTGTCAGCCAACCCTGCAGCAACATTCAATGCCAAGGTGACCTGTCTAAAGAGTATTCAGATTTTTTAAAAGTAAATAACCAAATAACCAAGCAGAACATGGACACTTATGTACATGTGCTGATTTTTCAATGTGTCTGTGTCCCTTCTAGACTTTATTCTTTGGCCTCTCTTATCTTCAGATTTGAGCAAGTAGCCTAGGGCAAGAAAGCATGGTCTGGAAAAGTGAATTTTACTAAGGAATGGAAAAATAATGGCAAACTGGTGGACATCACAAAGGATTGGTGGATAATCACACTGAAGGCAGAAGCTCTAACCAACACAGGTAAACACCTTCTCAAGAATTCAACATCTGCTCATGAAACCAGGCCTTTCTTAGATTTCCTCACCATAGCAGGCTCTTGCTCTGTTAAAAGCAGAAAGTATCCTAATCTGGATAGTACCCAAGTTATACTTCTTCACCAGAGAGAACTACGACCATTAAATTTGCCTATACAGCTGTTTGGACAATAGCCACTATCTGTGGGTTTTTCAAATGCCTAACTTCAGCTATTAGTGCAAACAAAAAAGCAAAAAGGAAATTCTACATGAGATGCCAGATCCCCCATTCCATGTGGAATTATAAAAAAAAAAAAAAAATTGACCTTCCAGTCTATGTCATGTAAATCTTGGACAACTGTGCTATCATTTAACATTCCACAGGAAAAGGGAGCAGAAATGAAACTAAGCTAAAAGTTTCTTTAAGCCCTCTGGTATCCTAATGGTTGAAAATGGCACCCTGTTCTGGACAATTAAAGCTCACCCATTTACTCTGTTAACCATTATTAAATTACAGAGTCATAAACTCACAGAACTAGATGGGACTCTCTAGATCACACACGACTGGGCATTCGGCTCAAACAAGCTGCTCTCCATGCGCCCCAAACTCAGATATTGGAACTGAACTAGACGGGGAAAACACTGGATTGAAGTAATGGAACATAGTGGGGCTGAGCAATGGCTTGGTTCTATTCTCTTGCATGTTCCTTTTCATGTAAAAAGTTGTTGCCCTAAGATAAAATACCCCTTGCTTCCCATTACTTCTAGCTTGAACAAGTCTCATTGAAATCAATAGGATTTGGTTTCATCACAGCTAAATTGTACCACTAATTCCACAAAAGTTTTTTGCTGGAGTAGGGTCCATGTAGTATCTTAAAGAAAGGGGGCACATATGTTAAAACTACAAAAAAAGAAAGAAAAAGGTTAGATCCAAGTGGATTTGGGGGATCAAATACAGAAGAGCTTTGTGTGGATGTAGTTTGTCTTGGTAACCTCAAAAATACTGGCTGAATTACTTATTTCAGGAAAGTGACCTGAAACAACTGCAAAAACTGCAAAGTGGCTGGCACACAGTCATGGGGGAAAATTATTGTTGTCATGAAGTTCAAAGCTCAAGTGCTACCTTAAAAGCGGTTAAGACTGCCCAGATAATAATGAAAAGGCCCCTAAGGAGAGCCTTTTAATAAATACAAAGGATTGTTTTCTGAAGGCAGCTATAAAATTGGAATATGAAATAATGAAATGCATATTGTCTGTCCTCACATGATGGATAGCCCTGATAAGAATGCACTGCTGAGCAGCATCTGTATATCAGCCAATAATTCAACTCTGCTAACAAGAAGCAAACATGAAGCTTGGAACTTAGCACATTTCAATGGCTTCCTGTCATTTATACTATGCAGATTACTGTAAAACTACCATTTCAACTCTATTTTAAAGCACTTTAAACTATTTTAAACTACTTTATTTATTGTAAGCTATCCCAAGATGTTCTGTAGAGAATGGGATAGAAACGCTTTTAATAATAAATAAATAAATAAATAAATAAATACCATAGGACCTAAAATGTCAGTGTTCCTTTCACCTGTGGTGCTCCCCTGGTAGATGGTCTTTTACCACGTGGTAGAGCATTTTATTTATTTAGAAATTTTATATTTCGCCCTTTATAGAGCCTCAGGATGACAAAAACATAAATACTTGTAAGACAAAGCTTAAAGCTGTCTACAAACTATGAGTATTTTACTTTTTCAGTTATTCCTTGTAACATTTATAAACAGCTTTTCTGCCAGAAAAGAGTCTATGATATGCAGCCATTTCAAATCCGTGTGTGTGTGTGTGTGTGTGTGTGTGTGTGTGTGTGTGTGAAATACAATAAACTTGCCCCATTGCTTTGGATTAGTATTGGACAAAACTAACCTTAGTCAGATTGAGTCCCCACTACTTTGCACATTGTAGCCAATTTCTAGCTGATTGTTCAGGGTCTGAATAAACCACAGTGATGAGTGGAATCTGATCTTTTTTCCCCTCTGAGGATGACAATATGCAGAAACATGTTTGGCATATTATATCTTCCAATAAATCTTTCGCTTTGAGTTCCTTTCTGACAACTTGCTTCCTCTCTTTTTACTTCGTTACTGCCCCTCCTTTTTTTGTTTATACAAAAATGTTAAGAGAATATGTTTCAATAGCTTCCTATAACCTATAACTTGGAGTGTAGGAGAGTGGAGCTCCTAGCCCCCTTGAAAACCATTTTTAGTGTCCCAGGTCACTTCAAAATTCTTTAATTGCTGCCCATTTCATTTTAATGCTATATTTAATGCTGCATTTTAAAATGATATTTTACATTTTGATTTTTTTTTCTTTTTAAAGTATTTTATATTGTTGTGGTTACTTTTAAAACTTTTCAAAAAATATTTTTGGCACAATCCAATGAGGCTGCCTGCAACCCTCCAAACTTGGAGAATTATTAACAACAAGAAGGATCTGAGTATGGATTTCCTGTTCCAAGCTCCGAGAGATTTTCTGATGCTTTCTGGGTTCCTCGGATTGCCCTATTGTTCTGCTTATTTATTTGTATTGTGTGTTTAACTCTGAGTGCTTTAGCTGTAGGACAACTCATAGAATGAATGAATGAATGAATGAATGAAATGCCATCTTGAAGTAGTAGCCTGCACTATGGCATTGTAGCTTTCTTTGAAAAATGGAAGTCTGAAGGTATTTAATGATTTTCCTTTTTCAACTACAGAGATTTCAAACATGTAATTCTCCATGAACATTCCAAAATGGCAGATGGCCTAGAGGTTTTATTTCCTCTTAGTATAAGGTCTATAAAAGATATAGGCTTCCTAACAAAAAACACAAAACTGTTAGTGTAGAGACACCAATAATTTTTTGAATTGATTAATAATTTAGATATAAACATTAGGGTGCATTTTACTATTTCACTACATCTGAAGCATTCATAGTCAAAATGTATTACATAAAAACTGAAGCGGTGCTTGGCATTTTTACAGAGCCTTAAAAGGTGTTGCTGTAAACCCATGAGTCATTATAGTGCAGAAGTTCATTTTTATTTATGGATTCTGGGTATAACATTTAAATTTCCTCATATACACATCATCTCTTTATATCTACAGAATGGATATACTTTTCCAAACACTGTATTAAAGTTATATATCCTAGGTTCTGAACAAGGGAAGGTATTGTTTTTCATTTTAGTGTTGGGGTGGTGGCAATTATTGCAACAAATCTGTAACAATGGGTCCACTGCCTTCTTTAAAAGCCCTGCTAAAAAACCAGAAAATGAAGTCTGAATGCCAGTTACTACTGAAGTCAGTAGAACAGAAAGCTCTGGGTTTGGGCTGTGATGTCCTGGACTGGGTTTGCATTGCCTTCAGGCATGACATTCAGTGAGTGGTCACCAGCAGGTCACTTCCTGGTCTAATCTATCTCACAGACGTGTTCTGAGGACAAAATAAGGATATCCTATGAATGCATCTTGGAGGCCGAGGAAGAATAAGATGCAGATGTGGTCAGAACCTCTGTGCGTGCCTATTTGGTTCATTCAAGCAAACCTAAAGCCAGGCCTTCTCCAGGAACCTTGAATGTAAGGCACAAATTAAGACCCACTGGGCTATTCTGGCAATGTAACTGGGTACAAGGAAGGTATGCTGATGGGGGAGCAGCTAGCATAGCATCAGGTTATGCATATTCAATTGCATAATCTGAACTGACTCTACATTTACACAAGCTGAACATTAAGCAGCCTGTTTGTACAAGAGTTTGGAAACTACACAAAGAGCATGGTCTTCAGTCATGGAAACAACCATGTTCATGAAAAGTTTGCATGTGCATAGGATTCCCCATGTGAATAGGAGCCTTGCTTTTGCTCCTGAGGATCAGACTCTATCCAATGGGTTCAGAGTACCTAAAACAAACCAAAAAACATTAGGAAGAATTTCCTGGTGATACAAGCTCTTACGACAGTGGAACTAACTACCTCAGAATGTGGAGGAGTCACCTTTGAAGGAGGTTATTAAGCAAAGGGTGGATATTCACCACGCAGGGGTCCTGTAGGAATAGATTTCCTGGTTTGTCAGGGGATTGGACTAGAATATTGGAGTCACACCCAGGTCTATAGCATGTGAATATGGTCTGCTCATTGACCAGCAAAATACATATTAGTCAGGAGTAGGGCTTGCTGTCCTGGCTGTTCTACTTGGCGATGACTTAGGAACAATCCTCCCATCCAGCAGGGCCGTGTTCAGAACAAGTTTACTCTCAGGCTCCCAGGAAAGCTTAACTGGCTTGGAACTGGACATGAAACGAGGAGATGTGGTTCTGTGACAGACCAGCTGCACTGCATGCAGAAGCTGCTAGGTTCAATTCCCAGGATGGACTGGAAAAGTATCAATCAGTGTTGACACTATCGGGATAGGTAGGTCAATGGGTTGAGTCAGCATAAGGGAGTTCCCTTTGTTCCTAAGCTTGCAAAGGAAGAACTTATGAGTCCAGTTTAACTAACTGCCTTTAAAAAGTGACTTTCGGATTTTTTTTTCCTCCCTTCTTCCCAGTCCTCTGCTGTGAGAACTCATCTAGAAACTTTTCAAAAGGAGTTCCTTCTTTCTTTTCCAAACTATAATGACTTCCAGAAGAATGCCTGTGGGCAGAGTCAACAGTAAGCACAAACATTTGCATATTAAACTCCTTTATACAACTGAACACTTCTACTAAAGAAATCATTCTGCTTAGGAAACCTGGAAGAAAAGAGGAGGAACAAAGAAATGAAATCAGACCATAACTATACTGTGCCAAAGAGAGATGTCTACTTACTCACATTTGCACCGGTACAGTTTAGGTAACAGATTCAACAGTACATATAACTTTAGTGAACAGTGTAAGCTATGGAAACTTTGCTGAGATTCATGTATGAACATTCCATTTTAGTTTAACACAGAGAGAGAATGGGGGTTGGGGGAAGAGAGAAGACAAGATGAGTTAGACATGTTGTCTTGATCCAGTTACTGTCCTACTAGAAATGCTGGGTCTTGGGGTCCCAACCTTCCAGCTTGGAATGAAGGCTGCTCCTACTGAGGATAAAAATTGAGGGTACAGGAAGGGGAAAGAGGAGGCCAGAAGTACCCTGCTTGACTCACACTTACACATAAGTAAAGAAACCGAGGAGCTTGGTTTTCTGACACCTCCTTTTAAATTATTCAAAGCATCCTTAACTCTTTCTACTGGGCAAGAATGAGTCTACTAATGCTAGAACTCAGGTTCATCTTACTAAGATGAATGGTAGCAGTTACCACTCCCCAAGCAGGACACCTGCACTGTATAGACTGATGCTACTCCAGCCTTTCTTCAATCTCTGGCACCACCAGTGATGTTCTCTGGTAGCATCCATTTCCTCTTTCATCTTGGTTAATAATTAGTGCTATGATCAGCCAAAACATATACAAATTTATCAGAATGAACATAGAATATATCTCAGTTCAGTCCAACAATTTATATGACCAAGCATCCAAATCATGGATTGATTCTCTAGTTTAGGAGACTGTGTGGCATGTCCCTTTAGCCTAATATACCCGAACCCAATGTTAGTCAAATACTGAAGAAAAGTATTCAGAAAGTTCCCTCACTGTTATTGGAAAAAAAAGTGAGGAACGTTCAAAAACTAGTAAATGGCAAGGAAGTTTGGGATTTCCCAGTTATAACTTTTCTATCTTTTCCCACTGTGGAAACTAACTTTGGCTGCAGTTCTCAGCTCCTCCTCAGTACTGATGACCACTTCCAAGTTATGACACAGAACACATCAAAAATGGCTGAATGCCAACGAACAATCATAAATTATTTTATCCTTCTTAGCATGGCCAAAAGCATCTGCCTTGTCCCATCTTGCATAAGAATATCAAACATTCACAATGATTTCCCCTAAATTAGCAGTGCATTATGAGAAAATAACAAAGAATGCAAGGCACGAAACACAGTCAAACCCAGCAAGCATTCATTTGTGTCTTTCTATGGCATGGAAATACATTTACCATCTTTTGGGCTTTACTTTAAGTCTGATGAAATCAGGTCCAATGACATGAAATCTTTCAGAAAACCATTTGTTAAGCCAATGCACTTTGTTAAATGAAAAACGCTGGTATGAATTCCCTCCCAAACCACCATACAATTGTAATTGGTGGAATTCAAATTCCAACAGTGATTAATAGTGGTCTGGTTTAGACTGACTAACTATAAGATGTTCCCACAAACTAGCTCAAATAAACTCACCGGTTGGTCATAAAGAAAACCTTAAAGCTACTGTGATTTTCGAGCTATTTCACTTGATGGAGAATGATATTCTCAGAAACAAGCTTATGCTGTAAAAACATTGTAGATTTCTTGTATTAAAATAGCTGATTTTAGAAGACATTTCCAGATACACTACTGAAAAACTGAAACATAATGAGTGCTGGATCTACTCCTATGCCTGAGGTTTCAACATTAAGAAAATAAAACCCAAAAAAGGTCCCTTCAGGCTTATGGATTTTTTAAAAAGCTCTTTCAAATTCACAGCCTTTCACCCAGTAGGCTTAGGATGAAAGACAAGCCTGAAACATGCCAATATTAATGTAATTATGTCTGGAGGACACTCTTGTTCTAGCAATGAGTACATCCAGTCAAAGCAAGATGGAAAAAGGAGGAGATATTTTCCTACATCTGTAAAGGGGCCCAGCTTACACCATTTGAATTTTCAGCTCATTCTTCTTCTTGGAAATTTCCCTGTTACCTTTGGACAGGACTGAAAAACCCATGCTGAGAAACTCATGTTTATTCTGTAATACCACCTTTCCAAATGCAGGCCAGGGGTGTGATAACAAAACAGAGCTGGGAAGCTCATGGCAGGTACATAATTAACAGCTAATGAGGGTCATTATGTGAACATGTTTCTTATGCTTCAAGACCACAAGACCTAGACACAGAAGAAAAGAAAACATGATGTCAGCTTGAAAAAAAGCTTCTTGGTCTTGGTCAGGAATCAGGCAGCTCCTTAGGTTTATCTCATACTGCAGGTGCTAAATTTACATAGCACAGTGAGGAAAACAGGCATATATGGTATTTCATGATGTTTCGCTCTATGCTTACATTGTATCCACATTTTCAACATTTTCTTCTGTGTATGCATGCTTGTTCTGCCTTGTGTTGTAGTGTTTTATTGTATTGATGGGTGCATGTACGTACAGATTTGCCAACCAAGGATAAGACTGTGGCCATATTTTCATTATTTAAACTACAAACCTCAATATGCAATTGGGTATTGAGGTCATCCTGTGTATCATCCCCCCCCCCCCCGCCGCTCCAGGCGTTGCAGTACCATGGCATTAGGGAAATGTTATAGAGTTAAGCTCATGGGTAGGCCTATATGCATGAATTAGACAGGCAGCAGCCTTCCAGGTTGCTCCGTGAATGATGCCATGGGAAAGGTCTATGTAGCACACACACTTGTCACCTTTTGCATGCTGAATTAAATAGTTCAACAAATATCTGAATGCCAGTAAAATTGTAGTTTGGCAGGTAGCTCGGTTTGGGAAATGAAGAAATAAACAGATTTTCTGGATTTGCCCATGGCCAGCCAGGTTCTTCCAGGCTCTCTCCAAAAGCTTACTAATTCTTTTGTCCTTGCTGCCTTGCTTCCACATGATCCCACTAAATTTCTTGAAGCTTCCTCTCTTCTGTGTCCCAAGAAATTAATTTTAATTGTTGCTCAGATAAGAGTTGTTCTGTTTTAGTAGTCCTCCTCTGTACTTTTTTCAACTCAGTAATGCCCCTTGTTCAGATGCAGCAACCAAAACTGTACACAATATTCAAAGTGCAGGCACATCAAAGATTTATATGAAGGGAATGTGATCTTGGCAGTTTCATTTTCATTTTCTTTCCTAATTATGCCCAACATGGAATTCGCCTTTTTCACAGCAGCTGAGCACTGTGTCAAAATTTTAATCAAGCTATCCATGTTCCTCATGCCCCAAGATCAATAGCCATCAGCCACTGCTGACTCAGATCCCATCAACCTAGGGGATTGAAGTTAGAAATGTTCACCCCTACAGAGATTTCTTTACACATTTGCTATTTCAATGCCTATTCTCCCATCTTGGAGATATCTTTTTGGAGCTCCTCTCAGTCCCGTTTCATATTAACCACCCTAAATAGTTTGGTGTCATTAGCAAACATGGCCACTTCCCTGCTTACTCCTAATTCCAGGTCATTTATCATTGCTAGAATTGCAAAAGGAAACATGCTGTGTAGCTAAAACAATCTTGGAATGCAATTCCTTTTAACCTCAGGGAAGCTTCAGCAAGAATCTTTCCACTTTAAGTCTTAAACTATATGTTTGTGAGAAGAAGCCAGGAAGTCAAGCCAAGTCAAGCTTCTGATAACATTTTCCAAAATTCCACCTCTATCAGGAACTACAAAAGCTATTATTTATTAATATTTTTAGTTATGACTTTATCAAGAGGAAAGAATAACCCAGAATACAAGTGATGGAAAATAAAAGCTAACAAAAAGGATGCTCCCTTTTTATTTTTCCTGCCTTTAAAACCTAAATATAATGTATCTGAGTTCATTTTGGTGGTTTTATTTGCTGCCTCTCTGTACAATGCAGATGTTAATCTTTTACTGCAAAGCACCCTGGAATCTGTTTTAAAGAAAGACACAGTTAAAATGTTTGCAATTAAGTAAGGGAAATGTATTCATTCCATCCCAATGGAGGATGGATTTGTTGCCAAATTTGAATAGTTGGTTACATTTTTATGTGGACTGAGTTACTTATAAATCTGAAATAGTTCACTCACCCTTTTCACAAAGAGCCCCAACGTAACTTGGAAGGCAAAGGCAAGTAAATGTGTTGACACCATCGATGCATGTGGCTCCATTTCTGCAAGGGCTGGATTGACATTCATCCACATCTGTCCAAGAACATCACAAAAGTTTTAAAAACAGAAGTCCTTCTTTGCAAAATAAAAGAACAGCTGTATATGTTAACCATGTCAGATGAAAAGAATCCATTAACTGGCTTCATGCATTATAATACATAAGAACTTAAGCATTTTCTTCAACTTTTATATACAACACTAGGTAGAATTCTAAAATAATACCTCTGAATAAATATACATACCTGCACTTTTGCAGAACTTAACTTGCATGACTTTCTGGAATTATCAGGTATGGCTGCTAACCTCTATTCTCAGTCTCTACCTAACACAACTTGTTAATGGGAAAGAGT
The DNA here is from genome assembly GCF_004798865.1 of Varanus komodoensis. Taxonomy (NCBI): domain Eukaryota; kingdom Metazoa; phylum Chordata; class Lepidosauria; order Squamata; family Varanidae; genus Varanus; species Varanus komodoensis. Next base: position 16,426,053 of record NW_025336087.1, on the reverse strand, counting down.
ATTGTAGATATTCTTTAAAAATGAATGAATAAACTGGATAATTAACACCCTTGAACGTGTCTAATTGGTTCTAATCTGTGACCATGGGATAGTGAACTTCTGTATTCGCAATGCATACATTTCATTAATGACTATACAGACTGATACCTAGTTCCAGTCATCTTAGACCTTTTCTAAGGTCTTCTGTCCATGCAAAAGAAGCCAATTATGTGCACTTTCTAAAAGAGAATGCCAAACAGTGGGAATCTTAAATATACTGGCTGATTGAATAGCTATAAACTAGTTCTTCCCGTAGCCCACTATTGTGGGGTTTCTGCCTCCATGCTGCTGACAAACATTCATTCACATTAGCTAACAGCCACACAAAGCTTCTCTTGAATATATGCTCAGTAGATCAGGATGGCATGGTGGACTTTGAGTGGAAGTTGTGAAGGTTATGAGTATTTTGAAGTGAATGAATCTTCTCCACAGTGCTATAAAAAGCCATTCTGGGTAATGGATGCTATAGAAATTTAAAAATAAATAAATATAATAGTCTTCCTAGCTTCACAGTTCTACCAATGTGATTTATAAATCTCTCAGTCAGGTTCAGTCTTTGATCCTCATCCATCTAGTAATTGAGATACTGATATCCATGACTATTTCTACACATTTTCCATGTAGAAACTTTCCACTTGAACTTTTAGGATGATCTTGGTCTTATGTTATCCAGGGAAAAGATAAGAAAAAAGCTAAATATAAACTCCTTATCCCATAGACACACATTACCTGTGCCACGCAGAAAACCATATAATATAATGCATGTTGCATGGCCCTTTTTGATACTATCTGTTGGAAGCTGGTCCCCGGTTCCCTTACCACCAACATGCTTTCCTTCTAAACATATTAAGAAAGAGAATTCTGATTATAATCTTCATTGTTAAAATTGGCCAGCGAGGCACATCTGTGATATTGCAAAAGTAATTTACAAAAGATACCAGCCAAGGTAGGATACCAACTATTAGAAAATACAGAAATTGATTCCAAACTAGATCCTTCTTTGCACCTCTCAACCAGAAGGAGTTACCCCCAAACTCAAAGAGGTTTCTGCTGCTCGTGGGCCAGAGGCCAGGGATGGTAGGCACTGCTTAATTGGTCTGATTTTTTGATCTGACACCAAACAATGATTCAGCCTGTTCAGCAGGGTATCTCACCAAACCAGACTAGTCTGCTCCTCACCAGTCTCTTGGCTTTTTGCTGGATTGGGTGTTCTTGCCATTTGAGCTAAGTATTATGATCCTGCTTCTTCTTCCAGTGCTGACGCATATTCTGGGGTAGCAACCTTAGAATGTTGTCTTTCAGGAGAAGAAGGCATAGTTCCTACACTATCATCTTTTACACAGCTTTTTCTATTCAGCAGAACACATTAGCACATGCAAACTTATTCCCATACACATACTGCTTTTGCTGGGCAAACTGAACATGCACACCTCCAGGGAGCGAGCAAGTGTTGTCTACCTGCTTCAGCACATGGGGATACAACTGGTGAGCATTCATCTAACTGCTCAGGAACATGCAGACTCATTCTCACACTCAAATCCAGTCTGGAACTTCTTGAAGCCTTGCTGTAATACAACATCTCCCCATCTGTACATTGAACAATCGGGAAGTCAAATGCTGGCAAAGCAATTGCTTCTTACCTACTTCACACTGGTCACCACTGAAACCCGGCATACAAGTGCAGATGTAGAAAGAGTCGCGTGGATAGCAAGTGCCCCCATGCAGACATGGATTGCTTTTGCATGGATCTTGGCCTGCAAAATGAGTTCATTGAATGTTGCAGTATTTACTAGAAGTGATGGTTGGTTCTGACTCCATTAAATAGAAGAATGTTTCCCACTTCGTAGCTAATATTGTCCAACTTGTTGCTGTTGCAGGTGCAGAGAAATGCCCCACCCCGACCCCATATGCTGCAATAATAGTAAATCAAACATCCGTTTTCTATGTTGGCAATGCAACTTTACTCACTGGTGAAAACAATTTATTTTCAGCAATATTTCATTTTCTTCTAATGACATTTTCTATTGTTTTTGGCAACTGTGACATTTTATTGAGGTTTTAGTTGGCATGACATGACAATTATAGCTGAAAACAGTTAAAACATGTGTGCACAGTGAATGAAATATGCATTTATCTGGACAGGGTTAGTTTATGTGGAATGACTGGCTACACAGAACATGCATTTTATGCCATACTTCTTTACCATCTTTCTGTACATTATTTGCGACCACTGAATACCCACAAACATTCATTTCATACTGTCATTTGCTTTCCACCAAATTATATGGTCATTCTATTTCTTTATTAATTTATTAAAGGGCTAACTGAGAGGCCAAATATCTTCAAACCATACTTAACATAAATACCTAGAGGTCTTATATTATTTTAAATGAAAAACAATGGTACAGCAAACTAATTTTGGTACTGTATGTCATATATGGAATCTGGTCCAGTCCCTCATATACATATATTATATAACGAGAAACTGTTGTGAGTACTATTTAAAACCATTTAGTGAAACTATTGCAGCTTAAAAAACATATATGCTTTTTTAATATGCCATGGGAAACCATTAAGGTTAGAGTTTCATATATTCTTCTTTTACATCTGAAAGCTATAGTTAAATGGAATATCCATGGCATGTCACTGTCATACACGAAGACTTTTCACGACAAAGAAAACAACATTCAAACATCAAGTAGTCATGTGAATTCATCCTGTCAGGAGGGAATACATCTTGTCCCAGAATGCCTTCATTCCATATTTAATCACAAACAGGAGAAAGATTCTGTGCACTAGGCATATGAGTTTTGTGCTGTTTCCTCATAAGTTTCATATAAAAGCCAGGAATGGAAGATTTTCTATTAAGTTTGTTAATTTTAACTTGTAAAAAATCTAAAGAAAACCTGATGAACATTCATACTTTAAAAAAAGACAGCAAATACTCTATGGTCTTTAGATCAAGAGCCCACTCAATCCATCAACGTTTCAGAAACAAGTGCTCACACAAACAATACTAGAAATTCAATCAAGCTATCAGGTATCCTTTAACAGCAGGAGCTTTGCATATGTGAAACAACAGTTCTGGGCACAGCCCCTCACTGACCCACACTGCACATGGGTAACTTATTAAACAAGTGAACCAGTGCAGAAATGGGAAGGCAGGGAGAGAATTGTTATCTACCTCTGAGCTTAGCTGTGAATGGCTTGGATCCCAGGATCAGAATGCAAATATGAATCCCACAAAAATGGTTATACAGTTCCCTTTTGCACACCGGCATGCCAATTCATATATAAATATTGTTAGAAAATATTACAAAAATCTTAGAAGGTTGTCTAATATATGCTTGCTCTTCTGTTACTACTTTTAAACTATGTACCTATATAATCAAGGTTGCATAATCAGTTACACTCCTGAATCCTTCTGGATCCAGATATGAATGGACTACTGTAACATGTGAATCAGCCAAACCAGATACATTCAGCCATAATTCCTGGGGATATGGCTATTGTGATTAAAGGAACTGCGGATGGCCATACCTTCAATCATCCAGTTCACATATCACACTTGTCTATGGGTCTATATGCCAAACAATGGCAGAGATTGCAAACACCAAGAAAGAAATGTGCTGTGCGACCTAAAGTTACTGCTTTCATAGTTTTCAAATATTTACAAAGGAAAAACAAACAAACAAACACTCCTGGCAAATGTGTTCAGATGAAGAGCACATACCATTTCAGAAGGGAGAAGGATACACTTAGACAATTTAGTTCTTACCTGGTATCTGAACCGCTGTGCCTTCCACCGAACCCCCACCTGTGGCAACTAGGAAATCTGATCCATTAGTAACATCCGGAAGTAAAAATGGCAGAGTTACAAGTTCATTTGTGCTCATATCCTCAGTGTTCCTTGTCTGTTCGTTATAATCAGGAATGCTTTCGGGCCCTGGGCTTTTAGTTGCAGCATTAGAGGAAATTGTTACTGGCTCTTGCTCAGTCTGGAGCTCCACAGTTGTATCCATAGATGGTGGGGATGAAATAGGCCAAGCATCAGCTTTCCCATCAACACCAAATACGCCACCTGTTTTACTCTCATGTGGAATAGATGGAGCTGTGGTATGTATCCAAGGCAAGGCTCCCTCTGCACTATTTTCATCTGAGTGATCTAGTTCCTTTACCTTCTCGTGAGAGGTTCCTTCTTCTGAGCTAACTTCTATAGTTGTAATGGTTGGTTTAGCTTCTCTTGATAATGGGTCTCTGGAAATGATGGTTTCTTCTGCAACTGTCATTTCTGTTGGCCCTTCTTTAATTTCTGTTATCTGCCAACTGGAAACAGTTGTGCTTTCAGTGATCTTGCTCTCTACTTCCAACTCAGATGAGGATGATAACGAAATCTCTGAAGACTGATTCATGGCAGGTTTGTAAGTTGCTGCCATGTCGGCACTAGCTTCTTTAAAGGTTTGTATTTCTGAAAAACTGCTCTTATCTGAATCAGTGGATGATGAAGTGCTTGGCATGATTTCTTCAGGGTATTCAGAAACTTTCTTGAGTAAATAGACAGTCACAGGTGATTTGGGGGGCTCAGTTGTAAGAAGTAATGCTTTTGGATCTGGTTCTATTAATGCTGTGGCTAAAGTTCGCATTCCTTCAAAAGTGTCATGACTTGTTTTTTCAGGCATCATTGAACTTTGGGAGACAGTGCTTTCTCCATACTTGTGTGTTGTCGAAGCTTGATCTATTTTAACAGGTAGCTGTGGTGTTGTAGGGGAAGGAGCAACATACTCTTTTTCATGCATTTCTACTTGCTCTTTGACCAAAGTGCTGGTGGTGGAATCCAATTTTCTTTCCTCGATCATTGTTTGATTGTCTGACAATGTTTGTAATTCAAAGTTGTCTTCTATTGTCTTTGTAGATTCTGTATGTTTAGTTTCAAACTCTAGTTCTTTGTCCTTTTCATCAGCTTTGGAACTGATGGGAAAAGATATCATAGGGCTGATGAAAAGTGGTGTGGTTGGAAGGAAAGTGGCTGTTTTAGGAACCTCTTGAGAGATGGTGGTATCTGCTGTGGGAAGTATGGCATCTCCTGAGCCTGTGTCATCTGCTGTTACTGACTTTTCAGATATTGTGGGTTCACTGTATATGACTTGACTTGTTCCAGAACTTCCGTCTCCAAAACTGTCAGATTTATCATCAGTTAAAGTATTGTCAGGTGTTGTATGCTGAATTTCCATGGTTAAAGTATAAATACCATACTCTGAGTAGCTTTCGGGACTCACAGTCATTTGGCCACTTATATCTTCAATATCTGACTTCAGGTTATCAACATCTATAATGGTTGTTTCATCAGATATTATTCCATGGCCTTCTCCAATTACATCAATAAGGCTTGGTTTATCTCCAGAATAATTCCTTTTTTCATCAATAATTGGTATAAGTTCTTCATAGTCTTTTAAGCTGTTTGTGGAACTTTCATCTGCAAATGTCTCTGAAAAGTCACTCTCTGAAGTTGGTCGCGTTTGCTTTTCTTCTCTAAAGATGGGTGATGATACTGGCACCATCTGCGTTCCATTCACTGCTAGATCTGGTTTCATGACCTCTGAATTCTTTTCACCTGAGCTCTGAGATGCAAATGATTGTTCCCTTTCTGGCAACTGGGTAGGTGATTCCGAATGTTTTCCTGCAATGTCCAGCCAACCAGAACCTTCCCCAGAACCTTCATGATATTTTACAGTCAGCATATTGGGTTCTGAGGTGGTTGCAGGTGCTTTAACTGTTCTAGGAGTAGGCTTTCCTGTGAATAATTCAGAAACAGGAGTTGTATCTTCATGCTTCATCACATGTGAGGCTTGCCCTTGGGAAATTCTATCAGTGACAGCTGCTGTTGATGATGTTATCTTTTCTTCCTCTTGACTGCTATTTTCTTGTTTGGAATAATGTTCAGAAACAAGCTGCTTTATGGTGGATGCTTCAGTGTCAGTGACCCACACATCCAGGGTAGATGCAGTAGTTACTGTTTTGTGACTTGTTGCAGAAAATGCATCTGCTACAGTATGTGGATATTGGATTTCATTGTCTGAATCGTCACTTGAGTCAGATGTGTGTCTGTCAAATTCTTTAATTCCTTCCACTGCAAATGTGGCTTCTGAACTCTTAGGATGAAGAATATCATAATTGAATGTGCTTGTGCTTTCTTTTACTGTAGTAGAACTTGCATGTACAATGGCTGATTGATCTGTGAATAACACATCTCCAGAACCTTGTTCTGAAAAAAAGGGAGCATTAATGATTGGCATGCTTGTTGGCTCATACGGTGTAGAAACAGAAAGAGGTTTGTGGCTATCTTCAGTAGGATGAACATTTTCTACCAACCATTCTTCTTTCTCTGCAATCGTTGATGAAGTACTTACAGCTTTGTTTTGAAATGTTTCAGATTCTGTTGTGAGGGTTTTACTATATGATTCAGTATCAGATGTAACTTGAAATGTTATTTCTTCTACATATGGAGAAAATGTAGATCCACTTAAAATCTCAGCTTGTTTAGTTATAGATTCTGTACCTTTTACAAAATATTGTCTTACCACGTCAGGTGTCTGTACCATATCCCCTGATATTTCAGCTGCACCTTCATTATCAGAATTCACTTCATGTTCTAAAGGAAGAATTGTAGGTAAACCTCTTGTTTCCAATTCAGCAAGTGTTTCCTGATCCATATTTGGTACCTTTCTTCTAATCCCTGTATTTGTTAAGGTGATCGTAGAGGTACTACCTATGTCTAACTTTGCAGGTGCATCTGTATACACCTGATACCTAGATGTCATGCTGCTGTGTTGGTTTTCATCTTTTACTGTCTGAGTTCCAGGCATTTCTACCAGTAATTGTGATGGAACTGTGGTTTGTATCAGAGGATCTGTAAAAGAGCCCTTGTCTCCAGAACCATCTTCAATAAATGGGAGTTCAGTATTAATTACTCTTTCTGATGGACCATGAGGCACTAGTGCTATACCACTTTTGCCATCTTTTGATTCCCCTCCAGAACCCACATCTGCAAGCTCAAGTTTCTCTGCAAAAGTGGTTGGAGAAAGATGAGTTGTGCTTTCTGGTTGAGCAGAGTTTATTGTATCATTTATCATAAATGGAGAGCCTTCTTCTTGTGAGACCATGCTATCTTTCAATACTGTAGGAACACTGGGAGAAATTATTACAGTGCTTCTACTTTCACTTAATTCAGTTACTGGCTTTATGCTTTTGATGCCATCAGTCACAATGATGTCAGGGGCAAAGTGTGTTGAAGATTCAACAGATGCTGTCACACCAGAAGTCTCAAATAAGTCCATGTTTTCTTCTTTTGCTGTAGAAGATATTATCACTTCTTCAGCAGATTCTCCAATAGACTTTTCACTAACTGACAATACGACTGTGCCTAATTCTTGTAGTGCTCCTTGGTGATCAGTTACATTCTTTGGTACTTCACTTTCTGTTCTGGTTTCCATCCCCTCCCCATGTGATTCAGTATCCAGCACTGGCATTGTAGGCTCAACCGTTACTGAGTATTTCAAAAGTGATACATCCCTGCTAAGGGTGTCTATCTCCTGTACTTGTTTCTCAGTGCTTTGAGGTCCGGACTGCAATGAGAATGAAGTGAATGTAGTAGCTTGAGTCACATCAACTTCTCCAGAGCCTGGATCTATAAATGAGGAGTCAGTACTTACCACTTTACTTGTGGGACCCCCCCAAAGTATGTCTCTGCCAGGATACATCCAAGCATCTGTAGACCCATCCCCAGATTCTTCATCTATGGGCAGTCTCTTTTCTGTGGCCTCCTCAGTTTTAAGAGATGGAACATCTGTCCCTGATGTGATTATGGATTCTTGGTTTACCACTCCGATATCATTACTAAAGCTTGCAGAGTCATTACTAAACAACAAATTTTCAGTCTGAACAGTAGTTGAATATTCATTAGCTGAGGAAATGGTACTTTCAACCTCTTCTATATTCTCCTCTGCTTCTGATGTATTTTTCATAGAGCTTAAAATTAATTCAGTAAAAGACTGGGTAGTAGTAGCTTCTATGTAACTTTGTTTAAGTGTAGAACTAGTCTCCTTATACAATAAATTAGGAGGCTGTGAGAAACTTGGGGTAGTTTTGGTAGGAATTTGCTTGTCAGCATCTGAGAAAATTTCCTGGACATGAATTTTTTCTGTCCCTGCTGTTTTTATTGTAGATTCAGATTCACTGGTAGATTCAGCATTCTCTTGAGTATTTCCAGAGCCTTCTGGTACATAGAGTGAAATAGGAGTTCTAGTTCTTTCCAATAAACTTTCAGCAGAAGGAAGTATATCAGATTTAATTGTTGATTTATACCCATCCTGTAGAATAGAAACATCATTTTCTGACACTGTGTTTTCTTCCCTGCCTGGGGGTACAGTGATATAAGGATGTATCCAACTTGAAGCAAAACTTGTAGAAGAAAATGTTTTAGAATCTTCTTTTGGAGTTGTCTCGGTTGTATGTGAAAAGGCATGTGTGTTTAAATCAGTCTTGGTAGTGAAATCTCCTGAGTGTTCTGAACTAATTAAAGAGAAAATGTGATGGTGTTTACTTAAGATTTCATTAAAATCTGTACCAGATTGTGTTGATTTTTCTGTTGTGTCTGAGGACTCGCTATGCAGAGATGTTATTTCAAAGATTTTATCTCTAACAGAAACATCTGAATCCCCACTAGAAATAAGTTCTGTCATGGTAAGCTCTGACATTAGCTTTTGTGTAACTACAGTTTCTCCTATCACTTCAGTGGATTCATTTGGCTGCTTTGGAGTAGAGACCTCATTCTCAGAAATCAAGTTAGTATCATTGATGTGTGAAAAGGTAACATTTTTGGAGTGTGCTAAGCTTTCAATCTGGTCACTCCTTGCTTCTTCAGCTTTTGTATCCCTTGGTGCAGTAGTCACCTGGTGCTTTCCATTGATAAACTGCAAAGCTGGGGGAGTTGTGACATCAGTAGTATTCTCACAGTCTTCCTCCTCCTCCTCAACAAATGGGTAGAAAGGGTCTACAATTATGAATTCTGAAGACTCTTCCTCAGGGGTTGCTGTGCAGGGTTCATCATGTGTTGGTTCAGAATCTGTAGGGGATTCATCTACTTCATCTGAATGAACTGGGTAGCCCAAGATGTTCCAAACTCCATGTAATGTATCTGTAAAAAGTAAAAGGAGAGCTTTAAATAATAATTTTAGCAACTGTTTTGCTATGGGTAGTATCAACTGTCATACAAAATGCATTAAAGGAAATAAAGACTCCATGCTCTTCCATTACAATTGAGCTACTTTAATGATCACTATTTCATATTGTTTTTCTACTGTTATTTTCAGTTCTGTGATATCATCAAATAATCACCAAAACTGTTTCAAACCACATTCTACAGCCTATGAAAATGTCCATCACAGTCTGAAGAACCTATTAACACGAGTTAGCAAGGTAAATGCACACACTCACCTATCCCATTCTTATTCTTTGGGCAGTGAAATATAAGGAAATGGAGGCTGCAATCATATAACTACTTATCTAAAAGTCAATCCCTAAATGTCAGTCTCACTGAGCTCAAGGAACGTGTGTCTGAGTAAGCACATATAGAATTGTCAGACATAATTCTGCTTAGCAAAAATTCAACTAAATTCAATCAACTCTTCCAATATTTGTTTTTATCCTTCAGCCACCCAGTGTTGTAAAACATTTGGGTGGAAACATGTTTTGAGGAAAATCTCAGTCCCTTGCATGTACAACACAGTTTCCTCTAATACGGAGTGATCAACTGCCCTCTCCTGATGCTTTCAGAAGCAAAATGGGGCTACTCATAGGCAAAATAAAAGTTCCAGCATACACAGGGGCACCATAAATGGCCCCGAGGGTAGGCCTCCTAAAAGGGGCCCCAGCTGTTCATGGAACTTCAGGAGTCTGAATTTCTTAGCTGCATCTTTTCCAAAGCAAAGGAAACAAAGGAAGATACTCAGGGGTTCCCCCTTCATTGTATGTGTTCGACAGCAGTCATGCACAAACCTAAGGTGGAGGATCTGTACAGGGAAAAGCAAAAGGGGAAGCAACAACCACATACACACATCTTTCTACCACTTTTACTTCGCTATCCATGGCCACCAGTCTCACACTTCTAATTTCTGTGCGCGCATCCACTGACTACTTCCAGTAGGGGTGGCAAATGTGAAAGTTATTGTCCTGCCTAACAAAAATTAAGGGAGAAAGAGAAAGTGAGAATAGAGTAAATTTTCTTTTCCACACATAATTAGGTAGGGAAAGGCGGAAGCTGCTTATTGTTGTGATGGCTCTGAGGAAGAAGCCATGCTTCAACCACATCATGAGTATATAGTATTGTTCATAGTCTTTAATCCAGCCTCCTTATTGCCATTTATATTCACAGTTCATCTCTTTCCTTTACTACTTCCCTTACTTTTCTTTATCAGAGCCAATCAGGATGTTAAGTGAGGAAATCATGTCTGGAACATCTTGAAGATCAGTGTGGCCACAGAGATGTACAGGGTGACCCTGAGAGAGTTTATAAAATGTGGATATGTTTGGTTGGGATGTAGGGAAAATATGCATTTTTGTGACTGTTGTGAATACAAGAGGATTGCAAGGAAAGGGAGTCTGGAGTGAGGAGCCTATGGCAACTGACCAAGCCTGTCATTTTGCCAGAGGCTTTGTGGGTTGATAATAAACGTCAGCTCCAAGAAGTTTTTCACACAGGCAGTTGCATGAGCTAAAGAAACTGAAGTAAAATATGAGACAACTATTTTAAAATCGGGAATCTTTTAGGGCATGCTGTTTAAAGACAGGGACTTTTTGTTTAGTTTTCTCTCTCTGGCATATTTATAATTGAATGCCTAGAGAATCTTTACTGCATCTGAATTTCAGTTTTGCCTAAATCCTGAGATCTACTCAGGAATATTGAGATACTTCAACACTTCCCAGATATGCAGTGGGCTCTGAAAATGAAAGTTGTGGAGCTGTCTTTATAGTACTGCACTAAATGAAACAGTTCCCCAAAGCAATTACTACAGGACAAGTTATCATGATGTGACAATAATACTTTTTCTTACACATACACAGTATTCAATTTTGAAATCTTTTTTGTGAAATTGTTGTAGTTGCACTCCTACATTCACAGTGCACTCCTATATTTATCTCTTCAGAGACAAGTCCCAATGCAACTAGTAGGCCTTACTCCCAAATAAGTGGGTACGGAATTGACATATTAAAAAGCAAGCTAAAAGTTATTCACTGTTTTCAAAATATCAAAAGCATAAACAATCATCTGTGGAATAATAATAAGACTAACAAGTTCTGAGCAGTAAATTAATTTTCTAATAATGCACAGTTGAAAGACCCACTGATTATTGCTTCAGTTTAAGCTATTCCTAGTGGCCAATAAATCCAAGACCATGCATCTGTCCTACAGAAAACATGAATATGTACAAAGAGCAATCAAAGAGCAATCCATACAGATTGCTTCACAGATCTCCCTAACATTTAATGCACAAGGATCCTCCTAGAGATTTGATAATGTCATAACTGGGCTCTCCTCTAAAATATTAATTAGTTGCTTTTCACAGCTCCCCCGGGGGAAAATGCTATTGTAGAACATGAGGTTTTATAATATTACATTAACTATTTCTCTTGTGCTACAATTTTATAATTTTCCTGCAGTCATCATTCCCTGAAGGTATTTGCCCTTTCTGAAAGGATCTGTATCTATGCTTCCCTTCTTTTCTCCTTGCCTGAAAATGCCTGTCTTCACTAGTATTCAGATAGCCATTCTTTCCATTTGGGCTCACACAACTCTCACCAAAATTTATCTCTGCTGGAAATCTAGCAACCTACCATTGGCAAGGGCTTGGGAACAGTGCTGCATTCTAGCTAGGCTGCCCAATCTCCCCTGCAGATTGTCTGAGTAATTCTTAACTCTTTCAACGATGTTAGAGTTTTCTGAAGTAGAATCAAGCATCCATTAGATTCAGTATCATCTTTTGCTGTAACACTTAACCAGACTAAGCTTCTAGGATTTGAAATCTTCAAATCTTTGAAGAACACCCATCTTTGTTCTCTCCCACAAGCCTGGTATCCCTTTCAATAGCTTCCCTGACTGGACAGTGATGACTTCCTTTTCTGTTCAACCTCTTACCCTGTGCTTCTGATCCTCTCTGTTTTGATCAGAACTTCTTTAGTCACTGCTGCCATGGACAAACTTCTGTGGCATAGTGGCCATTGCCCTCTGACTTAATGATGTTGGTTCTGTCACCTCCCCATTGCCTTCTAGTTCCTGACACTGATTTCTGACTATTTCCTTATTTCTTGCCTGCTGAGTCTCCAATAGCCTTTGCCCACTAGAAGTGTCCACCCTTGTTCTTGTAGCATTTGGAGAGGGTCAGGGTTGCACAGGTTAGCAAACTATGATATAGAAACAAAATAGCTCTTGCTGATCCTCTATCAGTCATCAACAACCAGGAAGGAGGGAATGGGTAATACTAAAACATTCTGTTGTCTTCAAAACTCCTAAATAAGACCTAAATTCACTGGTCCATTTCAAGTGTTCTGAATGAACCTATGATCCCACCATCTGGAAAATAACTGATACCACTGAAATCATTAACAAGTTCTACTTTCTCTGGTTAGATGAAACCAGGAAAGGGCCCAAAGGCAGCCACTTATTTCTGAATAAAAATAAACAAAGATAGGTAAACAAAACCATCTTGTGGATTGTGCAAGGCAGGTTAATTTTTCTTCTTTTTTAAATAGGAATTTAAAACTGTTCATGTTACAAAGTTTCCTAGCTGAAATATCTTTGTTGAAGTATTCTTATCTTTGGCTCACATATAAAACTTATATATAACTTATATATAAGTTATTAGATTATATATTTGAATATATAATCAAAGTATACTTTTTGTTTTCTCTGACAATTAAAAGAGGCAGCTGGAGAACTTTGACATTCCCTTCAGCAGTAAATGTTAAAAAAAAACCAACAAAACCACCACATGTCCAAAACGATCTTACATAAGGCCATAAATTACTCAACTCAATTTCTTAAAGAAATTACTGAATAAGACCTTTATTTTTTTGTGCAACTGGCTTGAAAGGAATTGAAAATTGTGCAAGTTGGGTGGTCAGCCTTGGTACTCAACTCTTCAGATTCATTTACAGAGCTTGATTTGCAGTTATTCTCTGCCTGTACTCCAGTGGAAAATAAAATGCATCTTTCAATCTTCTCAATTTCCAGTTCTTTTACAAAGTGCCCCATTCTGTACTGACAAAATTGTTGACTATGAACAGAAACATCTGCTCAGAGTGGATGTCACCGTAGGGAACATCTCCATGTGCTTCACTCTTAAAATTATCACAGTTTGGCAAATACTACTTCCACATTCAGAACAGTAATGCATTCGTTTTCATTTATTAGAAATAATTAATCATTTATATTTTTCCCCTAAGTTAAGACAAGTAAAACTTCATTCTTATTCTTAATTTTCTTTAAAAAATAGAAAATATTAAATAGTCCATGTTACAAAAATTTTAGCTGACTTAATTTAATTACTGTACCACCCCACAGCTGAAGCTCTCTGCACTTCTATCCTAAACAAAGCCCAGTATTGTCTTGACCCAGTGTTAGATTAGCTCTTTAATCTTGTTTTGTTGCCCACTGATATTTTATATTATCATCTAAGAGATGTCCTCATTCCTATTTAAACTATAAACTTATGCTGTGTGTGCACCATCCCCCTTTCCCCAGAACAAGAAGCTTTTTGTTGGATTCTCATGTTGGTAAATTCCTGTGGTGCTGTTTGCCCACATGCAGTTCATCCTTATCAGGGCCATTTGGTCACAAGTAGTTGCAGGGGAAGAATGATACACACTGACACTACTTAGTGTAGCATATATTTATCCCACCAGTAGATAAATGACACTTTCATATTTACATAAGAGATAATCTATCAATAATGACACATCTTATTACTGTTCAGATGCTTTGGGGCAAAAATATTACTATTGTTTGTCAAAGGAGGGAATTTAAATGCTAGAGGAGGAAATTGCTTTAGTTCACGAAGGGAGGAAAATGTTTTACTGTTCCTTATTTAAGCATACTTGATGCTTTTCTTCTGTTCTGTCTGTGATTCAGTGGAGGTTGTTCTTCATTATATATTCCTTCATTGGCTGTGGATGCTCAATATGACTGTAATATATTCTTGGCTTTTGTAGAATGCTTTCAGTAGACTTAATATATATTTCACTGTAGTTCTGAGGAAGCTTAAATTAATGCCACACTTGCTAAATATTGACAATGGCAATGCTAGTTTCTTTCTACAGCTTTACTTAATATGTAGTTATCCATGATTTTTATTTTTAGACTATAGCTGAAATCCTTAAATCACTTACTCTGAAGTAGCGCTATTAGACTTAGTATAACTGCTCTGTAGAAAGGGGCCTGAAGCAGCAGATTACTGTTTAAATGAAAGATGTCTCATTGATGAAAGAAAGTTATAAAACTACAAAGGCGGCATCCTTAAAGAGTGTTCTGTCTCTAAATCTATCTGCATGCATGTACATCGTTACACACTGCAATTATTAACATATGTGGTACATTTTTCAAAGACAAAGAAATTGCATTCTAACTTCATTGAAAATTAATTGGTTACTGCCTTGACAAGCATTGGTCAGGTACTACAAACTGTAGTTATAACAGCAGAAGAATCAAAAGTTTCTATATAATACTAGCTTGAAATACTGGATTATAAGTTTCTGAATGTATCAGAACCTTTTGCTCAATATGGCAGATCATTATTTGTTCAATTATGTGTTCTCAAAAGCTTGTAGGCCTTGGGATGCGCTGCTGAAGTCATTAGTTCCTGCAAAGTATACAGCTTTCCCTGAAGGTCTGCCAGAGAACCATCCTTTCTTTGAAGGTGTCCCCTGTTAGAAGGACTGTGCTATCCAAGTCAGCTTTAAAGGTAAAAATCATAACAACGGTAACAAGGGAGACCCTTGAAGGGTCCGAAGTTGTTCATCAACAGTAGACTGAACAAGCACATAGGGCACAGTTGTAGCCATTATTGTGGGGTGTATTGTATTATTATTTGAATTATAGTAATTATTCTAACCTAGACATACATTTAATACATGTATTAAATATATTTAAACACATTTAAATTAGCACATCCCAGGTTTCGTGCAGATCCGTATCCTTCATTTGGCAATGTATGCTCTGATTATTTTACCATATGTAACTGGCCACCTTAACCTTTCCTGGAGTCCAGGATAAATTGAGGCAAAGGGGAGGGTTCCATCCAAACCTAACAGGATCTAATATAATTGGAGGCCTGGCTGGAACAGGGGAGAAGCCACCACACAAAGGAGCACAAGCTGTTATTTTTTTCCATAGCAAGTTTCATTTTGTCTAAATTACAAAACCCACCATCATAGTTCAGTTCTTTCCAGAAATGGTTGGATAGCCCTATGAATGAGTATAAGAAGGAATCTGTTCACCCATATAAGCACAGAGAAATTGATGTCTTTGTATGTTAACTGCACTCATTTAACATGTTCTTTTATAAAGCTATCATATTTTATCCAAATCATGTTTATTTAACAACTTAAGCACTTAATGAAAGCTTAACACCATGGCTAACACTAACCTAATTTCTATTTAACTAGGAAAAGCTTATCTAGTTAGAACTACTTAAAACTAGTCAATGTTTAACTATTTAAAGATTGGGGGATGGGGCAATGGAGAGACCATAGGATCTTGCATCTTCACCAAACCAATAAGTTTGAAGATGTCTTTTTAAATCTTGGCAATAGCTACTAACTCCACAAGTCAATGCGCATCATTTCTTGACTTCGCTTAACTGTCTGTATTTGTCACTTTCAGTCTTGTCAAACTTGTGCCTAAAATCTCTGCCATTCCTCTTTTTAGAAATATGTTTGTGTGTGGAGGAGATCTTGGATGGATATGGCTTTATAACTCTGAGTGTTTCTTATGGGCTTATTATTGTTATTGTTACTTGATTGGTTTTATTGTTCTATTGTTTTATCATGATGGAGTGTTTTTGTTCTGTTTGTTTGTTTTATATGTCCTTTTTAACCTTGTTAACTGCCCAGAGAGACTTTTAGCTAATGGTTGGTATAAAAATGAAATAAATAAAAAATGAATAAATGTGATTCTAATTACAAGTAGATTGCTTTATCCAAAGCAAAGGAAGTTTTGTTTCCTGCACGTTCCTCTTCACTTAAACTTCAGTAGCATATAGAACAAACAAAGGCATTTTTTGTTGTTTATTCTAGCTATTGAAACAAGTATTTTCATTTTGCCTTTTTTAAGTCATAGGAATGCTCCCACGATACAGCCCCATATCTAATAAGGGTTATTATTTTTTCCAAAAATGTTATGGGAGTGTTGTGTTTAAGGCTCGGCTATACCCAGGTCTTCCTCGGAAGTCACTTCTTGCATCAACTGCTCCAAGCTTATGGCTTTAAGAACTTACTTATCCAAAAACTCCATGGTATAAAAATCTAAACACACAGTCCTAGTCTCCTGTTCTAAACCGTTATTTCACTAATATTATTGGACTAATATTAATATGTAAAAGTTGTTTCCTTATGCTGCCCTTAATCAAAGTTGTGAGTAACAGAACAGAACACACATTCTGTGGAGAGAGTATACCAGAACTATCTTTATACTCTGGCAGCTGCAGATATGACCATAAAATGAGGAAATCAAGGTTCTTGTGAGTTCAGCATCTTTTATATGGCATTAAATCTTGACCTAAAAAAAGAATCCTCCAAGATTCTCTACATAGTTCAACATCACATATAGGACTGGTAGGGTGAGATAAATACAAGAATTCATCCCTGAGTGAATCAGTAGAATTGCTGTGATAATGAAGCTTTAAGGATCAGTGAAGCCAATAACAGGTTTGAAACCTTTTCGCAGATTTTTCACTCAGTCTACAGACTTCTCTGCATGCTTGAACAAACTGGTTAGTGAAAACTGCTACATATTTTCTCCTTTTAGTTAATTATTCCCAAAGCAGAACAGATTAAGCATTTTCATGGCATAAGTCAAAATGACATTCATGAGCATCCACACTGGGGTGCTTAGAAATGCCATAGTGGGAACAGTGTAATAAACAATTACTTTTATATTTGCTTTAGACAGCAAAAGCAAGCTCTGTTAAGCCTTCCCGAAGCTGAAAAACGCTGAGCGCTGCTGCTCGGGTTAATGGGGAATCTTGAAGAGCTGTCTATCTGCTGAACTCAGGGAAGGATGTTGCAAATGCATCCCTTCTTCAAAGAATACCTGTTCTTAATATGTCACCAAAGTCAAGGATAAATGTTAATGAGCCTAAACAGTTCTTCATCTCAAAACTTTACTAAGGCACACAAGGCTAGCATCGTATGGAAACTTACTTAGAAGTAGCTCACTGAATTCAATACCCATCCACTAAGACTGGCTACAGATGTCCTTCTTAGGGAACCACCTGCAAACAGGGGAAGGGTCTTTCAGTAGTTGTACCCCATTTATGGAATATGCTCCCCAGAGAAATACACCTGGTACCTTCATTGCTATCTTTTTGGTGCAAGACAAAGGCATTTGTATTCACCAGACATTTTCAGAATCACTGAATTAATATTTTATACTTTTAAGGGATTTTAATGAATTTTCTCACTCCTGTGCCTGAGGTAATTTTATCACCTGTTCTAGTTATCTGTCAGGGCATAATGTGTTTTATTGCATTTTACTTTACAAATTGTTATTGTAAGCACTTTTATCATATGAATTGTATTGTTATAAATTTGTTTTGGATTGTACACTCCCAGAGAGTCCTGAAGGATTAACACTTTATAAATATAACAAAGTACATTTGAACTGTTACATTTTTCTCTGATAACTAATGTAGATCCAGTTTAACAAAGAATTTTCTCTCATAGCATATCTCAAAATGTTCCTCAGACATTTTCTAGGTTCCCCAAAATGTTTTAGGTTCATTCATACCTGCATTTCTGAGGTATGCAGAGCAGGGGCAGGTGATCCTGTTCTTTGCCTGAAGGCACCAATGCCTCGCCGTCCCTACACCTTTCTTGGGCTGCATTCACACATAGCATTAAACCACGCCACATGGATACTGGAGTTACCAACAAAGCCAGCATCCTTTTGTGTAGGGCAGTTTCCACAAGAGGAGAATGCTGGCTCTAAGAGCAGAGCAGAGCAGAGCAGAGCAGAGCAGAGGCACAGCAGTTTCAAAGCACTCTAGAGTAAACTGTGGTGACCAGACTGGAGTACCGAGCATGGCTGTCTCCAAGGTTGCTGCTGCTAGAGGTGGTGTGGCAAGATGCCCCACTGCTGCTGAGTTTCTAAACCTGCAGGTGGGCATTGGGGAGGCCTCACACAGGCAGAGAATGGGAAGATGGAGCAAAGGGTAGAAACCATAAACAAACCATTATTTCTCTCCATGGTTCCATGCAAAACATACTTACTGTACCTCACCACTCTTGCTGGGTTCACAGATAACAACAAACCATGTTGCATGTGAAACTGCCCTTGGTATCCATCAAGCAGCTTTAGCCTTCACGCTTGAAAAACACAGCTAAGATTGCTGTGACATGTTTTTGTTGGTGCTGAAAACTGCCATCTCAAGCTTAGACTCTGATGATTGATCAGATAAACTACGCTCAGCCTTGGTACCCAGGTTACTTGTTCTTTGCTAGGGTTTCAAGGACATCTATTGTGTGGTGATGTCGTCCAGGACAGTTTCTTAAATTGCAAAATGTGACCAAAGTCCAAAATGTTGTTTGAAACTTGCAGACCTACAAGAAAGGACCTAAACAATAGCCCTCTACCTGGTGTAGCAATCTGCATGTTTTTGCTTTGTGACCATTCTCAAAGAAATGCTTCCTCATATGAAATAGAAGTAGTGAAATTTCTTGGAAGGCTTTACTGCCTTGGAAATGCATGTACAAACGGAGCCTTCATTTTTTAAAAAACCTCTTCATCAAAGAAAACAACTATCTCATATTATTATGCATTGAAAAAAAACCCTTGATGATAGCTCTCTATGTTTAGAATGGTTATTCTCATATTTAAACAAAGAGAATTGATGCCTAAAAATAGCTTACTGTGGCTAAGTATAACATTTTTTCATGATTAATAGAGTAATCTAGTAAATTCCAAATTCCATAACCTAGTAAATTCCAAGAAAAAGGACAAGGGCTGAGCATAGTTTATCTGATCAACTGTGATTTTGACTGCTGGCTACACAACTGATGTCCTTGTAAAAGTAATATTAGAATTCAGTATAAACTGTTAAAAGAGACAGGGACCACTCGCTGCCAACATTGTGTGAGTCCTCATTGCAATTGTGAACATTAAGTTGTGGCAGGACCCGACCGAGATGTCTTGCTGACTGAGGCAAAGGATAGGATGATTGCATGTGGAGAAGTCCATTGGGTTGGCAGCTGAACATAACTATATTCCCCACTGACCTACGGGCACCAGGCTAACTTGGCGGGTACAACACATACTGTTCTGTAATCCAACTGAGGGAAATGGAGGAGTCCTCGGGGGAACAATTAGAGGGTGCAACTATTCTCCTATGCACATATACACCCCAGCATCTGCCCTGATGCAGCCTCTTCATTCTGTCTCATGGTAGGTCTGGCCCTGGATATTGGCTCAGAATTCTAATATTGTGGGAATCCCAGAACACATACGCACAGCTAAGAACATGCATCTCCTGCACAGCTTATAATCATGAGTGGCACTGTCCAGATATTTAGTAGTAACTATTTTCATCACACTGATATACTTTGATTCTGGATGTGTGTCTCATACTTCCCACCATCCCATTCATTCCTGATGTGTGGTCAGAAACTACCTTTGTTGTTGTTTGGTTAGGAGAAAGCATGGTAATTGGGCAATGGACTATCAAGTTAGTTCTTAATATTTATCATACTAAATATAGTTCCTGTAAAAGTGGATCATTGACTAGAACAGAACAATCTTACCTCTATTATTTCAAAGTGTGCACATAAAATATATATTAGGTACACAGAGCTGTAACCTATTTCTGTCTAGAGCTTCTGGAAACATAAATGCAGACTAGGGAACATTACCTTTTCTCTTTTGATTCATTATGTACTTCCAACCCTCCAAAATAAACTAGACAAGATTAAGACGGACCAGATGATGTTCCTAATTCTATGCAGTCATTTCCCCAGGCACCAACATAGACGAGAAAGTTACAGCAGCATTTGGAGAGATGACAGACCATTTTAACGTGGGTCCTTCCTTGGTGTTCCTTCCTGTGCTGCTTAGCAACATTGGAGGGCTCAGCCCACACAGAACAAGCACTGAGGCTTCTCTGCACATCTCCACTAACATTAAACTGGGACCTGGCTGGTACGGAAAAGAGTGTAGTTCAGGCTCGTCCCACACAGACCTTGACCAACAGGTGAAGGAAGGAGCAGTACTGCAAGGTCACATGAGAAGGACCCTAAGATATAACCCATTGTTGCATTCCAGTAGTACCCTTTGAATCACAGACACATACACAAGAAGACTTCATCAGATGGCCAACCTTCTGATTAATTGTTCATATTTTCTTTTCATGAGCAGTTTTATTCTAGGGCCAGTTGAAGCCATTGCTCTTTTTCACCTAGACTTCCCCCTGGGCTTCTTAACAGTCAGCTGTCTGTGAACAATCACCTCAGAGTATCCTATACTCTCAGCTCAGAAATGGACTGAGCTGTGTGTGTGTCATTAGAATCCATTTCCCTGAATATCTTCTGGTTCATTCCCCTGACTCGCTAATCCTTATTTTGAGCTGTGCTTACTGCAGCTGTAATCTGTATACAAGTGCACACATGTATTCACTGAAAAGAAACGCATTCTGTGGTTTATAAAATAGACATTATTCTAATTATTATCACAGCCTAGGATAGTGCAGTTATGAAATGGTCAATTGACTATGATTTGCCCCTGAGAGGGTTTCCCAGTTCTCAGTGGGAGCTGCAAGGTCAGTTTGTTGAGCTCTTTTACCTGTGCTGACATTCTTTGTGACAGAGAAATTCTACTGGAGCTGTCCCAGCACTTCTTGAAAAGTACCCTCCCCTCATTTGCTCACTTATCACAGAATAATCAGAGGCTGAGTATCCATACATATAAAGTTCCATTTACTTATGTTACCTGTTGCCTCCAGACAATTTGGCATATACGAAGGACTTTCTTTTGCATTTCCTAATATGCTGCCAATCAGTTAGATTAGGTTGCTCTCCAAGTCCTAGTCTTTTAAGAGCATTTTTGCACTGAAAACAAGAAGGAATGCAAAGTATCTGAGAACAGAAAGAAAGCCCAGTGCTAGCACATTTGAAGGGAGGAGGGATAGCTGTCTTCTCATTCTTCCACGCCAATCTGTGTGCAGGAAGAGAGGATGGACTTGGTGCACCAAATCTTCCAGCACTTTCTTGAAGGTACCACCAGTTGCCTATGAAGGTACATTCTCAAATGTGGGCCTGAATGAATTCATGAGGATGAGTAGAATGATCTCAATGCTAACCCCAACAAATTGAAATAACCTAGATGAAATGGGATACCTGGCAAACCATTGTATAAGGTAAATTTTAACACACACACACACACACACACACACACACACACACACAATCATGTGCTATCATTCTTGGCATATCCCAGGTCAGATCAGGCAAATAAGGGGCAGAGCACCAACATTAGATACATGAAGGACAGCATTCGAACAGGCCTGATGCAATGGGAAGATAAGCCAGTAGGCCAGGGATTTCAGGGGGAACAAAGGAACTGCATGAGACCACCAAATGCATGTGGCAGGTAAGACCACCAGGAAGTGGTTATGAGGTATGGATGGTTGATATTAAAGCAACTGCAGATGGTAACCACCCAGAGATCAGGGTGCAGTGTCTCAGGCTTGTGGGTCAAATCCAGTCTAGCTGAGATCCCACTCTGCATCTGCAGGGTTTTCCAGGAGGGCACATTCCTTTCCCCTGGCCTCACCCCTTTCCCCTGACCACTGATCATGGAGTTATTTCCTGGCATTTGCAATTTTCCCCATTCCAAAAAGATCAAAATCCTTCCACCAAGCTTGAGTTACTGCAGTAAGAACTGTAAGTTAAAATATGCTGGTGTTTTTGGTATTTTCACCCCAATCCCTTTACCTTTAACCCCACCCCATTTTGCTTTTAGTCTTATCAAACAGAGAGCAACCCTTGTTTCTTTCTCCAAATTTGGCTGAAAGAGGTTGAACACTCCTGTAATCAGTAAGAAGGTACAGAAGGACTGCCCAAATGCTCAGATGTTCTTTATTCTGGCTTGAGAGAGATATAAAGTAACTGGCAACCAACAGGACTTCTCAGTGGAAGCACCCTACATGCAGAATCTCCTCCTACAAAAGGTTCTCTTGTCTACAAATCTAATTCCATTTCAACACCAGACAAACACCTTCCCTCCTTTGATACATCAACTGTGATTTTTCTATTGATTTTAGTATTGATTTTTCTATTAATTCTGCTGTGATTTTGTGATTTCTTCATTGCATTTTTAATTGTATTTACTGTGTTTCTGACTGATGGAACCCCTCATGGGAGATCATTCAACTGAAGAAGAGCATGCATATGTAATACATGCAGTGATGTTCACAAGTGCTAGGACTGCAAACCGAGCAAGAAAAAAGGAGTCAGTTGCAACATTTTTCATTTGCAACATTTATATACCACTCTACATCTGAACAGATCCAAGACTGATTTTTATTTTATTTTTTTGTGAGGAAGGGGAGCTGCCAGAGAAGTCATTTTATTCTCCTCGGCTATCATTTTTTAGGCTATACAACTTAAGAAGCCATAGCTTTTTTTTTAAGCTACATAACTTGTGTGTGAGTCTCTTTCTCAAATCCATTAATTTGCCTAGATGCTTTTTAGGCTCCGTTCTCTGGCTCACAAGCACGGAGAAACCTGGCTGAAGCTGATAAAAAATTGAAATTTATTTAGGACACCCTGTCAAGCTTGACAGGGGCTGGATGGGATTATTTATGCATTATTGTTTTTCTATTCTTTTCTTTCTTTCTTTTTTGAAGGATGGAAGGTGTTCATTTTACTAGTTCTCCTACAGCATTCACATCAGAAAACTTGCTCTGATACTAATCTTTCCCATAACAGAGAACATGTACAGGTTTGGTGTTTTCGTGAGAATTAAACAAAGAGCAAAACACAGTTCAAATGGTGCACTGAGTATAGAAAAGGTTATATGATAGAGGCACACTGAAATTTGTTGAAAGGTGACATTAAAAAAATCAATAGAAAGAATCAGTTTAAACTTCTGCTTACATAGGGGTATTTATGTTTATGGTGCCAAGTACCACACTGGTTCTGAATTTAAGCATTCTAAGTTTTGGCCCATTTGTTTTGGAATTAAAGTTCTTACTAGTTTCAGGTATTTCCCCAGAGGTGAAAATTAGTTAACATTTTCTGAAAGAATGACAGGGCATTTATATTTTAATAATGCCTGAAGGTAAGGATGACTATTCATTTCTTCAGGTAATGATACTCTTTTTCTTCCCATATTGGACAAGTAGCATCCATATAAAATCTATAACTTAATAGTTTGTAACAATATACCACAGATCTTTCTTTGTGTGTTCTTTTCAAAGAGAACTTTTCTATTTTCAAATCGTAATGAAAATAGCATGAATAAAATGGCCATTTATTTATTTCATGAATACACTTAAAGCTATAAGGAAACCTCATGTTTAATCCTGTTTGTAGGGTCATGAGGTTACCTTGGCAACTGTGTGAAAAGCAGCAAAGAATGTATATATATCTTATGAACAGCGTAACACAAGGATGTGTTTCCTGGTGTCTATGGATATCAGTAAAGGAATGTGAAGAGAAATCATCATTCTGTACTGATGGTCCTAGAATCAACTTACAATGGAAGAGAGCAGGCTATTTAGTCAATTATTTAAGCTCTTAAAAAGCTGCAGTTTATTGTAGGTTGGCAATTATCATGAATTATTTTTTCAAGGCTACAATTTTCATTTTGCATGAGGAATGAGAATAGCACAATAGATGCATTTGCTTTTTCAAACAAATAAAATTATTTCTCAAATACTGACTGAAATCTAAGCCTGTGTTCATTTTCTTTAGAAAGAAGTATAATAAACAACAGATATTTCAAATATGTTAATTTAAAACAAAGCACTCTCACATACAACAGTGAAAAATTATGTGAGGCAAATAATAATTTGGGACATGGATGAGCCCACTTCGGAATAAATTCATGTTCTCTCTCAATCAACAGAATCTATTCTGATTCTTATCTGCTCTTTGAATTACAAGTTGCCTATTCCCACATTAATGTCACCAGTTATGACTTTTTGCCAGTGTAGAAGCCATTTTAATCAAATATTTTCCTAGAAACAATGCTGCATCCTGGCATGGTGTTATTTCAGTTGCGCCATTCTGCTGAGAAACATCCCTGCATTGCCACTTATGGCAACTTTGCCACCCTTTATAGTAGAGGCAAAAGTGTTTGGGGTAGGGATTAAATGATAGAAGTTAAATCCATGTCCTTCTCATCTGTCATGATGTGCCACTTGGCCACCAAAATTGAGAAAGCAGAACAACTACCGCAAGCCTCCGAAAAAATAGTCTCTGATAATATTCCTGCTTTTCATGAAAAAACAGATGGCCCTGCCATAGTGATGGTGTCCCAGTATGAGAGAGATTCCACAAAGCTTTCTATGAAATCAAGCATTACAGTAATAAGGGGATTTCTAGGAGCAGTTTCTAGTCAATCAGTACAGTGTTGCATTGATGAGATAATATGATTCTCCAGATGTTTCTCCTCATTAAAGATGGAAAAAACACACAAGAAGAAAATGGAATCATTCAGAATGTGAGAACTACTACAGCTGTCTCAGTGATTAACTGGGAAATTAACACTCTCACAGATGACAACCTAATTACATAGTGATAGAGAAAATCTACACAGTGCCTAAAAGAACTTTACAAATTCACATGTGAAAGAAATACACAGAGATTTCCCATTATGTTAGTTTTGCACAGGCAAGCATACTTGATGTGGAAGTGATTCAAATAAACAAATTCAAATATTCCATATTCCTTCTGAGGTAGTTCATGATTGTACCCTGGGCAACTGAGCAATTGTGTTGAAGATTTATAAAGTAGGAGAGTTAATTTGCTACCTCAGTCCTCAGAGTCTACTTTCTCTGCTCTAAGGATTCAAACATCCTAAACAAGTTCCAGTTCAACTCCTTCTACACCCAAACTAATGTTTTTCAGGCCCATTGCATCCAACTAATATCCACAATCCAAATATGCTGTAACTGAAGACATGCTACACTGGCAAAATGAGGCATTTTCCTATATCTAAATCTGGATGGAAAACCTCTGTCTCTGAAGTTGTTAGATCATAGCTTCCATCGTCCCTGACTATTGGCTACATTGGCTATGGCTGATGGGAGCTAGAGTGCAACAGCATTTGAAAGGCTACAGTTTTCCTACTCCTGAATTTAATGAACAATCCACTGCCAAAATTCATGATGTACTAACTGATGTCCACCAATGACTCTCAACCCTTATCTAGCTTCTCACACATCTGGTATCACTGATATCTGTGACATTGTTCATCTATCTATCAGGTGCTCACCAGCTGGCCTCTGAAGCAAGAAGCTTATTTTATGCAAGTAAGAATAATGTCCCAGCTCAAAGACCAGCATGAGTGGCAATGTGGACTCTGGTTCTGTTTATTCTAAGGCTTAATGTTGTGATTAATCTATGCATTCTGCCAAAGTCTCTTACATGAATGTTTCACACACTTGTTACATTTTGGAGGCAGGAAATATGCATAGTAAAGAAAATGGTAAATAGCATTCAAAAGGATGCATTCTCTTTTCATAAAATGTTGCATTCAGAAAGTGATGGTTCCCTCAACTTCAGACAGCTTGAAAGTAGAGGGGTCAAGAAGCCAAGCACAGCTGGTACAAAACCTGGGCTCCAATAAGCACTTTAAGCATGCTAAGTAAACACATTTTAAATGCCTACACAAGAAGCAGGTGTGCAAATTATTCTTGGTACAGACAGAAGTCATGTTCTCAGTATCCCCTCAACCACTCTTAAACAACAGCCTCACCTCAATCCCCAGTATTTGGCAGCTCGTAAAAGCATTATAAGTGCAGAAAAGTTCCTTTTTCTGCTGCTCATTCATTCCCACCTAGCCCTTGAATCATAACTCTCCATTACTGCTCTTTTTAATCCATTACAACATAACTGAAACATTTTCCCTTTGTACCCAACCAAGACTAATGATAGCTGTACAATATGTAGGCTTACAAGGATCAACTATGGGAGAAGGGATTTTTCTGGATCATACAATTTGCATTCAACAATGCTACAAAGGCAAAGTATGAAATGCACAGAAAGAAATAGGAGCTCATAGCAGATTTCAGTGGCAGCACATGAATGGTCCCCCTTTCATGAGAATACCCCTCCCCAAAGGGATGGCTCCCAACGCTCACATATTTTTCCTCATTAATTTGCACACCTGCCCTAGACCTCCTTGTGACCCAAGTAATTGTGTGCTTTATGGTCCTCATTAACTTGTACACCTGTCTTGAATTTGGACTTGAGAAACACATGGGTTGCTTGTACAATAAATTTTCTCATGGAAAACCACTACATTCTTATATTAAAAGTAATCATTTTAATCCCTGAAGTGATATTCTCTCCTTATCGACATTTTTGTGGAGCTGCCAAAGTCAGACATTATGAGCTTGATGTTTAGCCAGATTTCCATCTATCCTTTGTTTCCACAATGGAATTATGTAATTGTGCCTTGGGGGGGGGGGGTTGTCCCAAACAGCTTTTCATACAATCTAACAGAGCAAAGAAATGCCATCAATAAGCATTTAGTTTTCATTACATTAACAAAGGATAATTGTTAAAATGGCATAAATACAATAGTATTGAAGAACATGTATTCCGTGAATCTGAAGTAAGATGAAGGCTAGGAAAATCATCATATAAAGCCCAAAGGATCAATCTGGGTACAAAGTTATGGGCTGTTCCATTCATTCATGAATTGCAAACATCCATGTGTACACACATACATCTACAAATAAGACTGTTGCAAAATATTATCCCACTTCAAGCAGCCCTTTAAGCAGGCTGTGAAAATGGCTGATCCCCATTTTGTCAACTATTGGCTACTGATCTATTTCCAGGAGACTTTTTTCAAAGACTTACAGGAAGCATGCTGACTGTTGGCAGACACTCTCTCTTTTTTTAGTCCTCCCCTCCTCTGTTGGTGTGGCTGTCTGTGGCAGTGGTGGCACTCTGTGAGGGTCAGCAGGACTCCCTCAAATGTCTGAAAGTGTCCATGGAATTATGCTAAGACAAGCTGTTCTATTCTGACCCAGTTCTTAGGGGAAATGGCAGAACATGATATTTCCTAGGAACCTTAATTCCCAATAAGTGTATAGCAGATGCTAACCAATCTTACCATTGGCTAGCTACCTTTATTGGCCTCTGTTGGCGAAGCTGCAGGACCCGGTAAGCAAGACTATCTGGCATAGACCACAGACCATGCTTTAGTTATTTGGTGCAAAGAATGAGTTTTCCAGAAAGATTGGGAAGTTAAGAAAGTGTTCATACATACTACTTCAGACATACTACCAACATACAAAATTCCAAAGTGGTGTTGAAATCCTTTGATTCCCTCCCTCCCCCATTTAGAATTGTTGCTGGAAAAAGTTGAACCCAATCAAGGAGCATAAATGTTAGAGGAATTGTGTTAGGTCTTGTACTCACTCTGCATCTTCAAGACTGAACTTGGATCATGTGGTACCTTCCTGAGTAGCATCCATTTGGCCAATGAGGCCGACTCAGAGGAAAGATCCGACTGGCTGTAATTAATGATGTAATCATTGCAGATTGATCAGTAAAACAAATTCCAAACTCTAACAACATGAATTGTGTGCACGTGTTGCTTGGCAACCCCTTCTTTACCTAAATCTAGATAACAAATTGGCATCCGACAGGAATATGAAAGAGAGGACACAAGCGGAAATTGGTTACTGATCCATTTAATCTCTATGAGAAGGTCACAATTTTTCTTCAGGATGATGCCCACTTAGTATGAGTATGAAAAGATTTTAGTTACATTTTAGCAGGAGTTGAATGGAAAGGCTGAGGACGGAAGAAAAGAAACGGATCAGAATAAAGACAGAAACAAGGGGCATTGCAAGGATGGTAATATAAATAGATTTAAAGTATCAAAAAAATGGAAGATGTCCAAATGGAAGTCTATCTTCTGAACGAGAGAAATCAGAAGGGTGAGGCCATACGGATGGTTGACCAGCAATGCAGCAAAGAAGCAAATCCAAGACAAGAATAATTGCATCCATAATGCAATGGAGGGAGCTGGAGCACTTTAAGTAGTATCGTTAAATGTGATGAGGACTTCCCAGATGCAGGGCAGGAAAGCTTGATTCAGACACCACATGGGCTTCTCAGAATGCTCCTGACATGTGTTTCCCATGAACATGACATACTCACCCCAGAGCCTGGGTAGTGATTTAGGACACAAGTATACATACTACAAAACGCACAGAGCAGAGTGCAGTCACACATGCTGATTGCTTTTCTAGCTTTTCTTTTCTGAGAAAACTGACCATATTCCTTGAGATATAGGAGCATTTGCTCATGTGTTACACTCTTTCAACCACAGATGGCAAGTAGGCAGGCAGAACTTTTGAGGGACCACTTTCTTACATACAAATTGGCTGGTCATTTTGTGGAACTGTGGAGCACATGGTTTCAATCACATCTTCTTTAGAAGGGTAAATCGGCTGAGGTTGAACAACAATGCCAGTAGCACCCAGCTCGTGGAACCCCTTCATTTTGCTTCCTCACTTTCAGGCTTTCAAGTATTTTTCTAAGACATTTTTATTTCACTGAGCTTTTGTTCTAACATTATTGTCCCTCCCCTACCTACATGCCCACACACTCACATACACACTTCCTGATTGTGTTAGTGCTTTCTTCTCTTCTTACTTTTATTTAATTATCATTTACTGTGCGTTTATGGGTACCAATTTGGAGATCACTTGACAAGCCAAAAAGCATACAAATAACTTTTCTAATAAATGAAGAAATAAACCTTGACCTAGAAGGAAGGCAGCTTCTCTGTTGTATACCTGGTGCCATTCACAAAAGGGAGTGTGTTTCCCTTCTGTGATTTCCCACAACAAAGGTAGTTTTTCACATATGTTTCTTCTGTATGTCTAGCAGCTCTTGGAAAAATATGTTTCTGAAATGCAATTTCTTCAAGTGATCCCCCAGCTCCAATAAGCTTACTGCACAGCTATATACTTGAGCAAATTTCATAAGGCTTAAGCAGGAAATATTCTGAAAATAATTTAAAGAAACAAACCCAGTTTGTATGATCTTGCAGCCAATTTTTGGTTTATTTAAAGGTTGTTTCACCCTCAAATAAGCCATTTCACCCGGCTTTGGATGGCACTACAAGCTACACTCAGGTGATTAATCGACACCTTGCATGGACCACAGTTTAAAGAAACTACCATGTCTTTTTTAAGCTGCAATTACCATGAAAATAGGGCCACTATAAACATCTGATGAATATCTATTGTACATGGTCAATGAATTAGCATTAAATGCTGTAATAATTTTTATGAGGTCCATCAGCTCAGCTCATC
The DNA here is from genome assembly GCF_004798865.1 of Varanus komodoensis. Lineage (NCBI taxonomy): Eukaryota > Metazoa > Chordata > Lepidosauria > Squamata > Varanidae > Varanus > Varanus komodoensis. The sequence continues at coordinate 16,396,189 of NW_025336087.1, read as the reverse complement.
TAACTCTAGCTATCAAAACAAACTCACCACACGAATTTCTATTAAATGATAATGAAAATGTAACAGACAGTTCAAGCATAGCAGCATACAAAAATATTACTATTAAATAATAAATTACCACTAAACTCTTATGATATTAACCACTGGGCAGAACACAGTAATGGCACCATCTCTGCTCAACTGTATTACTGTCAGTAATTAATCATTGGCAATAGAAGAGCAGGAGAAGTGAGTCTATGGTCTACTTTTGTTTAGCTGAAGCATTCACACTGATTTCTGCTTTTGTGGCAATTTCACTTGTCCATCTATCCACACTCATTCATTATATAAGGCACTAGATACTAGACAACTATACATGTTCTACTCATGAAACTGCAAAAGATTTTTCAGTGAAACTTATAGAAGTACCTTACTGGTTAGAAAGAAGACTATATGAAAAAGCAAAACTACAGAATTACAAAGGAAAATTATACACAGCCAGATATCCAATATGCTAGTTTGTCTAACAGTGTTTCTATCTAACATCAAAACATAAAGTCACTGATGAGTGAGAAACATATGCCTCCTCTCAGATCTTTTTTCAGTTGACACATTACCCTCGTCTCTTAGCACAGAAAAAATTATCATATAATTTATTACGTTAGTGGCAGTTGATGCCTCTGGATTAAAGCTGCACAGACAGTGCCCTCAGCTAAAACTCAAAAACCAAAACAAAGCAATGGGTGTTATGATTATAACCTGCCAAATTCACACAGTATCCCTTTCTTTCCCCAGATTTGATAGTACCCATTCATGTAAGCAAAAGAAAGAACCTGTACTTTGTTTAGCTGATAGCACTGCAGATGCCATTGTTAATAGCTACAGATTAATGAAATGTTAACACGCTCCAATGCTACGTTCAAGAGTAGTAACGCATGATGTGGAAGCCATGGAATTAAAATGCCTTGTTCCACATATAATGGATGTCAATTCAATGATTTGATAACATCATACAGGAAGCTCTGGTTACTGTTGCATCCACCTCTATCAATCCTGATAATTCACTCCTCTGTATAGCCTATAATTAATAGTAATACCTAATTAGCTATCAATTATTTACAGCATACAAAGAATAAGAAATGCTTTAAAAGTTAAAGAATAGTTCAAAACACATGTGCTTTGACCAAATGCCCATAATTTTGGGTATCTAGCCTGGGAAGCAAGACTTACCTGTATCATTGCCTGCGATACTAACAACAATTACTTTTATGTCAGCTTTGTTTTCAAACCCTACTTCATCTGAAGTAGGAGGCTTTTCTTGGGACTCTAACACCTCCGTGGGTGATCCTGTTGGCTGTGCAACTGCAGTAACACTGGATGATGTAAAATATTCTGTATCAATTTCTGGCTCTGCCTTCTTGCCTGCAAAATCATCATCAGTGGTGGTTTTAATGGGAGAAATGGATTCATCAATTATTAGTACGTCTATGCCTGCATCTTCATCAGGTTCCCATTCCATCAAAGGTGGCTGTGTTTTGGTAATTAAAGATTTGGATGCTGAAGTAGGTAGGATTTTGTCTACTGCAGCAAAAGTAGTTGTGGCTATGCCACTTATCACTGTTGGTTTACTTGTTGCAGGGGCAGAAAATAAAACAGACTCTGTTCCTAGGATGTCTTCTGTTGTTCCGGAACCTTCTGGGCTATGAGTCGTGACAGCCTTTGCTTTTCCCATATCAGTAGATTCTTCAGGGACATGCGTAACAGCTTTTGTAGAAAAGGTTTCTTTAAATTTGATTGTGGGGACTCCATCTTCACTCTCCGGGCTCGGCTTTGTGGGCAACACCATACTAGTAGTTAGCTTTTGTGCAGTGACAACATCCATTCCAGGAAACTTTGTGCTGGTTTCATATGTAGCTATTTTCATAATTGGACCCAAAGCTTCTGTAACTGCGTATTTCTCTTCATATGCAGATCCTTCAGCAGTCTGGTCATGTTCAGGTGTCAGAGAAAACTTTGTTGCCCCTGCTGCAGAGTCTGAGACAGTAGCTGGTTTCTCCGTATCTTGATCTCGACTACTGGGTTCTGTTTGAATGATAGATGTAGCATTCTTATCTAAGAATAGCTTGGGCTCTTTCACTACCTTTAATTCTGGATCAGTGCTGGAAGTTTCCAGCCATTCATCAGGCATCACAGCCCCATTGTCATCAGTGAGCTCCTCTTTGGGAATGAGAACTGTTGTGAGTTTTGTGTCACTTTTTACTTCCATTGATTGTTTTGTGGGCTTGATGGCAAGATGTGTTCCTTCTTTTGTTGGTGTAACAGAAGTTCCTGTTTCCACAGGTTGACTAAAGTTGCTTTTCAGTAGAGCATCTACAGAAGTTCTTATTGGTGCCACCTCTATTTGTTCAGTCTGACTTTCAGAAATTTCTTCACTGTGGTCAAAGACACTTTCTGTAGGTGTGACTATTACTAGGTCATTCAGTACAGTATCTGATTCTCTCAATTTTGATGAATCAGAAAATTCTGCAACAGTCTGAGGTAGAATAGTGGGTAAAGTAATTATTTCAGGTACCTTCTCTTTCTGTTTTGCTTTAGTCACTCCTGGTGCGACTGAAGAGATGTGGGGATGAAATGCATCTTTAGGGGGTATTATCTTCAGTTCAGTTAATAAGTTAGACGATCCATTTTCCACAGATATATTTAGTTCAACAGATGTAGCATCAGACACATTCTTATCTAAAGAAAACAATAATCATAAAAAGAATGAGAAAACAGACACTTGAAGCATTTGTTTGCTTCAAACAAATCTAGAATTTTTTTTAGAAAGAAATACTGAACTGCTCTCCTTCATCTGCACTATGTGAACTGTAGCTCCCTCATGTATTCGCTGAGAATGCTTTCAAGAGAGTAGGTGTAATTAAGCTGGCTAAGTCCCATTAACTTCCACTGATATAATTTGTTTTAAATGAGTTGTGGATTAGACTTTTAATTGCTATTTTCCCCATAAGACACCAAAACTCCCCATTTAAAAAAAAATCCATATGTCATATGGAACAGGAAGTTGCAATAACACAATGCATTGAAATGTATGATTTAAAAAAAATAAGAGTTCACCACAATTTGAAGATTGCCTATTATTGTTTTTGAAAATTCTAATAATTTAAGGCCTGGAGAAATGTTGTCCATGGGGTCGCAATGGGTCAGACACAACTTCATGACTAACAACAACAAATAATTTAAGAAAGCGTTTGCCAATCTGAGATTTCACACTTCATATGCATTATAGTATAAACTCCAAAAGAAAACGTGTGCCTGAATGGAACCTGGAACATAAAAACAACAACCCAAAGTTCCAATGTTAATCCCAGGTTTAGCTTTCCAAATAATATTCAGTTAGCATAGAAGTTATGTCCAACTAGTTGGCCAGAGCTCAGGATGATTTTCGGATGATTTTTGCCAATCTTTAAGATTTTAATCCTGGATTATTTCACTCTCATTAGACATTGCTTTATCACCTGCATGGATGAAAAGATATGGATTTCAAGTCCATGACCTCAGCTAGAAGAAGGGATTTATGTTAAAGCTGTTTCTTCTCAAAGAAGACATCCACTACAATTTCATCTGCCTTATGCCTAAAGAGATGACCCACCCAGAGATGGTTCTGTGGTTTTTTAAAGGCTCTTTCCAGCATTAACCAACTCCCTCTCTGTACAGATGTTTTGCATTACTAAACTCCTTGAATCATGTGTTCAATGGGAAATCTTCTTTGTGCTCCTTCTGATGCAAGACATGAGGCAGTTTTTCCTAATAAAATATCCACATCTAAAACAGCAAGAAAGCAAATTATCTCACCGACAGCTGCTTACATCAAAGTCTCTCCTACATTCTAAAAAATGTGCTCTTTTACATTATGCACAACCTGAATGAAGTTGATTTGGGATGAAGTCTTTTGGAATTGGAAAAGTTTTCCATTATTTTAAATCCTTCACATTTTAATAGCTTTTCACTCAAACAAACTTTCTTTTTTATTCGATACCCTTTTCAAAAATTTAACCAAGTAATGTTAAGAACAATGTTTTAATTTTCCTGAAATGTTCATTGTGAAGTTAGAGAATGCAATCCTTAAACGCATAGATCACAAATGGTGTAGGTAATATCCTACACGGAGTACAATGATTATGAATTAAACTAGAGAAAGTTCATCACATATGACACAGAAAGGTTGTGGCTTACAAAACAACAATGGCAAAGAAGCTGCTATCCTGGTGCCTGCTATCACTGCATGCAGTTGCTTGTTTTGTGAATCAGCAGCATTGAGGCACTGCACCAGGATGGCTCCCCAGTGGGGAGCCATTTAAAAATGCATAGCAGTCCAAAATTTGGCTTCATAACCCCTTTTCCATCCCCATGCAAAAATCTACAAGAGATTGAAATATGTAAAATGTTTTGCAAGATCATACTTCCTAAAACTTTCAAGATGCTGAATGCATATTGTCAGGAACCCAGATTGAAGTTGAACAATTTCTGTGATCTAGAGTTTGGCTGAGGACTGAAACAGTTACATTTTTCCTCTTCTCATACTTCCCTCTGTTTTTCATTTAAATGGTGGGAGCTTTACAAATTGACCTGGAGTAGCCTCTCACCAGAGCAGTATTAGAGAGGAATTGGAACCTGCAGCTCTTCTGCTCCATGGTCAGTCTATCTTTTATAAAGAGTTTCAGTGACTGTATCCAGATGTATTGATACATTTTGGTTTTTGTTAGAGGAGCAAGTCTTAGCTGAGCTTTGGTCTCAAGTGTCCCCTCATCCTTTGCCCTTCTGTGACACAGACACATAGAGGTGATGGAAGTTTTTGTTCCCATTTATGATTAACCACAGTTTAACCTTTTTCTGAACTCTAGTCAATCTTCTTATAGTTTATTGAAACAAGCTGGTTTGAGAAACCAGTTTTTGAAGTTGGCTTGTTTCAGTAAACCAGAGCAAAAACATAACCCAAAGTACTGGATGCGTTGAAAAGAGAAGCAAAGTCTTTGCTTTCCTACTTGACCCTGAACCAGAGGAGGAGATGGAAAGGACTGCAAGAGTCTGAAGCAACTTCATGAGTCTGCGTTCATAGTCATATTACAAAGAGGCCAGAAAAAGACATGTTTGCAGTGATTTTCAATTAAGCATTTAGATATACACATATAACTAACTCCGTGTTACAATCTTTAAACATGGAGAAACTATTTGTTAATGAGTCCCGTTATGTATCTGCCTATTTAAAGGGGGGGGGGGGGAATGGATCAAGATACTTATGAATACTTCCATATAGACAGGCCTGTGACTGTGAAACAAGATGTGCAGGAATAATGCTGCTTTGCATGTCAGTACCATTTGAGATTAAGTTGGCTTATACTAGAAATGCAGGCATATGTTTTGTTTTTAAATGATGGCTACCTGCATTCCCATGATCATCCTTTGGATGATCTGGGAAGCAACTAAAACTGAGCCAGACCGGTGGTCCATGTAGCTTAGCACGGTGACAGCTCTTTAAGATTTCAAGCGGGGATCTTTCTCAGCTGTAACTTGAGAAGCTGGTCATGGATCCTGAAACCTTCTGCAAGCTGCCACTAACCCAAGTACCTCCACTGAATGATCTTTAGCTCACCAGGCTTGCAAGGACTGTGTGTTTTGTTTTAATATGAGATGAACTAATGCTAGTGGTTATATATTGTATATTTTGTTTAATAAATGAATGTTTCATGAAGTTTTATTATAAGCTTCTAGTAAGCAACGGAGGTCTCCTATGCCTGAAAACCAATCTTAAAAACCCTCAGTCAATAAGCAAGCAAGCAAGCGGCAATAGTTTTATGTACTTCATCCAAAGTTTGCATATTCAGTGGACAGACTGCTGTTGACTTCAGAGGGTTAGGTTTTAAGAAAGACAAGAGAAATGTTCCAAAATGCTCTTATGTTGAATTATGAAACCAGGATCCTCTAGGAACAAATTGTTTTTGGCTAAACAATGATTTAATCTATTACAGCTAAGAAGAATCCATGTTCATTCAAAGTTCCTATTTACCTTTTTTTTTTTTTTTTTTGCAATGCTTTCTCTTTCACCAAAGAAAAGTCTTTGTTTTTGGATGCACAAAAGATTTTTTAAATCAACATTTGAGATTCAGCACAAGCATCCCAAATGTGTGGCCTCTTGAAATTAATTTAGCAATATATGAATAGGAGGTCAACCTTTAATATTATCAGGAAAGGATGACAAAGGAATCTGTAAAATTTCAGAAACCCTCCAAAAGGCCCCTGCCTCATTTGAATTATGCCAGGTCATTATAAAATCTAAAGTCCTCTTGGTCATGCCAGTTTTCCCCCAGCCCTTCCTAGTAGTGTTCTGGCAGCAAATTGAAACCTTTCTGTATCAGAGAGCTTGTACATGATTTATTCTGTTTCAACTAAAGTCTTTTATTCATTATTTTTGTTGCTTTTTTATATCTGGCATGTCAAACTGTACGTTTGTGTGTGCACACTTGGTGTTTTATTGCATTTTATTATAAGCTATTCAGAAAGAGTTGCTGTGGAACAGAATGCAAATTCAGTAAAGAAACAAATAAGTAACATTGGAAGTGAGAATCTATTCATCTTCTTTAGGAGCCATGAACGCATCTGGAGTTCATATATCTCTGCACAGAAAAGATGTGTGACTTCCCACAGGAAGTACGAGAAATATGCATAGAAAGCATTTGTGCTTATTTGTTACTACTAGCTTGCAAAAATCAGAAATGGCTCTGACTCTCTTTGGGTATACTGCTTACTGGCAGGTACCCACGGTTAACAAAAGAGGATAGATAATGCAATCACACGCTGCTTGTTGAATTTATCTGAGACATTCTTTCTGGCCACAGTGACAAAGAATGCCATCAGCCCAGAAAAACAGTTGTCCCCTGCCCTGCATTCTAAGACCAAAATGACAGTTTAGAGAAGCAGCGGTCACAGTTCTTAGATAATATTGGAAGGCCGGAGGATTGCATCCTAAATGAGATAGCGAACTAAATGAGTGTTCTGACTTTAGCTATGTTCTACTTCACAGAAGATAGCTCTGTATTTGAAGAGCTGTCAGAGGACAGAAGTGTCCTTGACTGGAAGGCCTGTCTTGGCCTTCAATTTATAGATATAGTAGGTGCTCCAGGTTTGGGGTGGGTGCATTTGGACCTTCAGTATGAATTCCCAAATGAATTCCCCTCCTCAGTTCTTTTCCACTGCATCTCTACCTGTTTTTTCTTTCTTTCCTGGAACCAATTTGTACCATTGCCCAGAAGGCAAATGCAAGGCAAGGGAAGAAAGATACTCAACTTCCTTGTTTGTATCATTGCTTGCATGGTCTAGGGTGGCAGGTGAACAGAAAATGACAGCCTGGAGGAGCTGCAGGAGGGTAAGGAGGACCTTGACATGGGCCTTTTGCAGAGGTATAGACTTTGGCCGGTCCTAACAATGCCTACCCAAACACCGGCCCTGTAAAGAACCCTAAGGAGGGAGAGCAGGGACCTTGAAGGTACCCATCAACAATTATCACTGTCACAAAAGATGGAGCTGCTGATGGTGAATCTGATTACAGCTTTTGCCATAATAGGGACATGCCCTGTATTTCTAAACTTTCATCTATATGTATATATTATCATATACAATGTAATGTAATGTCAATCTGTATTTTCTTTTATCTTCTTTTTGGTGATAAATTTTGTCTTTCTGTGGAGGGTAGAAGACCTAACCTGCTTTTATGCTATTGTGATAACTTCAAGACTTAAGAATGATTTCAAGGAATACAGTTTGAAATACAGCTGCGAATATAGGGAAGTGATTTGGGAAACAAGGAATGTACTGTAGTGAGAAAAAACACAGATATCTGTAATACTGAAATTGTGCTGAAACCATAGTGTTAGCCTTCTATAAAGTGCTAGGACTTTTGTTAAACTTGGATAAGGCTTGTGGGATGGAGTTCAAGGCCGGGGTCTATGAGCACCTGGGAACATGAGATAAATTACAGATATTTTTAAAACACCATGTGGTTTCTGTAGAAACAAATCTATGGTCCAAGTGATTGTGGTCAGTGCTATGGGATTCAGTGTTAACAATAAAACATTTAAAGTGCTCTCCAGAAAGGCTGATGGCAGAAATGCACTTGAGTCTGTCTTGACTCAATAGCTTTCAGTTCCCAACATCGATAAAGCCACAATCCTATGCAAATTTGGACAGAAAAAGGGCTTACACTTCCCTAGTGAGAGACCCTTTTTCCTGCCCAAACTTGCATAAGATTGCACATTAAACTGTTTAAATGACAATTGTGAACATAAATAAATAAAGTAATAAAGTAATCTAGTGCTCCAGGGTTGAGAGAATGTAAGATGGAACTAAATTTACAAAAACCTGGAGGATTTGCACATCTGGAAGACACGTATACAGAGATCAGACCCTATTTCAAATGCCTTACTGGAGTAAAGGTTATTTATATTCCACACACTACCATGTACAATCAAATTAAGGAATGGGTTAAATCTAGCTCTATTATAGTTATCTCCTGAGTAGTAACTAGAAGCACAATCCAGAGAATATTAGCTATGCAACAGAAATCATTGGGAATTCAGTGCACTGTTAAAACACTTGAACCCAATCCATATCAGTGGGCACCAAGAGCATCTAACTATAAGGTTTGTGCCCTATAGTCTTACATTAGCAGTTGGTATTTTGTAACTCAATCTTACTACACTTAATTTTTCCATGATCTTTTTCCAAATTAAAGTAAATCTGCTTTCTAAACTCTCTCCGTGTGTCTGTCTCTCTGTCTCTCTGTCTGTCTCTGTGTGTGTGTGCACGCGCGCATCCAAATTTTTGGATGTTCATTTTGCTCCAAAAGACAGGATGAACAGATAGTGTCAAAGCAATTTCAAGCTCAGATGTAAGTAAAAGGCCGTCTGCTTTGTTGACAATTGTATTTGTTTGTTTTATGTGTATTAGGACAGATGCCTTTTCTGGCAAGGATATGTTGCTTTGCTGAATGTGAAAGCACCAGCACCGAGTTGCCTTCTGGGATACCTAATTCACTTCTCTTCCTCTTCCACCATTCCCCCTCCTCATTTCCTGACTTTGTTGGTAGTGACACTGAAAAGTAAATCTTTACATTAAAGTCTCCAGATCTGGATGACTCCTAGGGTTAGGGAACAGGATTTGAGCCTCCCTTATTATAGTAAATACAGAACATGTGGTTAGAAGTACAAAGGTTGGGTAAATGAGAACTTGTCCTGCTCCAAGGCGAGGGGCAAAGGGACGTAATAAAGGGGTGACATCATTGCTTTTTACTGTACAAACATCTGCTCCACAGACTTTGTACATTGCTGGTATCTGGATGCCTTGGCTAGATTTTGCCTTTCTTGGAGATGAATATTGTGTTTATTCTCTTTCCACCCCCATCCTCACAATTAACAGCCCCTAATGTGACATAACTGGTTATGATTTCAAATTGTGCTTGATTCTGAATTCTAAATGTATGCATTGTACAAAGATAGTGGGAAGAGTGAGTACGGGGAAGGGGAGAGAGTCTATTTTTTTGAGAATACCGGTAATTCAAAATGGCTATACACGCTTGTTAATGCTCTTTTTCAAAACACTCCATCTTCTGTTGACATTGGTCAGCACTAAATAAAGCTGCTTTTCTCAAATATGATACTCACAGGCTCAAAACTGAAAGACAGGGATACAGGCCTTGAGCTCAGTTTGATGCAAAAGGTGGTAGGCAGGGTCATGAGCTCACTAGCCTCAAATGGGGCTAGTTTCTTGTGCATCTTTATTGGACCAGCTTCCCCAGGTTGCATGGAGTCCACAGAGCTTGAAGACTGATTCATTTATTTTGTATAATTTTGCGCAAATTTAGCTACAGAGATAAATAAGATTTATATGCAAAAAAATTAAAACTGATTAAATCCCCTAATTGAGCGAATCATGAGAAATATACATTATCAGGGCTTTGTATTTTTATAGCTGATATGTGCATTTCTGGGAGCATAAAAAAAGGTAAAGGTATAGGTTTCCCCTTGACGTTATGTTCAGTCATGTCTGACTCTAGGGGGCGGTGCTCATCTCCGTTTCCTAGCCAAGGGAGGCAGCGTTTGTCCATAGACACTCTCTGTGGTCATGTGGCCGGCATGACTAAACACCAAGGTACATGGAACACTGTTACCTTCCCACCAAAGTGGTACCTTTTTATCTACTTGCATTTGCATGCTTTCGAACTGCAAGGTTGGCAGGAGCTGGGACAGAGCAGCAGGAACTCACCCCATTGTGCAGATTCAAACCAGCAACCTTTTGATCAACCAGTTCAGCAGCTCAGCAGTTTAAACCACTGCGCCACCTGCACAAATGCACATGACTGCACCTGTGCAAATTCTGAGTCTGCAATTTGATGGACGGCAAAGGGAAGTTACCCAAAGATGGCAAATCATTGGCAGAGTGGCTTTCTCACTGTTTGAACATCTGTAGACAAGATATGTCCCTTCTTGGATGCACATCTGAACATGGTGAAGGGGTTTGAGAGTGTCAGGGAATCTGAGAGAGATGGTGCCTGGAGGGCAGACTCTCTCATTAGGTTGCTCTCCAGAAAGGTAACCCAAGCTAGAATAGTCGAGACCATATATGATACATCCACCTTCTTCAGGAGTAACAGTCACATCAGCAGAAGAGGATGGATATCTTAATAGTGATTGGACAGAGCAATTCCTGAAGGGAAGCACCTAGGCACGAGCAGTCATTCAAGGTGACTTTGGCAGAGGATCTTTCACAGATCTTTCTTCTTTGGCAGTGATGCTCAAACTAATTCTGGTAGTACTGTGTAGAAGAAGGCAGTGGTAAACCACTTCTGAATATCTCTTACCCTGACACACCATAATGGAACAGTCAAAAATGAAACAAGAGATGGTGCCAGAAGATGAAATTCCCAGGTTGGAAGGCACTCAACCAGCTGTTATGGGAGAACAAAGGACAAGTACAAATAGTTCTGTCATTACTGACACAATTAGATCAAAGCCAAAAGGAAGAGGCTGAGATGCACAGAGGGGAAAGGAAACTCCAGTGCTGCACAACACATATCATAGGAACATGGAATATGAGGAATATGGTTTTCCAAGACAAACTGGGAACCATAAAGCAGAGGGTCCTGTGTGGACTATTGGGTACAGTTTACAAATCCAATAAATAAATAAATAAGCAAGAAAAGGAACAGCTAGTCATCACAGTATTGGGTCTGAGTGAACTGAGGAGGGATGGAATAGAATGTGACATTTTTTATCAGACAAACACAAAGCATTTGATCTTGGAAATGACAATTGCAAGGAAAAGGAGTAACTATAATACTGAGGCAAGATATAGCAGTAAGGGGCTATAATGCAAAGTCCAACTGAATAATATAAATCAAAATCTCAGAAAACCTGTCAACATTACCATAATTCGTTCTGTAGGGGATGGGATAGAAAAGCCTTTAATAAATAAATATAATAAAATTCAACTCTATTGTACAAAAATAGATGCTGAAGAAGAAATTGAAAACTTGTATGCCAGCATCCAAGAGGAAACTGATAACCCACTAAAATAAGATGCTGATAACCACAGGTGACTGGCATGCAAAAGCAGGACACAAAGTAAAGTCTACTCTAATGGGGTGGAGATCAGAAACATCGTAGAAGAATGATTCATAGAAATCTGTGAAGCCAACAAGCTGTTTATTGCAAATACATATTTCAGCCAACTGATCAGATGAGTTTAGATATGACTTTAGACATGGACATCCCAGATGGCCAACACAGAAATCAAACAGACTATGTAATTGGTAGTAAGAGATGAAGAAACTCTGTTCTTGATGCCAACACCAGAACAGCAGCATATTGTGGGAGTGACCATGCACTATTAATATCAAAAATCAGAGCGAAGCTGAAAAAAATCACTGACGGAAGCATAGTGCCAAATACAACTTCAAGAATATTCCTGAGAAATTTAAATTGCACATTTAAAAACGTCTTTTTCTGCATTACTAAGCTCAGTTGACTGTGAACCAGAAGAATTGAGGTCTGAACCAGAGACATTATTATGGAAGAATGGGGGTGGGGAGAATTCCTGTAGTAAAAATGGGGAAATCCTAGATGGATGACAGAAGAAACACAATTCCTAAAGACAGGCAAGAAGCAAAAGCAAAAGGTGAGAGAAATAGGGTGAGAATCATCAATGAAACATTTCAGTAATTATAACATAGAAACAAAAAGAACTAATATCATGTCCAGGGCAAAGAAATAGAAGAATAAAACAAAAGACCTCTTCCAGAAGACCCAAGAAATCAAAGTGAGATTCAAAGTGAGATTAGAAATGCTGAAAGACTCAATGAGGAACATGGTATCTGACTTGGATAAAATAAAGAGAAGGTGGAAAGGCTATAAGGAAGAACTATACAGAAGAGATAAAAAGATGCCAAACTCCTTTGAAGAGGAACCCTGTGAGGAACAGCCTGTAATACTAGAAAGTGAAGTGAAAGCTGATCTGAAAGCACATGGAAGAAATAAAGCACCCGGAGTCGATAGTCTACCAACAGACCAAATCCAAGCTGCAGAAACTGATTTTTTTTCAAATTCTAATAAGAATATGCCAACAAATATGGAAAAGAAGCAATATACACTCCAGTCCCCAAGAAAGGAGATTCTAAGGAATGCAGCAACTAGGAGATCACTTCACTAAACGCTGATACAAACACAGTGATGCTCAGGGTGTTGCAACAAAGAATTTTATCCTGTCTGGAGCAAGAAAAGCCTAATCTTCAAGCTTGATTTCAAAAAGGATGAGGCACTCAAGATCATATTGCAAATGTGGATACATGGAATCTTTATTTGGGTTGGCCACAGGTCTTAACATATAGAATGAAAATATACAAAAAAAAAAGCACATAACATGTACTGAATTAAAATTGTTTGAAGTACATTCTATCATTTATATTAAATGCCAGTATCAAAAAGAACACATAATCCATTATATATATCCTCTCAAAACATATAAAAGTTATATCTCGAATAATAGACAATATTATTTATCTGAATTTTATTTTAACGTCAGCTATAGGTTGGCTACTGGAACACACCAAAACATTTCAGAAGAAGGCTGGTTTATGCCTTTGACTGTGTGCATCATGAGAAGCTCTGGAAGCTCTGGAAAGAAATGTGAGTGCACCACTGTTAGGACAGAACATGGGGAAACAGAATGGTTTCCTGTAGGCAAAAGCATCAGACAAGGGTGTATTTTATCTCCCCATCTGTTCAATTTGTATGCAGAGCATATCATAAGGAAAGCTGGATTAGGATCAGAGGAAGAAGGCATGAAAATTGGTAGATGATGCATCTGTAATTTAAGATATGCAGATGACACCATATTACTGGTGGAAAGGAACAATGAATTGAAACAAATCTTGATGAAAACAAAAGAAAGAAGTGGAAAAGCAGGACAGTAGATGAACATTAAGAAAATAAAAATCATGGCTCCAAAATAATTACACAACTTTATTGTCAACAATGAAGCAACTGAATTTGTGAAAGATTTTGCATCCCTTGGCTCAGTGATCGATTCAAAGGGAGATTGCAGTCAAGAAGTTCAAAGCTGTTTGAGACTTGGAAAGCCAGCAGTGAAGGAAGAGCATCAAGTGTAAGGAGTTTCACTGGAGACCAAGGCCAGGATCAGAAGCACTGTTGTATTTCTAAACACTGTGTGAAATCTTGACAGTTAAGAAAGAAAACAGACAGGAAGAAAAGTGGTACATTCAAAACATGGTACTGGAGGGGAGCTTTGTGCATACACTGGCCCAACAGAAAGACAAACAAGTGGGCTATAGATCAGATCAAGCCGGAACTTTCCCTAGAAGCAAAAATGATGAAGTATGAAGCTGTCATACTTGGGACACATCCTGAGAAGGCAAGAACCACTGAAGGAGACAATAATCCAAGGGACGGTCAAAGGCAGAAGAAGAAGAAAAGGAAGACCAAATATGAGAAGAATTAAGGTTGCAAGAGCTGATCAGGCCTGTAAAAGACTGGACATTGTAGAGGGCATTCATCAGAGGTTTTGAGATGACTTGACAACAAATAACAACAACAAAGGCACAAGATATGAATGTGAACTGAAGTACAGTTTGCCACATAAGAGCAGACTGGACCAGAACAGCCAATCACATAAGTAATTTTCCCTCCTTCCTTTCCTAATGCTCTTCAAGCATCTATGCTGGCAGCTAATAATCACCCAGCAGTTTAGATGCTAAACGCAGCACCAAACAGGTCGCATCCATTCTGTTGTGCCTGACGCCTCAACAGAGGCGGCACCTCACGAGGAAGAGTCAAACACCCAAAGAGAGAATCAGACATCAGAACAAGAGGTCTTACACTTGAGGCCCTGTGGCCAAGTGACCCTTCCACAACCTGGCTTGGGAGTAGCTGAACAGGTAGCTATCCCTCATCCTGACCCTTTACCCCTTGGGCAAACAGCCAAGCCTCTGCCCTACCACGAGGGCCCCGAGGGAAAAGACACTACACATTCTGCCCCTGAAGAGCGTGGGCAGGATGCCCCCTTCCTCCTGACGCTGAGTCTCCTGAACAAGATACAGAAGATGCAGGAGGCGGGATAGATTTGTCTTGCGCGACTCTTAGACGTAGCTTACGCCGATTGGAACAAAAGGAAGCTTTGTCCCACCTCAGGGGGGAAAAATGGGACAAAGAAAGCTAAGCCCATGTGGGTTCCCTGAGGGATGTCACTAAGAAGATAGCAAGCTGTTGTGAGGTGTCAGCTCACCTCACAGTTGTAAATGACCCACACTTATGCAGGAAATAAAACTAAAGTCTTTTATTGCTACTTTTCTACAAGATTTACGATGCTACGAATAAGTTCTACTGCAATGACCTTTACAAGTTAGTTGCTGTCTTCTTAGTGACGTCCCTCTTTAACTCGTAATCCAGTCCTAGGAAACTGTAATCAACCCTAGGATAACTGATAAAAAGATTTCCCGAGGAGATGAGTTATTACTGAATAGAGATGAAAGCTTATCATAATGTTGTTTTCGTCTCCACACTGAAACATGTTATTTTAACAATTGTTTCAGCTCAGCAACTCTGCTTGATGTGCAACGTCTCAATCAGGAGCTGCTTTTATTACAAAGTGAACCCAGTAAATTGGCAAGTTATATGACATGAGTCAAAGGTATACATTCTCAAAATAAACATCAAAGAAGCTTACGTTGAAAGCAGTAGGCATCAAATCTGCTGTCTGGATAAGGAAAGCCTGTTTGATTCTCATAGCGATATAGTGTGCGCACTCCAAGTAAACCTCCGCCACACTGGATTCTTGCCACAGACACTGGATAACGCACACTGCCATCAGCCAGCCAGCCATAGTCACACTGGTCAAAGCCATTCCTCCAGGCGGCATGCAGGTCACCAACAGACGCAAGAACCGCATCTTGTGCCTCACATTGACTTTTGGCTTCTTCGAAGGTTAGCTTATTCGGAGCAGTTATGTGGAAGACATCACCTGTACAAATAAGGAACAAATGGCACCTTTACTCTTTGCATAAAGATCAAACCAAGTGACAGTAACATGTAGCTTAAATGGCTTGAATTTTTTAAAAGGTTTCCAGCATTATTATTTTAATGACTTGATTTGCTAACCTTCACATTACCTATCATGATTGTTCAGTTTTGATGTGAACAGTCTTGAGCATAATTTTTGAAAAGGTGGTGTATAAATAAAAATTGGCATTTATTTACTGTTGAAAACTACCCAGTTTGCTTGGGATACTGGGGGATTTAGAAATTTATCATCATCATTGATTATTATTTTTTATTATTAGGACCTTTTATTCTTTTCTTATGATTCATTCCCGCACATAATATTTGGTCAACGCTGGCTCCAGGTTTCTGAGGGCCCTTGGACAAGAAACTAATGGCCCCTTCCCTGAGTGAGTCTACCTTCTTAATCTCCTTAGCACCAGTGGCTCCTGCTCTTCATCTTCTTTTTCATCATTGCTACTATTTCCTTGCTCGAGAGACAGAGGGACAGGGAATGAGTAAGCAATGGCATTGACTGCTTCTTTTTCTTGTTACTTCTATTTTCTGGGCAAGAGTGATTGGCCACTGAATAAGCAGTTTGCAATTAAGAAGAGGAGGAACATGTCTCGGAACTCTTGTCAATGGGCCCTTGCTGGAGTATGGGCCATCAGGCAGATCTAAGACACATCCATCCTTGACATCATTCTATCATCCTTGGTCCCCTGAAATTGCCCTTTCCTCCTGGCTTCTTTATTAGAACTTAGTTCTTGAAGGCACATGTCATACCCCTTCTCTCCTCCACATTCATATTAACTGTGTTAAGTCTCCAAATACAAATACTGCTGTATGAAATAGTAAAATAATCCACTTGTGGGATGCTCTTGAACTATTTCGGTGAGCCTACAATGTAGTTTCCATCTCTGACAGTGAATTGACCAGAGTTCTCTAACAGAAGGGCAAAACAAACATTGTGTTTAGTAGTCACAATGCAGGGGCCCAATTCAGATCTTAAAAAGCTGCACCACCACCATATACCTACTAGAGTTCCAATCCAAAGCAGAGGCCCTGCACTGACCCTAGAGTAAAATAGAAGAGGACGGAGCTGTCAGATACAGGTTAAAAACTTCTAGTGGCTATGTTTTGGCCCAGAGAACCTTTGCATAGAGGGCAGAAAACTGGGAGCTTGCAAAGTACACAGTACCCACTCTGTCCTCTCCATCATGACAATGGGTGTTTTACTAATATGAGAGACTAGCAAATGCCAAAGATAGGAACACTTTGTTTTAATGGCAGAGTCAAAGACTTGCTAATTTCAAAGGGCATCATTAGAGGAGGCTAAATTAGACTTTGTGAACCATGAAGCTAGAAATTTCCAGCTTCCCTCCCAGAACACCTGACTAATCAGGGAACATATTTTGTGCCTCCGATAACAGATGACCAAATCACAGCAGAACTTTCAAAAAGACCAATGTAAATGCCAAGAAAGCCAACACAATATTTATATTGTTATTCCATCAAGTATTTTGTAAAGATATGTGCAAATATGAAAATAAAATATGCTAATATGCCCAGTTACTGACATTCAAGGCAAGCCATTACACAACACCATCTCCAAATATCTACTTTAAATAACAGCCACTAAGCCAATAAGCACAGCAAACAAATTCCAGTTGATGTGCTTTGTCACAAACAGGCAATAAGTCTACAAATACGCCATCTGTGTCAATATTAATCTGAGCTGCTTCTCAAGTGCTGTAAGAACTGCTGTAATATGTTAATAAAACAGATGATAAATAAGAATGAAGGATTGTTTGAGTATGAAAATGTTCAAACACTGTCTTAAATTTTGCAGAAATTACAATGGAAAATAGGTTTGTTCTGTTGCTTCAGGGAATACATATGAAAATGTTTTTCAGGCCAATTTGGCAGGTAATAAAAATGTTTGATCTTATTTTGACTAACAGTGGAATAGAGGTTTGGCTCTGGAGATCTTCCATGCTTATGAAATAATGTTTTCACTATAGCTAAGGGAATAAACCAAAGACAATAAGAGATGCCTGTAGCTGCAATCTCAAATATAATTATATAGAAGTACATCTCAATGAAATTCATGAGGGCATCTTCTGAAGAAACACATTTGGAATGGGAGTATAAATACTACAGTAATTCCCTGGACACACATGCTTAACTATGTGTTTAAGAAAATAATACCTCCAGTATTAAGTTACAGCAACCTTTTCCACAACTGCATAGACATCTGTGTGTTCCCATCATAGAGAAAACCATGGTCAACTAGGTTTCATGAAGTTAGCATCAAGTTGCTAGTGGAATTATGACTAGAAGGTAACATGCAGGGCTTGTGTCAAAGACCGGCCTAGTAGAACCCCTGCCAAGTGGCCTACAGACAAGACCTGCCTGGAATTGCTCTACCTCTCTATGGTTTCAATTCACTGGTCTCTCCCCGTGGCCCAGACATTTAATCATGGGGGTGAGAAGGAGAAGTAGCAGATGCCTCTGCCAGCCAAATAGCTCCCTGGCTGTCTCATTGCATACTTTGAACCAAGTATGCAATGGCAGCAATAACAAGCAATGTGATGAAGAACAATTGCAGCTGGTGACAATGCCAGTGAGAAGGTAGACTCAGAGAGGAGCTTGTTGAAAGTATCTTGCCCAAATACCCCGAAAAACTTGACACCAGCACCAGTAATACAAACTTGTTTTCTGTTCATGACATAGCTAAAAAGCTTACCACTTTGTCACAAGTTGCATGCTATTAACAAACGACAGCAGGGGTAAGAGGGATTTGTGTTGTGTGAATCCACCTGAAATTATTTTCATCTAGCTAAAACTTCTGACACATATTCAAACACAGCCAAGAGGCAGGCATAGTGACCTACCAGGAGCTCTGTCAGTCTCCCAGATACTCTAAGTTCATTTCTATCTGATCTTCCTTCCATCATGGAACTCAAGATAGTATACATGGGCTTTGAGGCCATCTCCCATCCACACACTGGTCAGATCCAAATCTGTTTAGCCTTCAACCAGGGAGCTGTATCATGTGCCCTCATACTATGCCCTAGGATCTAATAAGTCCTTAAGAGTTTGCTGTCTTCCAGAAATGAGAGAAACACAAGACTACACAAGTCATCTAGCATTTAGTTGCTGTGTTGCTAAATGTGTCACAGAGTTTACAGGTCTGAATTAAGGCATGGTCCACACAGAGAACAAATTAACAAATCTGTACTAAAAGGAAGGCCCATTGACTTCAGTAGGGCATAGTTCTAGCACCTGTCTATGGGATTGCAGCCTACATGGACCACAACTGACTGCAGCTGAGGTTAGCAGGGCTGCATATTCTCCACAGAAGAAAAAAAATCCTTGTGCATAGAAAATCTGATATCAGGGAGAAGGATTCTAAATAAGCCCAATAAACTTGTTTTCTTTATGCAGTGAGTTCTTTCATTTATATATTATTTTTATTATTGCATGTATGCTCCAACTATTCTGTCTTTCAAGGAAGTCAAGATGGCTCCTCCTCTCCATTTTTTCTCTGCAACAACCTGTGAGGTGGGTTAGGCTGAGCCAGTGACAGGCCTAAGTTGCCAAGTGATATTCATGGCTGCGTGGGACTAGAACTCTGACCTCCAGAATGACTGCAGCTCTAACAACTAGACCACGCTAGCTCTCATGATCTTTCATGTTTAAGAATAAAGCTATGAGGCCAGAAATTGAAGTAGCACAGCCCAAAACAGGCTTATAACAGCATGTACTGCCTGATTATGTAATCTCCCACTAGCAATCTGAGGTGAGGGTTTTGGTCTGGGCCTCAGGAGATCCATCCATACTTGACCATGAAGCTTACTTGGGAACTGATTCTCAGTCTAATCTAGACCACAGCATTGTATGAGTATAAAAAGGAGAGAAGGAAGGTCATGCAAGCCTCCTTGCCTTCCTTGCAGGAGGAGGAAAAGGTAACATGTAAAGGTAATAATAAAGCAGTTAAAAATAATCAAAATACCACCACCGGCAAAATGGTGTAATCAAGAAACAGAGTTACAACTTCATATCCCATTTGCTTCCTGGTAATGAAGAGCTAAGAATATGAAAATTGGGAGAATTTCAGTACTGTGTTTGTTTACTAATAGAAAGCAGTGCGTGGGCCTCCATATCCTAAAATGTGTTTTGATTCTGTATGCTGAATCCCAGGTTCCAAGGCTTCAACTCACTCAGTTTTTAATCCCGACTTCCCCAGATGTAGCCAAATCAGGGCGGTGTTTATGTCAGTGTCATGCACTGTAGAGCAAGAACAGGGAAAGATTGTTTGGAGCAACTTCAGAGCAATTACCCCAACAAGATTTTAAGAGCTGTTAGCAAAATCAATAAAAGTATTAAAATATAATCTCCAAGATCAGTGCTTATTCTGGCCATGGAATATCACCGGCACTTGATGTTTAAATGGGGGGCTTAGACCCATCATATAGTCTGAGGTGCTGAATTATCTATCTGCAAGAGCCAAGGGTTCCAAACAAAAACAGCTTTGATATATTTTTTCCACATGTTCCAGAAAGACACAGAGTATCTCCATCTGGCAAGCCAGTGAGTGACGTACCCTTGAACATGAGAGCGATGCAGAAATGTTTAGAAAGAAGCGTGGGGAGGGGAATCGAGTGTTAAAACTCATCTGCAATGTTTTGATAGGTGGAATCCACACCGAGAGTACCTCAGCAGACTGATCAAGGCAAGCTCCCAGGCCAGGAGTAAGAGAGGAAAGGAGCTTAGCTCTGGCCATACACTGCAATAACAGGGCTGACATGGAAACCATGACAATCTTTGGATTACAGACAGCAATGCAATTTGTATTGGTTTTGGCCCCAGTTTTGGGTGATTGTTTCTGCCCAAAAAGAATCTCCAGATTTTCCTCTTGTGTGTATTTGCATGGCTCAGTTTTAAAAGCACCTGCCTAAGCTTCTTTTTATTGCAGTTAAATACAGCAAGGCAGAGTTGGCAGCCAATTTTTTTTGCCTTAGACCCACCCCCACAGAAAAAAGAAATCTCTCCTGCCTCCTATGCCAGAAACCTTGATCTCTTGGGAGATTACCAGCTAGTATTGTTTCCTCTGAGACTCAGTTCACATACTTGGCTGCATATGGGAGGAGAATGAAATAAAGTTATTTATTTCATTTCTTTATACAGTTCTTTGTCCACCCCACCCCACCCCAAGGCCACAAAGGTGAAATTCAAATTAAAACCTATAAATAATAAGTGATTGGCATAGTAAATGAAATAAAAACATGGAAGGAAAAACACATATTTAAAATGGCAAGCAGATTGCCATTTTAAACACCAAATAGAACATAAAAATAAGAAAGCAAAGAACCAGTCTAACCAATCCAGGGGAAGAGTTGCTATGTTCCCAGTCTACCAACCTAACATGTTTAGGTAATAAGGAGTGCAGCAGGGCCTCCAAAGCCATCTTAAACCAAATGAAAGTTCATCTGGAAGGAGTAGACTTCAGATATCCATGTGTCCTTCTTACAAAAGACTTGCCCACGCCAGGGTTCTGCCATAGGCCAATGCATTTTGAGCTATATGTCTCATCTGTGTCATCTGCATGGAGGTATCTAAAGCAAGCCCAGCCAGAGACATGTTGCTGCCCAAAACAGAACAGCAAATCTCCCTCCCTTCCATTCACTCAAGGTGTATAAGATTGTGGCACCAGAAGCCTCTCCCTGGTAACTGAATGGCAATAGAGCAAATTAAGTATGGCCCTCTGTGTCATCCCAAATCATTGCTCTGCCGCATGGTAGGGCAAGCTCTGTGGTGTTCCCTCCACTTGTAGCAACATCATTTCAGTAAACCAGACATTCACCAGCCACATAGGGGGTCTGTCAATCCCTGTTGATCACTAGTATATCCAAATTACAGGTGAAATAGTTCAAGTCTAATGTCTTAAATCCAAGGTCATGTAATGGACTTCCATTTGCATGACAGGACTTCTTCTTGCAACCCCTCATGCCCTTCCAGGTCCGCTTCAGTGGGTCCCTCAGCCCCGAAGCATATTTGGAGAGCATACAATGAGCTTCAGGTGGGGAGAAAATAAACTTTCCAATGGGGGACATTCAGGGTTAGTTTGTGCCCTGACTGAAAGTCTGAAAAGGAAGAAAAGCAAACTAAAACATAACCTAAAATACAATCAGTAATAATAAACAAAAGGATCTGCACTGATGAACCTGTCCAAGCAACTGTAATATAAGTACCTTAGGCTAATTTCAGTGCTTCTTTCCTGAAATACAGTATCTTTCTCCCACCTCTGGCTTAGCACTGCAAGATGCAACCCCATTTTGGAGAAATTTAATTTTCTCTAACTCACTTTATTCCACTGCAAGAATCTGTGTGAACCAAAAATAAATGTGACTTCATTGTTATAAAAGTAAACTCAGCGTTCACATTGCCAGATGCTGGGAACAAAAAGAGAGGACAGCTCACTCCTCCATCGTGTTCTATTTGAAACGTCTGTTGGGACTTGCATCTGTGAGGACAGAGTGCTGTGTTGGAGTGTTCCTTGGTGTAATCCTGCATAGGCCAGTTCTTGCCTTTCCCACCTCTCTGGTCAAAATGACAATTTTGTGGCTTTCTTTTTTTCCTGGCATATTCCACAATTATGCAGATGTGGGAAGCATCAATTATCTCAGCAGCTCTCAAGACCATTAATGATCCTATCCTTCTGAGTCTTGCTACCACTTTGCAGTGTTTTGAAAAACAGTGCTGGAGCACTACTGCTTATGTATCTTGGGAGCCAAACTGCAAAATTCCTCAACCCTTCAGCTCCCTAATTAATTCACATACTAATACTAATGCTATTATTTTATTTCCACGGCAAAAAGGGTGTAATGTGCAAAAGAGGAGCCAGAGCTGCCATGCACAGAGCATTCCAAGCTGTTTCTTCTGCACAGTCAAATCTACAACTTTTTTTCTTCCAGATCTGCAGCAGACTTGATACAAGCTAATACTGACTATGAGAAGGCACTGTGTGGCTATTCCATCCTTTTCAACTGATTTTCCTCAGCAAGAAAAAAGATGGAAGAATCATTAGGAAAACACAGGAGGATTACACATGGATGATGCTGATAATGTCTGGAAATCGAGTCCATGTACAAGGCAAGGCCATTGCACATTAAGGGCCTAACCTGGAAATACCTGCAAGCTATTCCCAGGAAAAACAGGAGCTAAATTTCATGGAGAGGTCAAGAGGAGAATAAGCTTGTAGATACTTGTACTGGAAAAAAGAAGGAATGAATGGCTTGGAATGAAGGCTTGGTTGTGATGTTACATGTCTGGCAGTGCTGCAGTGGGTCAAGGGGAACTGGGGATGCTACTGTCCCTTATGGGTCTGCCATGTTGCTTATATAAGCCATGACATATTTCACCCACTGGCAGCTTTGAATGAAGCTCATGGCAAACCATTGAAGTCAATGGAACCACCTCAAAGAAAACAACTTCACCACTTATGTACCTTGTCTTATTTACACAGCAGGTTCTGGCATTGTCCATTTTGAAATAGCCAACTTAAAGTGTGGCTATTACCTTTAAAGCTTTGAACGGCTTAGGACCAGGTTACTTGAAGGAGCATCTCTTTCCATATAGAACTGCTTGGACACTAAGATGATCTTGCGAGGTCCTTTCCTACGTGTCCCCAACATATCAAGTAAAGTGGGCAGCTTTTGGGAATGGGCTGTTTCAGTGGTGTTATCCTGGATGTAGAAACCTCCACACACAGAATCTCATCTGGGCACTTTTACTGTGGTCTTTTCAGAAACAAGTGAATACTTTTATTTTCCTGTCAGGCTTTCCAGTCTTTTGTTTTAAAATTTACATCCAGTCACTGTTAGTTTTTTTCTCTCTCTTTAGCTTTATTTTATAGGAAGAGTGTTAATGTTACTTATTACTCTTGTTAATATTATTTGTTTTTTGTGATGTGTTTTATGGGTTTAGCTCTAAACCTACAGCTTAACTACCTAGAGAGCTTTGGTTCTTGTGTGCTATGGAAATATAATTAATAAATGGAAATGATAAGCATGCTCAGTATTGCTTGCAGACTCACATCAGCTTTCAGGCAATACCGTTTCCAGAACTGAGGTTTGTAGTTGTTTTTCATACCAGTTTAAGATTGAGCTATTTTGCAATATACTGGTTCTCCTTTGCAAATGGATTATGAATGCTCACTTACTGGTATTTTTCAAATATGGAAAATATGCAAGGAACATCTGTTTTTATATTGCTTTTCTTGACTAAAAGATATCAAGGTGCATCATGGGAAATTGTATGTTAGAATTTCCCATTACCCCTCCATAAAACAACTTTCCTACCACTCCCTGATTGCATCTTATATGGCAATGGCTTAACAGCTATACCATTAGTGAGATACGGAAAATAAGCCTTAGTAAGAGCCAAGTTTCCATTTTGCACTAGTACCCACCAAATATTAATGCCATGTTTCTCTACAGAGTCGAACAAAATAAGCATCCTTTGATTGTTTGGCTACAAAACTCTAACGGGACATTACTTCGTCAATCCGTTCAGGTCTGTGTGCAGGCATATCAACAACATCAAAGGGTGGCCAAACATCCAACTTGACAGAGGAGGATCCACTCTTTGACGAGCTGCCTGGTCCAGATCCAGTTTAAAGATAAATACCATTGGAAGGGAGAACATGCCCTTGAAACTGCCCTTGAACAATGAGCACCTGAATAGCCGGGTGAGCAGATTCATGGTTTCCCTCTATTCTGGTGAGATCAAATCACAGTAATTCTGTTTAAATGTACATCTGCATCTATAAATTGTTATATCCACTTTTTCTGAAAAACGGTGTCTTTTATCCTCTTTTTTGAAAATGCATTTTCTCTTGTTTGGCCACATGTGCTCATGTGCTTTTTACAAGATTGTCTCATTAATCGAGTCATCAGGAAGTTCACCATTGCTTATAACAGGAGATATTCCAAGAGACATGAAATGCACCCATCTCACCTCTAGCTGGACAAAATGCTGTTTGGACCCCATGAGTGTTTTACTAATTCTAACTATGCTGCTCTTAAATCAAATGCAAAACATTTTTCATGAAAAATTATGAGGTTATTTATATGCCTTCCACATCAAGGCAACATAAAATAAGGATAGCAAAACACAGTAAAAGCAATAAAAGTATCAGCATAAATGTCAACAAATTATATGGCTTTTCCTGAAGAGGAAAAGTGTGCAAATCCTTCACTGTCCATGTCTAAGGGTGCCCATAAGATTATTGAAAGCCTGAGGTCATAACATGAAATAATAAATATCTGAGAGTAAGCCACACTGAACTCATTGGGACTTAATTACAGATAAGAAAGCATAGGTGGAGAGTTGGCGAGAGCCTAAATCATGCATATTTTAATGTTTGTTTTGCCAAACAAATGAAATTAGTATGGTAAATTCATAACATATTCAACAAATGTCTTTTCCAAGGTCTCCCCACCCTCTTAATAATGACATCTGGTGTAAAGCTCTCCAGTACAGAAGCTGAATGTATTTTGACACCCAATGTTCCATATATATAATGATGTCTGTATTTCATTAAGGATCAAATATTCTGAGCATGGCCATCCCAAGGACCACGGGATGTCTCGGATTCTCTTCCTACAGTTATAGGCACTGCTACAATTTCAGAAGGACACTACATCATCCAAGCCATCTCCTGTCCCTTCACAGCTACCATAGAAAGCAGCCCCTGCTTTCCAAAATCACAAACCTGGTCTCAGAGGACCTTGGAAAGGTCAAAGGGGGGCCTTCTGTTAGGTGGAAGGCAAGCGAGAAAGCTCAACACAGAAAATCCTGTGGCTCTTCAGCACTGCTCCCACCAGCATGCCTTTGCCAGATGGGATCAAAGGCCTGTCTAGGGGAGAAAAAAATTAGAGGAAGGAGAAATGAAAATCACCTCCATCTCACTTCTGCTCTGTCAGCAGCAGCCTGGTAGAGCACTGGATACTTGAAAGCCTTTAAGATCAAGGGCTTCCAGTGGGTGTTGAGTAGATAGGGTTACAGCACCCCAAGGCATCTGCATCAGCTGTCCCAGGGTGATTGGTCCATCAATGGCAATGGAACCTCTCATAGAAGAATATGCCATTAAAACTTCAGAGTAACTGATATACATCGCTTTAACAATCTTGCTGTTCAGCTGTTCAGTTGTGTCCAACTGTAAGTGATCCTATGGGCCAAATCTCACCACACTTCCCAATCCTGTGCCACCTCTTTCAGCTGAACTATCCTCTGGCTCACATCCTCTTTGATGGAGTCTAACCACCTTGCTCTTTGGCAACCTGGTTTTCTCTTGCATTCCAAGCATCATATCTTTCTATTTAACAAGCTGGCTGGTTGTTTTCAGCCAGCCTAATATCCTCCATTGGGGTGGGGGAGGTGGATATCCTCAAAACAGTCTTCTTCCAGCTTGGTGCTCTGCAAACTATATACAGGTAGAGGGTGATGGGAGTTGAAGTCCAAGATATGTGAAGAGCACTTGAATGGGGAAACTTGCCTCAAAGCATTGGTTCCATGCCAGCACAAAAGGTTTTCAGCATAATTGGCAATGCTAGTAATAAACATTTCTGCAGAGCAAGGTGAGAGATTAAAGCTCTCAAAGGTATGCCAAAGCACACCAACACTAACATCCATTAGCACCTGCACCTGTGAACATATCAGGAAGCCTCTAGGAAGCTCTCCAGTCTGTTTCGTGATCCTACTATAATGTCCCTTGCCTTCTATATCTCTTCTCCTCTTAAGTTACAAGATTTTCTGTGGTCAAGAATATTTTTGGTTTTAAACAACGCAACTCAGCTCACCCAAGATGGGGACCTGGATGCCAGGCACCAACTGCCTCCACTAGCAAGTCTTGGCTCTGTAGAGATATTGGCTTACCAAACCAAGCAAACCCTTCCCCATCACTGGCTATGCTGTAGTCAGCAAATAGCATGTAGGCTCAACATTCTCTAGCCTTGCTGCAAACTGTAGAACTTTTTTTCCTTGCAAAAATTTGTACGGATTGGACAGTGAGCAAAAATACTTACCTGTTTAAGAAAGTTGCATGTATGAGACTGCACTAAATACTAAAATGCTATATTATGTTTCTTTTCTTTCTGCCTGTGCCGATAGAGAATGCTTCAGGAAATAAGCAACCTTTGTCACTGGGCTGATTCGTAAGACATGCTGCAGCTTATAGGCTGGACATGCACATGGTGGGCATATCGTGAGTGGAGCCAGCTGGGGCTGGAGGTCAGACTAGATGGCCCGGGAGACCCCTTCTGACTCGCTCTGTTTCTATGTCTCTTGTCATGGATATTTCACCCATGGTGACTTATGCTGCATGCCGGTGCCATTTTGAACGGCATTTTGACCCCTGTCCTGAGGTTGCTGTACTGTGGAAACATGGGCACACAGTGTTATGTGAGGGGTTCAATAACAGAGGGCTACCAAAACCCAAGAGTTCCATGTAGGATGCTTAACCTTTGCATAATATGGTGGTCAGGTAAAGCCAACATGGTAACCCCCATGCCGGGTGTTGCATATTAAAAACATTGGCCTGAACTCACCACTGCTCATCGTGGCCTAAATGGCTCCCAGTATGCCTGGCATGGTGTGTGAACCAGGTCATTGTGTTAAGTGGAGCTTACTCGCTAGTAAGTGATACTGTCTTTGCAATGCCTTGCATATATGATGAAATTATAGTAACGAAATCCTTACATTTACTGTAATAAAATCCATAAATTAGAAATGAAAGACTGGTATCTCTTTCTGTCTCAAGGAGACTAATAAGTGTTAAGTTGTCATAGACAACTTGGATTTGTTTAACATTTCCTATGTTAAATGATTATAAACATTCTGAGTACTTTAGCTAAAGGTGCAACTAAAGTGCCTACAGTGTTGGATTGTCCTAAACAACCTGGATGTGGTAACTGAACCTCTTGATTCCATTTTAGCCATCATGTATAATACTCAAAATAAGGGTTTTGCTTACCTTTTAAGCTTCCCACATAGCAATAGGCATCATAAGTTTCATTGGGAAGACGACGCCCATAGGATCTGACTCCTTCCTTTCCCATCATGTCTCCGTAGCAGCCAACTCTAGGTTGTCTGATGGGATATCTGCAATAGAGCAAGTGCACGATGGACATGGTCACGCTTCATTTGCAGCTACAGATGCAAGAAAGCTCTTTCTTTTAGAATGGGCAGATAAGAAACTACTTGATCATCTCACCTAACAGTCTGGTCAGCCAGCCAGCCAGCATCACATTGCTCAAATCCATCCTCATATGCAGCTTTGAGCTGATCAGCGTTCGCTATTACAGCACCATTCTCCAAACAAACCTTCTGAGCCTGCTTGAAATTCAGGGTGTACCTACTAGACGCTGCACGATAATGAAACACAACACCTGCAAAAACAGGAAACCCACACTAGTCACTCCTGTTGCGTTCACATTTACGTTCATAGAAAGTATTCTAGCCTGGGTGGATGGCAGGGTTAGAAATAGCATGCAGGAAGGCTCTCTGGTTTTATTCTATGCCACCATGACCTGTGTAAGTAACTAATTTTGATTGGCCTGCCTTTGGTCCAGTATATTTATTTGTAAAATAGGGCTTCTTGTATTATTAATCATTATGGATCGAATCCAGAAAATTAAGGGAGGAAAGGTTTTGGGCACAGAAAGTTCTTCTGTCTGACTTTTGGGTGTCGCTCTGCCTGCCCCATGCACACATGCGGACACAAGCACCAACACACACACCACTCACCCAATTTGGCAAGATCCCTGCATCACTGTTAAGGGGCTAGAGAGGCTACTATGGGAAAGAGGTGAGGAACATCCACTTACACTAGGGCAGTTGACCTTGCATATGTCTGAATCTTACTCTTTAAGTATCAAGTTTTTGCATTTGTGTTTTGGCCAGTATGGAAATAAAGCTTTAATCAATGCCATGATGCCATTTTATGACACTGACAATTCTCTGTTCAATGCTGTGCTCCTAAAAAGAATGGATAAAGGGTCTGTACATGTCCATCTGCAGCTTGGGTTCAAAATCTTTAAGCTCTTCATATACCAGCTATGGGACTGTTCAATTGCCAAAGATTTTCCCAGCGACCGCTTTGGTCCCTGAGATCCACTGACAGACAGGCTTCACTAGGATGTACACTGCTCCCCCAGCTGAGAGATGCTTGTGATGTTAAAGGTGACTTAAGATGGTTTGCTATGCATCTGAAATGAATGAAGATACTCCCATTCACGCTTGATGTGGTCCTTTAAATACGTGCTCTGTGACTATTTCAACCATTTCTTTAAGAAAGAATTCTGTACAAAATAGCCAGTCAAACAGCAAAGTCTGGAAAGAATGAGAAAGAAATACAGCATATGTTTCATGACAAAATAGGCCAAGGAAAGTATATTTTATGGCTAAAATGCAATCTCAGGTGACTGGGCTTCCACTTGCACAATGAACAATCCTTCTCTGCTTTTCCCTGCAGACACTCATGTTCTCCCAAAGCTACTCTCAAGGATCACTCAAGCCTCTGAAGTAGGTTTTGAGGACTCATGGGAATTGGGGTTGCTAAGGAAATTGCCCTTTCAGTGTTCTGCTACCAGAATTATGAGTGGCCATGTGTACTCTTTTGCAGGGTACAAGGCTTCATTAGATGGACTTCCACTGGACCTTCCTCTACTGGAAGGGCTGTCCTGTCCAGTTCTGGTTTAAAGATAGAGAACCATAAGAACTGTTTCCCATCAACAGTTTTAGAACCCAAACTGAACAGCAGGTTCCACTGGAAGCCACACGGATTACATGATCACAATCTTTTGCACTTTGGTGAGATGCCTTATATCTCTACCTGAATTATAGTATTTTAATAAATATAGTAAATATAATTTGTTTATACATATCAATTAGCATTAAATTGTTATCTTTTGTTGCCTTTGGTTTTGTGATGCATGTTGTCTATTCTAGGTTCCATATCCATCTAGTGGAAGGGATACTTAAAATCCGTTCTCTTTAGAAAAAAAAAAACTTTTCAAAAAGGCTGTTTTGAAATAACAACAAGAATAACAATAATAACAAAAGCTGAGGTTTCTCTTAGCATGAGAACAGTGTACAAAATATTAGTACATGGATCTGATTTTTAAAAGATCCCATAAGATTCAAGCCCATTTTGAAGATGAGTATTTTAAAAGTCTGTAATCCATAAAGGCTAATCTCTAGGCATTCCAGTGCAGCACAAAAAACAGTCCCAGGGAAAGGAAGGTTTCATGCTGTTTGAGATGTGTTCTTCTCTGCAGCATGCAAAGCCTGTTGCTAGACATGGCCGTGAGGTTTCCAAATCTGCAGCACACTTTTGGGAGATGCACAGATAACTGTGACTTTCAGGGACTGAACACAAAATCAGCCTGGGTGTCTCTCTCCGAAAGGAAAAGAAGTACAGGTGAGTCTATAAAGACTCCTACAGCAGTGGGAAACCTGTGCTTCTACAGCTGTTGTTGAACTACAACTGCCGCCATACCTTTCCACTGTCTGTGCTGCCTAGGGCTGATAATAGCTGCAGTCTAAAAACATCTGGGCAGCCACAAGCTGTCCACCACTGAAAGACAAGAGACTTGCTCTAGAGTAGGTAGAGTCATCAAGTCAGAATGTAGTCAAATGTCTTTTCTTATGTATTATTAGAGACATGGCATATGTTCTATGTATCAAATAAAAAACCATCAACTACATGCCAGACTGCAGCCCAAATCCCACTGAAATCAACTGGATTTCAGCACGGTTAGTGAGAATTCCAGCATGCAGTATTTCCATAGCATTCTTATGATCAGAATACATTTTCTCATCTGATGAAAATGTAGAATTATTCCACATCACCCAAATTCATTTGAAATGTATAATTGGTCTATGCTTGCAAGTAGTTTGCTAAAGTTTGGCCAAACCATTTTTGGAAGAGGCCCAAATCTAGGCATGCTTTTAATGTTATGAGACGATAGCAGAGAGGCAGCTAAACTTAGGTATATACAACTGTGGAATTTCCCACATGCTGCTGTCCAGTTTAAACTGATTTATAATCCCTTCGCCTTCCAGCCCAGTTAGGCATGTAATAGTAATAATGACAATTAATGACCTTCTACTACCACTTTATATTAAAATATACAAGTCAATAGCCATGGCAGTGACAGGTCTGCAAGACTGTTAAAAGTCTTGACTATGGTCCTAAAGGCTGAGGTGCTAGAAGACCCATTGGGTCCCACGTCAGACTATACAGCTCTATGGGCAAGGGGCACTTGAATCAAGTTGAATCAAGTCCAACAGTGATGGCCAGCCACGCTTACTGTGCCTTTATGTTGCCCTGTGATTCCGTGAAGTTTATAATGATGTGGTTTTACTTGTTAGAATGTGAGATCTTGTTATACTTGTTGTTATTTTTAATTGTATATATCTGTAACCCACCCAGAGAGCCTTGTGGCTAATTGCAGGCTGGGGCGGGGGGGGGGAGTCCAATAAATAAATAAAACTATGGACCATTTTTCTTCATTTTTGTACAACAGGCCATAGCATCTGATGTTGAGATTAATGCTAAGAGAACCAATGCATGTATACTCATAAACAAACTTCACTGGTTACATAGAGCTGCATCCAACGTTGATTTTACATAGAGCAGATAAACAAACATGCAAACAAGAGCAAACTGTGTCTGAAATGCAGTTGAAGCAAAATTGGCAGCCAAGTTCTATCACATTAGTACATCAATTTGAAGAGGGGCTGCCATGGGGTGGAGGTCTTCCTTCTGTGTGTTTTTATACATATTCCACAAAAGGAGTGAACAAATAAAGAAAGAGAGAAGCAAACCACAACAGTTTAACAATTGTGCTGAAATTCAGGCAAGCAAGATTAATATAAATGCCAGAGACATTGCCAAGAGCCATTCCAGGGAACTGGATATTAATATTCTTCAGTTTTATTCACTCTTGCAAGGACTGTGGGATCCTATCTAGTTTTATGTTACTTGGTTCTTTTTTTTGGGGTGGGGATAACTTCCCCTGATTCCTTCAAACAGAACATTAAATATTATCATAAGAAGTGATATAATCATTTGTCAGATATGTGGAATTGGCTGTTATCATTGTCCATTTTAATTTTCCCAGTATTCACAGCATAATAATTTCTTGTAATCATTTAATAAAGCTTACAACAGCTTTATTTTAAAAGGAAGAGGCTTTCTTGAAAATACACAGACTTTCTTTTCAGTATTAAATGGTTATTTACAATAGCTTGTTGTTGATGCATCTATAGATGGCTGGACACAGCTAATAAAACTGTCATATTAAAATGGCCTGCTAATTAATGAATGGTTTTAGTGGTACATATTACACTTGTTCTAATAATCTTTGCCAGGAGTTTAACTGGTCCCCGTGTTAAGAAATGACCTTTAGTTTTAGAGTCCAATTTATCCATTGAAATGCACCAAAAATAAAGTGCAATGAAAAATGTTCACAAAGCTAGTATTGTAGACAGGCAAACACTGAGGCAGTCAGAAACAGGGTTGCCAGATTACTAGATAAAAATTGGCTTGGCCTGCTTATGTGCCTTTGTCACAGCTTGATCACAGAAATCAGCAGATGAGGTTTCACAGCACTGAGATAAGTAGCAGCATCTGATAAAGTCTGAAGATTAAATTTCTGTTACAGCAGCACAAGCAGGAGCTGGTAGGAATATAGAAGAATTTCGTTCCAGTTCACAATTCATTCACACTCCCCACTTGCAAGCCCAAATGCAGGAACACATCCTCTTGAAAAATATTTGCAAATTCCTAAATTTGCAATCCAGTTTTAAAAAAGGCATATTTTGAACAATCTTCACTTTAAGATGCACATTAAAAAAACCAAACAAATGAGAAGGGTGTACTTTTGAAAACTGCGTGTAGAACTGTACCATTTTTCAGACAAGCAATAATAACAACCAAAATCTGGGTTGCAAATGAGAAGGGGACAAGACTAAATGAGCTGTGAAATGAAGATCAGGAAACTTCAGCAAACTTGAACTGGTTCCCCCACCCCTAGCAACTGATGAACAATCAGGCAACTTTAATGACAAATCTTGTGCCTTCATTCCAAGGCCAATAAGGTTGCAGAGAATCTGAAAGTAGGTAAAGTACTATGTGGGGTATTTGGCCAATTCATGAGGGCTTTTCAGCTGCCTCCATTCCCCTGGCAACCCCATACACTGTCTCATGAAGACTGTACCAAAAGCTGGGGCTCCTCAGATTGCCATCTCATAATGATGGTGCTACAGGGTGCAGAGAGAAAGGGAACAACAGAGGTAGGTACAGAGATGCAAAGAAGAGAAACATGGGGATGCAGAGAGGAGGAAGCAATGTGGTGAGGAAACAACAGGAATGTTTATAGAATCATAGAATAGTAGAGTTGGAAGGGGTCATGAAGGCCATTGGGTCCAACCCTCTGCTGTTCCAGGGCACACCATCCCACTCAGATGGCTGTCCAGTTTCTTTCTGAATGTCTCTAGTGTAGGAGATCCCACCACCTCTCTAGGCAGCTGGTTGCACTGTTATATTGCTCTGTCAGTGAGAAAGCTTTTCCTGATGTCCAGCCTGACTCTGGGTTGCCGCAACTTGAATTGATTATTCCGCATCCTACACTCTGGCATCAACAAGAAGAGAGCATGACCTTCCTATTTGTGACAGCCTCTGAGGTACTTATAGAGGGATATCATCCCCCCCCCCCCCCCCCAGCAGTCTTCTCTTCTCAAGGCTGAACCTGCCCAGTTCTCTCAGGCTCTCCTCATAGGGCACTGTTTAGGTGCATAGTACAGCTGGTCCATAGTATGGCTGGACACCTGCCAGGGAGTCACATCTGAACAGGAACCACTGCTGAGAGCCTCATTTTTCTTCTTCGCCCATTGCAGTCATCCCATTCACCAGCATCTCACCCAGACAACAGAGGTGGTGAGATGGAGGAGCAGGAGATGCCACTGCTTACTCACTCGGTGGCTCTCTGCCTGTCAAGTGACGAAATGGTATCAATGATGCAGAATAGGAAGGGGGCAGTAGCACTGACAGCAGCGTTGAGAAGGTAGACACTGCGGGAGGGGATGATTGAGGGTGTCTTGCCCAAAGGGATGGCACTGCCTCTATCCATATAGCCTACCTGGGGAGACAGGGGGCGGCACCACCTACCGCGAAAGCCAGTGTGCTGTAGTGGTTAAGAGCGCAGGACGGGACTCAGGCGATCTGGGTTCTAGTCCCCGCTCAGCCACAGAGCCAACTGGGTGACTTTCAGCCAGCCTGAGACTCTCAGCCCAGCCTATCTCACAGGGTTGTTGTTGTGGAGTTAATACTGAGAGCAGTAGGAGGAGAATGATGGGAGCTGCTTTGAGTTCTTTAAAAAGTAAGATATCAGTCTAATAAATAAGTAAATAAATGCCCCACTAATGTCTACCCATTGTGTGGAACATCAGCAAGGGATCTGTGCACACCCAGCTGCATGAGCCTAGGCTTTCCACACCGGCAGTAAAACAGCGCCATCTCCCACAAGTGGGCAAAGCATATGTGCCTACAGCTATCGACACAGGAGAACACTTAGTGTGCGTGTGCTGCTTGTATGCCCTGCTCAATGCATGGACGACTGGGATAAGGTTGACGATGGTATGGGCGCTGTAGCTTGAATGCAGCAGCCACACTCATGACAAGGACAAGAAGGTCCATACATCTTGCACCAAGTTCTGGCCCACTTACGCTACTTGCTTTATGTTTCCAAGCCCAATTCAAGTTGTGGGGCTTGCCCTCTAGAGCCTCACTCACCTTGATCTTGATGAACCATCTTTGCCAGAATAAGCCTACCTGTACGCTAAATTCATCATCTAAGGTCTCCTTTGAGAGAGGCTTGGAAGGTAGAAACAAAGGAGGGGAACTTCTCAATGGTTCCCCAGTGATGGAATCCTCAATGCCAGCCTGACCTGAACGTTGTTATCTTGCTGTACCAGGTTAAGAACGTCCTCTTTTCCCAGCATTCAGTAGCATGTAATGATGTTTTAATTAGGTCTTGAACTTTTCTTAGTGTTGATTGTGTAAAATTGTTTTAACATTGAGATGTATGTGCATCTCTGCTTATGCTGTTTGCTTTCATTTATATGTAAATGATTTTATAATGTATTTTTAAGGATTTAATCTTTGCAAACTGCCCAAAGAGCTTTGATTATGCAATGAATTAATGAGATGTCCTACAGAGAGTACACTACCGGGGAGATGGAGACAAAGGAGATTAGCAGAATGAGCTAAAACAACACTGTATTTAACATAACAACAGAAATGCTTTGCCCTGGCCAATGCAATAGTTAGATTCCTTGCATTGGTAACAGTGTAATCCTATACAAGTGTACAAAGAAGTTAAGTCCCACTGACGTGAATTGGAAACACTCCCAAAAAATTGGGTCTAAGATTGCATCCTAAAAGAATAAAAAAATCTCAGAGAGGATCTTGGGGTGGTTTGAACCTGATTTTCTGAGTATTCAGGAAACTCATTACATCAAAACTTTTCCTGCACAAGCTCAATGGAAATGTAGACGCTCTTGCACAGCTTTCATTAAGTTTAATGAAAAACATTCCTGGTGGGTTGTGCTAATATTCTCCCGCAGTGAAGACAAGAAGGAAAATCCACCAGAATTCTCCTACATAAGCTCCATCGAAATGCACTACGGAAGATTCCTTCCTTCCAGTACCTATGTTCTCACTTTCAACTTAATTCTTCCTACTTGCTGCTGAATCAAATCCAAACAAACAAGCTGATATCCATGAAAGCAACGCCATCCCTCCACATTAGTCAGGGAGACTCAGAAAAGGTTGATCTATTGCTGACACCCTGAGTTAATGAGGTTGTAAAAGAGAAAGTAGCTACATATAAAGATGTCACTTGCCA
Source organism: Varanus komodoensis (assembly GCF_004798865.1). NCBI lineage: Eukaryota > Metazoa > Chordata > Lepidosauria > Squamata > Varanidae > Varanus > Varanus komodoensis. The sequence goes on along the minus strand of NW_025336087.1, from coordinate 16,360,632 downwards.
CCCACTGGCAGTCTAGACCTGCACAAATCTTTTGAAGTTGTGTTGAATGCCTTGAGCTTTCCAAGGGACATTTCTTTTGATTTTGTACCCTACTTGGCTTGAACAACATACTGTGTGTTACAACTCCCGTCAGGGCAAAGTTGGTTTACAAAAGCAACTGGAAGCAGCATGGAAAAGTCAGCCAAGCTGCCCTACAGATTGATCTTGATGAGAAGAAGAGACAACGTTTGATGTCTAGTACAACTGCTGTAACAAGCAACAGAGGGGGAATTGGCTTTCCTGATACACACTCCTTAGGTCTATGAAATCTGTGTGGGCAAAGCTACATTTGGATTTTTTTACTTCATTTACTGCATGTCTTCCTAAGCACGTTTATCCTGAGGTATGTATTGAATACTCTATGCCAAGGTAGGCAACTAGTTTCAGCTATAACGTCCATGTGGGTTGGGGTTGATGGAAGTTGTAGTCTAAAACATCTGGAGGGCACCAAGTTGCCTAGCCTGTTTGTTCATCATAGAACTCTTAGAACAGAATCATTAGACCGGTTTAGATATAATGATCTCTGTGTAATAAGCCAAGCCTGCACATTCCCCCTACCCTTCTCCCAGTTCTTTGACAGTTCCAGACCTTGTCAAATCATAGTTTTCTGTTACATCTAAGCTGTAAAGGAGTGGTGCCATTTCTTTTTACTAATCAAGTTATAGAATTGGGATTGGATATGGTTTCACAAGCCCAAGAAATCTGGAGAGAAACATTTGGGGGTAAGACTCAATCTCAGACTCATGGTCTATTAGATTGAGCTTCAGTCTTGTCCCAAATAAACCATGAATTATTAGACAGCAGGTGCATCTGAACTGGTCCAACACCTTTCTTAGAACTACTCTGCCATTTGCAATGCACCTACATCACCAAACCTTAATCTAATTTGTGCATTTTTACACCGCTATCCAAGATGCTCAGGGTTTTCCACATTTTATCTTAACAAACTCCTTGAGAATAGAAAGCAGGTCCAAACTTGCCTAGTGAGCTTTGCGGCTGAATGGAGACTGAAAGCAAGACTAGGTGACATGACACAGACCCTACATGCACCTCTCGGGAGTCGAGATACTTTGTGAATCTGATGAACCTGGGTTATGCAAGACATAAGCACCCTTTGAATAACCCCAAACCGCAAGCGTAAGCACCACAAGCATTGTTTAACCCTCACAGAACTCCCACAAATGGGGACCACAAGACAGAATGGCCACCAAGTGGGGATTCCATATTCAAAAGAGCAGGTCTACATGCCCGGCACACTCAGTAGTCTCACCATGGGACAATAACCCCCATGGACTGTAATGCTCTTGAGCATTTCAGCATTTGGAAACACAGTTTTCCCTTCAAATCTTGAAATAATGTGAGCCAGATTTTTTGGAAACTAAAGTCAAGCTTGCTGAATATTTTTGGTCAGCAGTGTTTTCCCTGTTGCTGTGGTAAAGAAGTTAAGATATTTCCTTGATGAATGCAAACAAAGTAAACCATTTTGTAAACCGGTCTGGGAGCCATATATGGCTGTTGAATGATATAAAAAGCTATAAATAAATAAAGTCAAAACTATGTAGGTCTCCACACTTTCACAGCCACAATATTAATATAGTTACTATATTAGAGCCAGTGTGGTGCAGTAGTTAAGAAAGTTGCCCGGGGGACTTGGGAGACCCGCGTTCTAGTCTCCAGTCAGCCATGAAGTTCACTGGGTGACTCTGGGACAGACATCTCACTCTCAGACCAACCTCCCTCACAGGATTGCTGTTGTGAGCATAGAATGGAGCTATGTAAGCTGCCTTGGATTACTTACAAGAGGAAAAAGGTGGGATATAATGCAATGCAATGATAATGTAAATATACCATTATAGTTAATTGATTTGTAACAGTAGGGATCTTTTTTATCATTATTTTTAATGTATAATCTGCCTAAATATACCATTATAGTTAACTGATTTGTAACTTTGGTTCACAACACTGATACACTTTTAAATTATAATGCTCAGTAACGAGAGCTGCCAGTTGTCATTTAGCCACACATGTCTTCCCACTAGAGACTGCAACTGTGTCATTGCACAAATGCCAGCTGCTCTATTGTGTTTTCACCCTGATCTTCTTGCTTGTTTTCTGATCGCTTCAGTCACTCTGATCATTTTCGAAAGAATGCAAAACCACCCAGTGGAGGGCAGGCCATATGCTTTCCAGCTATCCTCCCTGAAGAATAAAACTTAGGAACATGATTGCATGCTACATAACCCTGAATCATTAGCAGTTGGAAAGCAAACAGAAAACTATCCTTTGTTGTATTTAAAAAGTCCCCCACACTTCAACTAGTCTGATGAAACTAGAAAGCCAAGTTTATCATTTGTGGCCAGTAATGCTTCTTCTGGTATTACTATGAAGGAGGAATGCTGTTTCCTCTGTGCATGCAAACAGCATCCTATTTAGATGAGAACAAGGGGAAAGTTCGCAGCCAGGATTAGTTTTTGACTGTCTTTCGTGCACACTGACCCGGTTCATACAAGATTCTGGGATAACTGGGGGCTGCGTAACTCCTGATGAGCCATGGTGCTTGCTTGAATATGCAACCCCTGCTCAGAAGTCACAAAACCCTTGGTTTGTTGTAGGTTTATACAAAAATGGCTTGTCCCTCAAACAACCATCAGTGGTCAAGTTTGCACAGCATTCAAAGTATCGCCTGGCATGTCATCCAAACCGGGCCAGTGTTGTAACACAGGGAGGTCTCACAGGGCTGAAGTTCCAGGACTTATGGATGACTCTGCCACCTACACTCCCCTCCTGTCATGAGGTTTCTCTGTCCCCTGTACTTGGCTACAATCTTGGGAGTGACAAAGGGAATTTTCCAGCCACAAAAAAGAGTTATGAGCTAGTCCCTTTGTAATTTGGAGGTGATCTGGTGTTAAGTTATTTAGACCCACTAGATTTATGAAAAATCTAGAATTTGTTTCCTGGGGTGGATCAGTATGATTGCCAGAATTTTTGTACTGTCCTTGTGGGTGTAGGAATGGATAAGCATGATGAGCCGCCCCACTTCAACTACTATCACTTCATCACTGGACACCATACATTTCTTTCCTGGGATGGATCAAGAAGAGTAACTAAAGATACTGCAAAAAGGACAGGGCGAGAAGACATGTATTGGCTTGAGCTTGGAGGACAGAAGATGAACTGTGCAGAGGCACTGGAAAAAATGCATAGGTATCTGTGCTTGTTTGAAGGACTCATTAGTTATTCCCTTGCTACAAATTCAGAGTCCTAAATCAGAGCTGGGAAGGATCAGAATGGATCTTGGTCAGCAGCGTGAAAAGAAGGATCCCAAGCATTTGTCCATCCTTTTTGCCTTCCCTGATGGGAAGGCATCTGGTTTACTTTACTCAACTCTTCTTGCCTCCACTTACTCATAATGTGGATCAATTCAAGCCATTTAAACATCTGTTTAAGTAAGATCTGGATTACATTAAACAAATGATTACGACAGAAGGAGTGTTAATATTTGGTGGGGCTCTGTGCAGAATTAAGAACATGTGGCTATAATTCTGGTCACAGTGTTATGACTGTAAAATATGGCCACAGTACTTTTTGGTTGAGGAGGGGAGTCATAGCCTCTATGCACTTTATTATTTTTGTATGTAGTAAAAAGCATTTGCCACCATAATATATGAAGGCTACCTTGTTGGTTCAAATTTAACCCCTAGCAACTCCTTAACCATGAATAAAGGATGAACAAGGAATGTTTCCTCTGTAATCCCTGTTCTCCTGTCCTCATGGTCATAAATTCCTTCAGCCTATCCTTTGGCAGCCCTAATAACACAGAAATGCATTGATGTTACCCATCAATACTAACTAAGGTTCTCCCTTAACCAACAACCTGAAACTTCAGGATTAAATCCTGGTTAAGAGCGTTAATGGTTTAAAAACTGAGCTGAGGCAATATTTAACTTTGCTTAAGGCAGGAGAGGAGAGGAAAAGGGTTGAGAAAAGGACACCACCCCAAACTGAATGCCAAATTCCTTCTGCAGAAAGATCGCAGCAGTATTACATCATTAGTTCTGATATAAAAATAATAGCGTTAAGTCTTACAAGAATCCCAACTAGTAATACTAAGAAATATCATGAAAAGATATGGCAGGATATGACTGGGCATCAGGAGAGCAGGGTTCACATTCAGTGAATATATGGGATTCCTAGAAATCATGAAAACAAATACACCAGCTCTACATAAAGGAATAAGAATGTAAGAAGAAACTTATTATCTAGGGGGGAATAGCAGAAAGAACAGCATAGGGGATCCTTGGTAATAGGAATCAAAAATGGGAGATTCCACAGTCAAGCCTGGATTAATAAGAAGAATGGCCAAGCTGTCAGTGCAGAGGCAAGAGATGTGAATGATGCAACTAATGCCTATAGCAATTTAATGTAATTTAATTTAATTAAAACATTTCTATCCTGTCCTTCATGAAAATGTCTCAGGATGGCTTACAAAACTTAAAATCAACACCAATAATAAAAGTACAATCAGTAATACAATAGATAATAATAAATAAATTGTAATAATAAATATAATCAGTAATAATAGAAATACCATCAGAGTTAAAAATAAGGATGAGTTAAAAGGATGAGTAAATGACATTCCTTTTTAAAAAAATGCGACTGTTAACTTAAGCATCTAAAATCCCTAATTCTTAAAATGACGGTTAAATAAAAAGGTTTTCACTTGGCGCCGAAAAGAATATAAGCTCGGCACCAGGCGAGCCTCTCTGGGAAACACATTCCACGGTCTGGGTGCCACCACAGAGAAGGCCCTGCTCCGGGTAGATGTTATTTTTACCTCCTTCAGGAGTAGGGCCTTTCCTGCAGATCTTAAGGAACGTGAGGGCATATAAGGAAGGAGATGTTCCTTCAGGTATCCTGGTCTCAAGCCATTTAGGATTTTATAGGTTAATACCAGCGCCTTGAATTGGGCCTGGACTTCAATCAGGAGCCAGTGTAGCTGGTAGAGGACGTTATATGAGAATAATGACCGTCCACGTCAGCAACCTGGCAGCTCTATTTTGTACCAATTGAAGTATCCAGATCATTTTCAGGGGCAGGATTTACTGGCCATCCACCAAGGATAATGAGCTAAGATACCTGACCCACCATGCTCCATCATTTCTCCCCACCCATGAAACTAAATTAAGAGAGGAATTAGAGAGAACAGAATAGTGACATTACAGTATCTTGTTGGTAAATGAGAAACACTATTAAACACAGTTCATTTTCATCTTACAGCTGGTTAGTTTTGGAGTTAGCAGATCCATAAGTTTAGCAAATGAAATCTTACCATCAACAGCCAGTGAGACAATGTCTTGAGTATCTTCAATTCCATACATAACATCACAGCGGTAAACCCCAGCATCACTTGCCCGCAATTTCACCATAGTCAATGATGCATCTCCAATGTCTTCTGGATGGGTTGGAACCGACACTCTCCCTCTATAGCCTTGCCCTATCTTGATATTCCCATTCTGGGCCACTAATACTGTGGTTTCTCTTAAATCTTTTCCACCTTTGTCCTGTTCAATCTTCGACCACTTAATCCGGAGAAATTCAGCGGTGTTGTAGTAACTAGGAGGCAGAGTTGGCAAGGTCGAAAAGAAGCATGGGAGGACAGCTCTTCCAGCAAGCAAGCCCTTCACTGGTGGGCTTTTTTCTACTTTAACTGGAAGAGAAGATACCATATTAGTGAGCCAGCAGATCTGAACTAATGACAAAGACTACAATAACCCCCTTTTATTAGTGCAGCTCAGAGCTCAATCAGTAGTGAAAGTGAGCAGGAGTGGATTGATAGAATGTGCAGGAAGGCATTGCCATAGTCCTCCTCAGCCCAATGTCTTCCAGATGGGAAATGCTGAAAGTTATAGTCCAATTTATTTAGAGGGTGCCAGGCTGAGGAAGGCTTCATAATGGTTTGAACTTTAAACCCAAATTCTATCACACAACTTAAAGAAAGAATATAATATTGGGAACAAACCAGAAGACGATGCATTTTATTCCCAACATTGCTCAGTCCTAAAACAGAGGAAGATCAGGTGCATTGGTCACAGGCAGCAGGACTAAACCGCAGGTGGCCGGGTGGTTTCTTGTACAGAGGACTGTCCTCTATTTGAAAGACCATCCTGTCCAATTCCAGTTTAAAGGTAAAGACCCATAAGAACTGTTTCTTATCAACAGTTCACACATGGACAGCAAACTGAACAGGCAGGCCGATACATTATCTGATCACAGAGGTCAACATGGTAAGATGTATTTTATTTATTTTCAAAGTTTAATAATTAATTATAATTTGCATCAATACCTGAGGATCAACATAAGTAAATGTTATGCAAATCAAACAACTCCTTTTGCCTGTTTTTGAGGAGGCACTAATGCTTTTCCTCTTTTTTGGCCATGATCACCATAAGCAGCCTTCCTAATGAGTCCATGCAGGTTTAGGACTCACTTGAATGTGCTTTTAACATAGATGAATATCCCCATTCATGTTTCAGTAAGAAAGCACAATATTGCATGACCATCTCTAAGCCCAGTAGAAGCTGGAAACATAAGCCCTCTTCCCCACCATGAAAAGCTGTCCTGATACACATTTGTAACATGGATCCCCTCATACATTCTAAATGAAAAATTGGAGAATCATTTAGTCTGCTTTGGTTCCTTCTAATCCCTTTATTCAAGCTTTTTATACTTCTACCTTATTTATACCATTATTTTATACATCTCCAGCTGCAAACACTTTCTGGCAAAATGTCTCAATCCAACAAAAGAACATCTTTAAAAGAAATGCTGGCTACTGTTCATCTAACCTGCCTGCAGTATGTCTGCAAACCGAACTTTATATTTGCTAACAGTGTACACAAACACCTTTAATCTATCATTGTTATTTGATGTGGTTGGACAACAAAAGCAAGCTTGGCCCTTACTGTCTTACAGACCTCCTAAAATGTGAATCCATTAATTCAAAACAACTGAGAAACATGCGGGCCACCTATAATGAAAAACAGGAAATCAACACAGCCAACATAGGAAAGTTATTTGAACTGTTTTGGAATCAGTTGTTGAAATATGACCTTTCCATCCTATATGCTGAAACTTACACAGTGAGACAAGAAGACAAGTGCTATTACATTTATTTTTATTTATTTATTTAAAACATTTCTATGCCGCCCCCATCACAACAAAGCCTCGGGGCGGGCAACATGCTGGATGGATGGATGGATGGATGGATGGATGGAGATAGAGATGAAAAAGAATATAACTACATGTGCAAAGATGGGATGATAAACCAGATTTCATCCCCTGAATGAAGAAAAAAAGTAAGAGACTTCTGTGGTGCTAATAATGAATCCACTAGTATGGCAAACATGGTCCAATTGTGTGTGACCTGTTTTGACAAAGCAGGAATATAAAGAGATATTTTGAGGCGGAAGTCGAAATGCTTCATAAAATTTAAAGAACATACAACCTGTTTTGCTAACTGCTTTATTAGAAATATAGATTCCTCTTGTAGCTGCTCACATCCTTCAGGGACCCAGCGTCTGCCTGATTGCACTGTTGTTCAGTTGTTTTGTCTATTATCTCAGTAGCTTTGTCTATATACTCCATGGGTCCTCAAACTACGGCCGGTGGGACGGATGTAGCCCGCCATGCCCATTCATCTGGTCTGCACCACCGCCCCCTGCCAGTGGGCATGCTCACTGCGTGGGTGGGAGGTGGTGGCTCGCTCGCTCGCTCTGAGATGGTTTTGGACTCGCAGCGAGTCCAAAACCATCTCCGAGCGAGCGAGCCACCACCTGTCTCCTCCGCGCACGTGCGCTCGCTGCTGTCTTGCAGCGCAGGCTGGAGGCGGTGGCTTGATCGCTCAGAGATGGTTTTGGACTCGCTGGAAGATCTCCGAGCGAACGAGCGAGCCACCACCTTGTGTGCACCTGATGACACCTCACCAGCCTGCGCCCCCAGGCCCCCCCTCCTCACCGGCCCTCACGTGTAGCCACCACCTTTCAACTGGCCCCCTATCGAAAAAGTCTGAGGACCCCGATATACTCAAATTATAACAGATGCTTAGGGCTCTCTCTGTCTTCCTTCAGCAACCTTGATTACCCTGCACAGTCAGCTAAAAAAAGAAAAGCTCTAGGCCCCATGCTGTCATCAAATGTAGCCATCACAATGCACAAACTATTTCTATTCCAAGGGGAAATGGGTGTTCAGCAAAATGCTGCTCTGGACTGAAAGTATGTGTGAGGAGGGACTACACAGGCTAGCCCTTCCTCAGCCATGGGCCACAGCCCACAAGCCACCTGAGAAATGCACATGCTCCTACAAGTCAGGCAAGACCGTCACTGGGCCAAGCACCTCCTCACTTGGAGCTCCATGGGCATACTTCAGGAGGCACGGCAAGCCATTCCCTGCCCAGCCAGACCTGTGGATGGTGAGTTTTCATGGGGGGGGGGGGCGTGCTTCATGCTGCCTTCAACCTTTCCCATGCAGTCTTTCATGTGTGAAGGCATGTCATGTGACCCTCTCTAATGCAACCATACATTCAATCTTTTATCACACTATAGCATCTCCTTAGGAGTGTTTTCTGTTCTGACTTGTAGACCAGTTCTGGCCCACTTGCCCTGGCTGCCTATATGTTTCTGGTCTCGATTCAAGGTGCTGGTTTTAACCTATAGAACCTCATGCAGCTTCAGGCCACAATGCCTATTGGAGCGCCTCTCCCAGCTGCATTCTACTCAGACACTACACTCAACCTCTGGTGTCTTCCTCCAAGTGCTAAATCCAAGGGAAGTATGGAGGGTGGCATCAAGACAGGGACTTTTTCAGTGGTGGCCCCCATCTATGGAAACCCCTCCAGCTGTGGCCCAGCTGGTGCTGAATCTGTCATCTTTTGGGGCCAGGTTAAAACACCCCTCTTTTCCCTCAAGATTTATTTGACCACCTAGGAGCTTGAGGGGCACCACCAGGTTGTTTCAGAGTCACTCTCTGTGTGTTATTCCTTGCTATTGTCTCTTTTTATTATGCTTTTAGCTGTTTAAAACTTTTAAATATTTTTTCATATTTTATGACATTTGATTGTGCTTTTATAATCTTTCTTATAGTCTGTATAAACCATCCAGAGAGCATTGGAAACTAACAAAAAATAAATAAACAATCAGCTCAAATATGCCATTGCAAGTGTGTGGTGAACAGACTATGGAATCATTATTTTATATTTCTTTCAAAGTAAATAATTTCCTGCAGCATGCTATGCTACCTATTGAGAAATTATCTGTTGCCCATTGCCTACTGAAGCAGCCATTTATCCGCTTAGCCTCCCATATGCTTTGCCAAGCAAAATTAGTACACCTAAAAGATGTGGTCAATTTAGAGGCAGTTGCCACCTCTCCTGGAGGAGTGGTGAAGAATGTTTGTTCTCTTTTGTGCATCTGTGAAAATTTAATTGGTAAAAATTTAAACTGAGTCAGTTGTTATCTTACAATTTACATTACCTTCACCAAGCAGTATAAAATGGATCAAATTGGTTTTCAGACAGCATTCCTGCTTATTGTCTTAGACTCTTAGACTTAGAGCAACATATATGGGGATGGAAACATTAAGAGAAATTCATCTTTCTAAAAAGAAGTTAAGGCTTAAGATGAGTGTCCAGTCTCACAAATCGCACCAGTCTGTAAAGATGCATGCAAAATTTATTGTATGCACATACAGTACACATTTGTCTCTGGATAGTAACAATGATGTAACAAAACTTCCAGAAAAGACTTCTTTTGTACAATCACCCTGCCTAATTGACAAGCTTATGTGTGTCTGCATGAACATGCATGTACATGTCCAGATGTCATCTTCCATTTATAACCATTTGCTTCTTCCATCTTTTATCTTACAGCATTAAATCAATTCAGGAAGACAAGACAGAAGACCCGAACAATGTCTTTGGATTGGTAGCACTAAGAACTATCTGTCTGAAAGGATGCTTTCTTTAGAGCGGCTTCAGGTAGCAGCCATATCTGAACAAGGGTAGCCAGGGATCTTACTTTGCAGAAAACAGTTCTCTCTTTGGGGGAGGCAGCAGAGCAGCAAGACTGATTTGAAGCTGTCCTCTGCTTGAAGAGGAGTCCAGTCCAAGTTTTGTTTCAAGTCAAAGAAGGAGAGCAAGCAGAGGCTTTTAGGTTACTCATCAATAGTTGGCATCTGAACAGCAGACTGAAGAGATCCAGAGATCACTTCAGCAGTCTTCTCCATTATAGTTAGATATATTTTTAATTAAATGATAGTTCTAAATTTGTACACACACGTGTGTGTGTGTGTTCAGATATTATGCAGATTGGTGCCTTTTGCCTCTTTTTTGGGTGATCTCTTTTGTCTTTTTGGCAAAAGAGACAAAAGTGGCCACCCTAATTTGAACAAGTTCATGACCATTTGAAAACACTTTCTAGAAGGAGATTCCTGACAAGGCCAGTAGGGCTTAGGAGGAAGACAGAAATCTGCTGGGCTAAGAATTTAAATTTCAGCATGTAAAGAAATAAGGAACAGAAGCACGTGAACTGCTGTTCTTTCCACAGGGGCTCAGATGTAACTAAGCTGCTTTCTGCGAGCAAGATAAGTACAAGCAAGCTGCAGCTTCACAGTTATGCAGAGTTGATTATCTTGCTGGAAGCACTACTAAGCCAAGTGGGAGTACAGATAAAAGCTATACTACAAACTCAGGAAGAAAGACCCACCAGCTGCAATGGGGTAAGCTTGGAAAGCTAGCCAAGAATGGCAGAGACCCAGCTAGGAACATGTCTGGAAGGAAACCAAAGGAAATGTCTCATCAGGTACTGAATTCTGGTTGCTGAAAATCACTGCCTTAAAGACCAAGTCTGGGAGTGTCCCTGTAAAGGAGCTTCAAAAGAGCCATTCTTCATAGGAAAGTTAGCTCGGCAGTAGAAATGGACAACAGAAATGCATTCCAGGATAGACCGTGTAGCTCCTCTGTGAGGAACGGTTATTGCACTTGAGGCTTCTTCAAATGGGGGCGGGCAAAAGAAGATGCAGTGATGCAAGTATATAAAATTATACATGGTCTGAAGATGGATAGGGAGAGGTTTTTCTTCTCTGTCTCATATTCCCTGAACCTGGGGTCATTCAGTGAACCTGAATGGGAGAAGATTCAGGATAGAAAAAAGGAGGCCTCTTTCTGCATGGCACCAACACTGCTCGTGGCCACATGTAGCGATGGCCACCAACTGGAACAGCTTTAAGAGGTTAGACACATTCATGGAGGATAAATCCATTCATGACTACGAGTCAAGAAGGCTTTTTACTATCTCCATTATCAGAAGCAATCCACCTTGGAATTCCAGTTGTTGGAGGACACATGCAGGAGGGCCTTTGATCCAACACACCACATCACAGCAGGAGATCTGACAGAGTTGGTGAGCACACTCACTCTAGTATTCATACCTCAAAAGGCAGCATGACGTAGTAGACTGCATGGGTTACTCTATACTTATTGGGGCTTATTGTAAAATCCACTTATTTCTTAACAGTGCAATAAAGGCGGGTAAGGATAAGGTTTTGCACCAGCCACTATACTCTTTAGCTATGAATTTTCTCCCATGCTTTCATTAAAGTGCACAGATAGAATGCAATGCAAAGCAATCACCTCTCAAACTTATAGGAGCAGTCTTCCACCATGACAGCAAAGGCTGCTGAGTTGTTTCATTAATTGAAAGGGGAGAACCCAGGGAAAAACTAAACATTTCACACCGCTCTTCCTGAAGCCCAGAGGCAGACTTTTCTGAGAGGCTGTGCTTTGAATAAAATCCTTTCTGTTTCAACATTCATCACAATTCCAGCCTCCCTTGTTCAGAGGAGCAGTCCTCTGGCTCTCTGGGGCCAAATCCTGTGCTGTTGAACCTCACCTTATCAATGGAAAAATAGTCTTTGCTGTCCAAGCTTCCCTAAAAATTAAATGTTTTATCTGGCTGGAAAGGAAGGATTTCCTAGGAACTGTTAACATGACTTCTGCTGTGACCCTAGTATTAGCCTGTTCCAGCTGGGCAGCATTTTTCCTCCTGAAGCACTATGCTACAGTAGACATAATAAATATGAGGATGATCCAAGCAAAGTGCCTACATGAGCCAACTTCGTGATCAGCAATGGAGGCAGAAGCTCACATGTTCACCATTCCACAGCCAACTGTTGGAAAGCTGAAGTTCAGGAATGGGGTCATTTTACAAATATACTGTGCCAGGACATTGGGATGCATCCAGAACAACTGCCCTGCCACACAGCCCAGGGCTGCCAAGTGTCCTCTGACATTGTTGACACCCTCAGACAGTTCTTCTTGTAAGGCAATGTGAAAATCCAGTTTGATCCAGCTGCCAGATGGGAGTATGGGCAACAGACATGCGGTGGGAGCGGAATGTGAATAACTTTCGCTGCGTCCCCCTGCAGAAGCAGGGCTGTTAGGTTTGTGCCCTAGCAACATTACTAGAATAGCCCTAATAAGGTAGGTAGAACAGTTTCGGATCACATCGGGTGAGAACCTACGGGAAGGAATGTTCTTTATGAATTGACACAATTGCTAAGAAACACAGTCAGACTGACTGAATAAATGAATAAGACAATTTGAAGTGGATTGCTTTTACAAGAGAGCAGCCTACGTACATTGCGGGAAGATATCAATATCCTGACAGCATATGCTTCATGATGAAATGAAAATTGTCAGCATCCACAACAAAGAGTGGTTATGGCGTGTGTTGTGTTAAGATCAATAGACTAAACAGAAGAAAAGTCTCTAAGTACTATAAAATACTTGTGGGTTTTTCTAGAGTTTTTAACTGGATTACTCATGAGTAAAATACTTCAAGACTGCAGATAAGTGAAAACATTTAAAGCAGGAATTTCAACTCTGGTGCAACAATTGTAAACATCCACACTCCCAGCTTTTTGCCTTCAGTGCTGTTATGATTCTTTACTGAATTGCTAGCAAATGCAGTGTGTTGCAACATTTCGCTGATGTTGCTGCTGGAGCAGCATGTCTGTGGCTCCAGATGGTGGCATAGCAGGGTGGCTCTGTGTCTTCTCCATCACAGAGGACAATGTTCTGATGAAGGTGTCCTCTGTCTGAAGGGCTACCCAGTACTCGGTAAGGACCATAAAAGGATGCAGAGATGCTGAGCATCAGCAGACCAAGTAAGCATACATGTCAGCAGTCCCTGCTATGTTATTTGTATTTCTGTTTAACTTACAATCTATTTCTATTTATAATACAGTTATTATTTCTAAATTTGCATCTATACATCTAAAATGCATTTATATATAGCACATAGATATTTTACACAGACCTGTGTCCTCTTTTACCCTAGTTTTGGTGTTGCATTTCATCTTTTTGTTAGCCTTAAATGCTTTTCACTTAGGCTAATTTTCTATGTGGAAGGAACTACACCTATACATGGATTGTCACATTTAACAAGCACATACCAACATCTTGTGCTCTCAGCATGACTTGCTGAAACAGACCAAAGGGTCCAATATTCTCTTTCAAATAAAAGCCAACCCCTGAAGTTTCATGCAGAAGGCATGAAATCTTTCTCCCTCTGTTTGTCTCTGATATCGATCTATCTGACCTTTGAGCATAAAAAATCCATTTAGAGTTATCCTTGGCTAAGAAGACTCAAACCACATCCTATTGCAAAAGCAGGAATGTGTGCTGCTCCCTCCTTTCTTTTACTCTGGACTACATGGAGGTCCCCTGATTTGGATCAGGACTCCAGCTTCTGAGTGCTTATGGATCTTTTAAAGTGAATGGATCACTATTGCAGGTGCAAGGAAGCCTTGATCCAGATCAGGACTGCAGCACAGAAAAAGGGTTAAAGCCCCAGTGTTCCTTGAACTGGGATCCTAAGCCAGACTGGGGTCTCTGTGTGTGAAGAAGGAGGAGGAGGAATGAATGAATGAATGAATGAATGTGTTCTTTGGCCCTAGCTATTGATAGGCACACAATTTATAAGCCTTCTAAGGCTAGTATGACAATGACATTTCAATAAGTCATTTAGGCATGTATGAAGAAATACAGCTCCCTGAGTGAACTAGTAGATGTGCTTGGAAGTCCTTGGCAACCTCAGCTTTTGAGTAATAATACACACTGTGCAACACACATGACTGCTGGAATCATCAACTGTGATGATCAACATGCAGGTTACAACAAACACCATTTAGAAAGGGCAACCAGCAGTGCCCTTTGCATGAGTCAAAAAAATTCAGGCCAGATTTGATTATGCTCAGAAGCACCTCTTTCCCTGGTTATTACATTAAAACATATCAACAACAAATGTTTGTAAAATAGTGCCTTCTCTTCTCTTCTCTTCTCTTCTCTTCTCTTCTCTTCTCTTCTCTTCTCTTCTCTTCTCTTCTCTTCAATACAGTGATATTGGTGCCCGCTAGACATTTTGGACTGCAACTCCTGTAAGTCCCAGTCAGCATGGGCAATGGTCAGGGATTACGGGAACTGCAGGGTAAAACAGCTGGAGGGTATTAGGTTGCGGACCACTGCAGACCACCAGCTGTTACCTACCTAGAAGTGCCTTCTGTGCAGCTGTTTCATCAGGTGTAAAGCAGCACTTAGGAGCACCCAATTAATGTGCAGATTCCTAATGCAGATACACTGAAAGATTCAGGTCGACCTGCAAAGACTTGCTTGGGGCTTTGACAATGAAAAAAAAATAAATTGAATTTTAACAAAAACATTTCTGTTCTACCAGATGGCTTGTGGTCTGACTTAGTACTGTAAAAAGTAGGGGGGATGGTAAACCAGGCATAATGCAGGATTCTTTACTCTTTCAAACTCTGGCTGTAAATCATGAAAGTAGGCAAATGTACATTCCAGCTGCTGCTGCAGTAATATTTAAGAAGGCACATATATCTAAATGTAGTACTATGAAACACCCACGTCATATACATGAAACACAGATACTTGTTTCTGTTACTTGTTCAGACTGACTGGCATTTAAAACAAATGCTAAAGTACTGCAGTTGATGACCACCCTACCATTAAGGCTTCTAGGAATCTCCTGAAATCACTTCCAAAAGCCACAACTATGTTGAAGAAGTCAGTCCAAACTACTTTTGCTGGCCTCACCAACCTACCAGACCAGCTTAACATGTTGAAGGGTTCATCTGCTCTTAGGCCCACCCAGCTACATCTCAATCCTCCATTTTTCTAGGATGCACAGTACTTATATGGACCCTATATACGGCTCAGGCAAGAGCATATATGGAAGAATGTGATTAATAGCTGAACAGAGGAAGGATTTTCAGTTTACTGATGCTGCCTAGACCAGATGCAGTTCAGCAGCCATCTGGAGTCCTACACTGAGCAGTAGGTTGGACCTGATGATCCTCTGGCCTCTTCCGACTCTACTGTTCCATGATGCTATGAGGTGCAAAGGAGCAGTCTACTCTCTCCCACCCACAGTATAGCAGCAAAATGAGCGGGAGCCTTCCTTCATGCTATGGAAGGCTTAAAGGATACACCAGTGAAGAAGTTAATTAAAACAGTTATTGTTTTCCTCTTCAACAAGAGTAGAATTGGAAACTCCTGCCTTTACCTAGATACATCTAAGCCTAGAACCACCTAATGATGAAATTATAGAATGATAGTGGTCTATGATAGAGAGCTCACCTTTCTTCCTTCCATTGAAAATGCCACCAGGAAAGCCATTGGCCACCCAGAGAGCACAATGCTAATGGGATGGTTTTTACAAAAAATTAATAAATAATATTCCAACGCTCCATATTTACCAGAGATAATCCTAATACTTTGGTTGCCAGCAAATCATTGGCCCAATTTGGTTCCTATTTTGGCCAGGGCTGAGTGCTCAAGCAAGTTCAAAACTTGTTGAAACATGCATTGTGAGTTTATAAGGTTGTCACTGTTTGAGCCTCAGGCTCTTCCTTAGGGCTTCTAGATGTGAAAATCTCTGAAGGTTGGGTAGAGGCAGTTTAGCACCCATGCAGGCTCATGAGCACCAAAAGCATCAGGCAGAGCAGAGTAGTTTCTCAGGCATATTCAGAACTGTTGACAAACTATTGCAAAGCAATTATTTTTCGTAGCACTTTCCCCAGCTTGATGTTTTCCTTCATGAAGATGTTGGGGAACTGTAGTTCAACTCATTTAGGAGGCATTAGACTGTAAAGTGCCATTGCAGATCTTTCACCCAAGGAACAAACACCTCCTTGACTTTTTCGATCAGCAGAAGACAGGGGATTCAAGGACAGATTGTGGGAACTGGACCCACCTCTCCCAAAATACAGCATTCCAAGGTGGTTACCTCATACTCTGCATCCGAACTAGAAAAGATGAAGGGTCATAATTCTTGGCTGAAATATCACAGCGGACAAGAACCAAGATAGACTAAGAGTCTGGCTTGGTGGAAAACATGGTTGAATGGGCAGGGCCTGAGAAAGAGAGATGCAGTTTAATAAGTCCAATCGTCTGATGCCAGCTGAAGTGAACTAGCCAACTGAGTGATGCCTGGTAATCCCACTGTCTGGCTTACAAGAGGTAGGAAAAGATGGCACAAACTGCTCAGTTGGGAAGGCAGAAGAGGGATTAAGTTTGGCATCAGCTTCTTGACTTGAACGGTGCTTTCTCTCATTAAGCTGTTCCATTAACTAGATGGATTGTCTTTCGCCAATGACTTTGACTGGTTGACCCACTTTGCCATAATCATAGAATCATTGGCTCTGTAGTTGGAAGACTTTCAACTTGATTTGCTTGGAAGGGCAAAGATGGGGGCAGGGAGACAAAGCTGCTCCCAGTTTTCATTGGTATGGCCCTGAGTGGTAGAGTACCCAGCAATGTAGAATAATGGTAGAGAAGGCTTCAAGTAGTGTCACAGTTTAACCCTATACATATTTACTTAAAAGCTGGTTCCTCCATCTTCAATGAGCCCTAGCCATAAGGATGTATAGATTGTAAATTGAAAGAATTTGATGCCTTCCTGCAAAATTAGATTAGATCAAGATAAACTGCGGAGGAAGGGCTCAGCAGTTATAGGCAACCTATAAATATGGGTATAAATTAGTAAATAAACAAGGTTGCTTTAACTATGGAAGTGAAGAAGCACATAACCAAATGGCAATCAGGTGGGTCAGGAAAAATGGCCATGTTATCTCTGAATTTGTTCCCCACGTGAAGCAGCCATTACCACACCCTGCAGATCACTCAACTCAATCTGAGTTGTCATGATACTGTGCCTATCCAAGCATCAATCTGTGATGTTAACAAATCTCTCTATTCCCACACAGATGTACAAACACACACACGTACGCAGGTGGAATGAAACAGTCGTTTAATGACAAATGAAGTCGTTTAGTGTCCGATAGTGGTCTCTGCATAGAATATCATTCTTCTTTTGAAGATAAACTGATTGTTGTTGTTGTAATTGAAAAGGCAGAACATATTTGTAGATTTTCTTTATTTATAAAAATTCTATTCCACCTGTTAGCCAAAATGGCTATGTGGGCAGGATACAAAAATAATAATAATATAATAACAAAATAAGCACACTAAACAATACTATTAAATTAAATATATAAACTATAACAGTAGAACAATAAAAACACAGAAAAAAACCCACAATAAAGTCACACAGTAACCTCAATTAATTTAAAAGCAAAAGCACAGTGGCATTAAAACAAATAAATGCAATATAAAATCATATTAAAATTACATCAACTATTAAAGTATTGGGTAAATGAAAAGGGCTTCCCTTGGTGATGAAAAGAATATAGGGAAGGCATCAGGAACCTCATTTGGGAACTGGTTCCAAATGTGAGGTGCCACTACCAAAAAGGCCCTTCTCCTTGTAGCCACTCTCCTAATTTCCTTCAGAGGGGGCTCTCTGAGAAGAATCTTAGATGATGATTTTAGGGTCCAGGAAGGGACATGTACTAAGAGGTGCTCCTTTAGATTTCCTGGCCCCAAGCTTTTCAAGGCTTTCAGTATTAATGCTAATGCTTTGAATTGGCCTTGATTACAACTAGTAGCCAGTGAAGCTGAAAGCTGGCATTCTATGTTCATATCAACCAGTCCTTGTCAACAGCCTCTCCATCCTCTTCCGGACCAACTGAAGTTTCCAGACCATCTTCAAAGGGAGCCCCACATAAAGAACATTACAATAATCCAGGTGAAAGGCTACCAGAGCATGAATTATTGTTCAGTAACTAAGGGGCAGGGAGACTTTAGAATAAATAAGCTAGTAGTAAGGAAAAATGTTGAAGGTAAGGGCGGTCAGTAATTCTGATCTTAGACCTTATTTTATTTGTAAGGGAATATTTCTGATCTTACACATTCTTCTTCTGTAAGGGAATTTCCCTTTCCTAATCCATATCATCACAAGCATTACACCCACTGGCAAATATTTAAATTATTCCACCATTTACGTCATGCGCTAATTTAGGCTGTTATTCAAGGTAACACCTTAACTACAGACTGCACAAATTGTAATGGAAATCTCCACCTCAATAGAATATTATAGCCCATAAAATCTCCTAATGGTTAATTCACAAACCAGTTAAATCAAAATATATCCCTTCTAACATAAATTTATGATGTGCCCAATTTTCGAGAACAAGCTTAAACAATTATTGCTGGGAGAGAAATCAAACACAAGTAAATCCATTCCCTGAACCCTAAATGACCTAATGCAAGCGTTGTTTGATGCTTGTGCAAAGAGCACTTCTGTGCAAGAATCAGCATGCAATCCATGTGCAGCTTGTCACATACCAACATCTGTATGTTTTGTTTTATGTGTATATGTAACTCAAGGGGCAAGTTGCACACCAGGTCTTTCCATGCAGCATTTCTGTAAAGGTGGCCACAAACCAGATTAGATGCTTATGTGCACTTCCCAGAGACTCACCCCATTGAACATGGTGGGACTTGCTTCTAAGGATTGCACTGTAAATCTGACTGCTCCGACTTAATTAGTATGGACTATTTATGCAGTCCAGTAGCTGCAAGCTCACCAGAAGATAGCAAGTGAAACTTCTCACATCATATAATGCTATCCAGCTACATACATCTGCCAGCCGATCACAGATTGCTTGGCACAGCAATTTCCCCCTTTCCCCTGCACACACACCCCAACTCTGTGCCAGCATCCTGGGAGATCCTCTGGAGGAAATTTGAAGGAGATTCAGGGGAGGGGGGAAGTGTTGCAAGAGAAAAGTGAGAAAGGGAAAATCAAATTTTCTGATAATGTCAACACAGCTAGTTGCTCATAAAAGGTGTGACTGACATGACAGGACCTTTTTCCAAATGTTAAAAGACTGCAGGTAATCAACCTGTAAGCCTCTGTTCCAACTCACAACCACTATGAGATGATTCAAAGGCCAGAATAACTTTTATTCATGAGAGCTAGCACCTTGAAAGCTTCAAACCAGTACCTGGCAGTCAGGAAAAGTAATAGGAACAATAAGCACACTTCCTGCTCCAAACATTCAGAACAGTGTGAAATCAGAATGTTTGACAGGCTGAAGCAGGGCTGCTGTACTTCCTAAGGTCCAAGAGCCACATTAATTCTTGGACAGACAGGGAGAGGTAGAAAAAGACTGCCACGAGGCCTGCTCCTCTCCTTTCAGGACCATTACCACCAGCTTCCATGTGGGAAATACCCCAGTTATGTTTTAAATATAATTGAGTTTGATTTTCTTCCTTTCTTGCTTGTAAGCTGCCTTGGAAAGATTTGTATCCTGAAAGGAGAGACATGAACCACTGAAAAGAATGGATGTGTGGGGGGAAGGTTAGTGCCCCGGGGCTATCGACAGGGGCTCCAGCAGAAGCCAGAAGACGGGAAACAAGCCAGTATTGGCAGGGAAAAGCCTCTGAATCAGCTTTATACCTGATGATCAGGCACCCCAGCATTGCCTACCCAGCCTGGGAGTGCCTCTCCACAGTTTCTGGCAGGAGCCTTCCGAAGTACATCTACAGCTCATGGGACGCATTGCGAGGGAGAACAGAGGCTCGGTGGCAGAGTGCATGTTTTGCATGCAGAAGGGTCTCCCTGGTCCAATTTTATGGACTGGGAAGGAATTCTCCCTGAAACCCTGGAGAGTAGCTGCCAGTCTGTGGTGACAATGCTGGACCAGATGGACCAGTGCCCTTCCTCAGTTTAAGGCACCTTCATATGGTTCTCTGTCTTCCCCAGTTCTACTTGGTGACCCTAGATAATCAGCCTCTGGATTGTGTGAACCACCCAGAGATCTTTGGCTGCTGGGCAATATGGAAATGCAGTGTAATAACAACAACAGCCTGTGCCTTTCTGCATGCAAGTTGTGTGTTCTACCACTGCACTTAAAATCTGAGCACACTCTCTCATCCGCTGTCTCAGCCTAAGAGATGATCTCAGAAAAGAACGGCCATCTTCTTTTCTAGCAGGCACTCCCTGCCTTTGTTCATCAGCTGCTGTTTCTCTGTATACTTGCTGTTTAAATACTTCATTGTCAGAGGGCCATGTTTCAGCCCCTAACAGAAGAAAAGAAGTAGCCAATCCTAATGGTATAAAAGAGTTTTCCTTTATTTTTGTGTATCCCCAATCAAAGCAGAAGAACCAGAAATGTCTAATTAAAAGTATTATCTGTCAGACTAATTACTTCAGAAGCGATTTGCCAGTTACTGAAAGGACAGTTTCTCTACTTCTCTGAGGGAAACTTCAGAACATATTTCCCTGCATGAAGCCCTTACCTTTGCGAAGCGCATGTGCGATGGCCAAGGTCCAACACATCCATAATATTTTTTTAAACATCTTGACCTACAAGCAATGCAAACACAAAATAGATTAAGTGTTGTTGTTACTCGTTGTAGGAATTATATAAATTTATAAAATTACGCATTTTCTTGACTTCATTCTAGCCTTGTAGACCAAGGTTTTAGTGTCCACAGGTCAAAATTTCACTCATGGTCTTCATGAAATATGTTCCTTGACTTTTTTCTTGATCATGACCTATGTTATCAAGCATTTTAAAAGTAGGCCAGAAACAGTGAGGGTTCAATCCTATAGCTGCTACATTGAGTTTAGACGGCCTTGGGCAAATTTGGGACCCAACTCCTTGGAACCTTGGAAATACACTTCCAAATGCTGTCACTCCACCCTTGCCACTGTCTCAGAAAGAACCACACTGGCTGTGCCTACAAGGTTGGAAGACAAGGAAGGAAGGCTTCTGCAGGATAGAAGTTATCCTGGCAGTATCTTAGCTTGACCTCCTTGTGAGCACTTGCAAAAAAAAAAAAAAAAAGGTATCCCAGATCAGAAGTTTAAGCCTTTTGCAGGACTGGAGAAGCACAGATGTATCCTTCACCTCCATGTTTCTCTTGTCCTTGATAGGAGACCTGAAGGACTGAAAGGTTACAGGCAGCCATGCTGGATGCTGCTGTTCATCAACGAATCAGTAAACACAATCAATTCAGCAACTTTCAATTAACTAAAAGGCTGTCCCCAGTCAAAAGATCTATCTACTTGTCTACTCCCATCAGCCCCAGCCAGTATAGCCACAAGTAAGGGATTATGGCAGTTGGACCTCAAAAGTTCCAGAGGACCACAAATTGGAGAAGCCTGAGTTAAGTAACTCCAGGATCCCAAGACTTCTGCATGGTAGGATATAACTACCATGATTCTCATATAGTAGTATACAGATACTCTAGGATTCCAGTTGTGACTAACCATCTTCAGTTGTACTCATGTGTTTGTGCTTGTTTTCACTCAGCTGCCTGCATCTTTTCCTTCAATACATTAAAAATTTTATCTTACAAGGTGTACCAGGTTCGGATCTTAAAGTAACCTTACACCAATTCTCCAATTACCCACAGCTTCCTATTATATTAACTGTTTCCAAACAAATTGTTTTATTATTTATACAGTGAATGCTAAAGAAAATATCATTCTTAGCAATATTTCTAGATGGGAATTTATTTATTTATTTTTTATTTTATATTGAGATTTATATTCTGCCTTTTTCCTACAAAGGGCTCAAGGCAGCTTACATCATTCTCCTCCTCCAACTTATCCCCACAACAGCAACCCTGTGAGGTAGGTTGGGCTGAGAGTCTGTGACGGGCCCAAAGTCACCCAGTTGGCTCCATGGCCGAGGGGGGACTCAAACCCAGATCCTCTGAGTCCCAGTCCCATGCTCTTAGTCCATAGATATTTTGATAGCTGTTGACTATAAGCTTCTCCTTCCAAAATTAACTTTTCGGGTTTTTTCCTTTCAGGAATAATATGAAAATGTATACAGAAATTGAAACTTTATGCAAGTGTTTGTCATTATAAACTCTTCTAACTGCTGATCTTAGTCATTTTCATAAGCAGTGGATATTGTAAGACAAGGGCTACAAGCCAGTCCGCGGTAATGCATTCTTAGATTCCATTAGCCAATGTGAAGAAAGTGTGGTTAACTTGGCTGGACTGCAACCATCATTGGTGTACTTAATATGATGTGTGCTTATTCTCTTGAAAGAATGTGCACTATGCAAATACTTTAGCGATGTTAGCAATGCCAATTGATTAGCCAACTATGATCCTTAGTTGACTAAGTGTGAAGAGCATTAAGAGAGAAATAACCCCCAATTAATAAACAATAGCTAGTCACCATCTGGTTCTGGGATTTTTTAATCTTTTCTTTCCAGAAATTGTTTTCAAAATCTTGGTTTATAAAATCCAGCTATTAATGTTAGGTGGAATGCACAATGTTCAGTCCATGTACAGTTTATGCAAATTTTAAGCATAGCAGTAGTTCATTTGAAAACTGCAATTGAAAACAGACTTTTCAATCCAATCCCATGTAAAAGTACATCCCACTGAGTTTAATGAGATTTTTTTTCCAAATAAGGAGGCACCAAATTGCAGCCATGCAGTGCAAGCTTATGTATGTTTATTTGAAAGTATCCCTCTAACAGTGAAGTCCTATCTAGATCAACTCAAAAAGTAAGCCCCACAGAATTCAAGTTTTGTTTACCATTAAGTGAAATTACAGCCTATATTCAGTGCATCTCAGGTGACTTCCAGGTGAGACTTTTATCCCACAATTGTGCTGCTTCTTTCATAGAATGTAACGGTGTGGGAGAGTCATCATTCACTCCCAGCCCTCCTGTGTTTTCTCACCACTTCTTCCATCTTTTTCCTTACCACAGAAAATCCATTAAGGGGAAAAACCAAAATTGCTGCAAAATGCCTTCTGACTGTTAGCAGTAGGAGTCCCTCAGGCTGGAGGCAGCCTTACTCTCACTTAAGCATGGATAGGATTGTAGTGTTAGTTTCAAATCTACAGCTGAGTTCCAATTATCCCATGCATTATCCAATGTTACACAGATTAGAAAGTTACTGGAATTCTGTATGGGTACACCCCAGTTCAAACATCATAATAGGCAGTCTGAGATGCTTTTCAAATCAGGAGAATGGTTCAAAAAGGAAACACATAACATCTCAGATTAGTCATTTTTGATGTGATTGCCTTGAAAATTATACTTGTGTCATAGTATTCATTTAAAGGAGCCTGGAGTCCTGGAGTACTAATGGGCACAGTCAGCATTTCCCTATACACAAGTTGACCTGATCTTTCAGTGGAACGTTGTCACTGACTTCGAGGCATTAGATGGCATCCAGAATTACATTTTATCTCTTTTTTCCAGCATGCAGAAAACAGAGAAGCAAATTGCAAAAGCCCTGCACGAACTGCAAACTTGTAATTAAAATGTGCTGACAAACACACCATCATATGTAAATTAATGCTTATACTGATTTTTGAACAGTACTATCAGACAATGGGATCTTCAGAGAAGGATGAATTGCAAAGCCCTCACCATATATGCTGACTATGTATGGCATTTACTCTACATGCTCGCTATGGGTAATTACATGTACATGGTAGTCATTTGCCATTGGTTGTAACTACAGCTATTATATGATTAAAGAAATCATAGGGATATATCCTACATATGCTTAGACATTAAAACATCCTATGAGTCCTAGCATTCCCTTACCGATCTTGCTTCCTGGGGAAAACTCGGAGTTGTAGGACTTTTTTCTGTCTAAGCATTCATATAGTTGCATCCCTAATTGACTAATCATATGAATTTCAGTGGATTACAGTTACATACTTTTATATATGGGTAAACAAATATTTCTTAAGGAACAAGCCTTGCTTTTAGGCAGCATGCCCATACATTGCCATGCCTGATTAAATTGTGGCATCCCTTTCACTGATTAAGAGATTGGAATGGATACACCTAGCCATCAAGGGGTGACCGTTTGGTACTCTTGGTGCTACCTCCTGGCTCATGACATAGCAAACCACGGCAAGCAGGAGGGGTGAGGCATGGCACAACAGACCCTGGGGCTAAACTAAGTCACAGGTGCATGAGCATGCATGTGCCACCTTCCAGGACAGTCCCCCAGGTGTGGCATTAGGCCTCGCATTATTCTGTTGGAGCCCAGAATCCCCAGGAGGCCTGTACCACCATCCTGCTTTCCATGGGCACTGCATAAAACGAAGGGAGAGGGGCCGGGAAGCCCTGGATTGCACCGTTCTTGATCCACTTCTGCTCCACTTCTTGCATCCTTCTGCCACGGGATGCCCTCTTCTCCCCTATCCATGCATCCCCTTTTACGAAGAGCAGTGTCCTTAGGATACAGGATCCTTTAAACGTTTTTTCTCACTCACACAAATAGAGAGGGAGGGAGAGACTTTAGAACATACATAAATTAATACATGCAAATTTGTGCTGTGGAAGTGTGTGTGTGTGTGTGTGTGTGTGTGTGAGAGAGAGAGAGAGAGAGAGAGAGAGAGAGGAGGGCCTGAGCCCCTGGTTCATAGCACATTCCTACTCAGCCAACCACAAACAACTACCCACATAAACTCCTCCTATATGTAGTCCCCATGCCTGGTCTGCACAGGGTTACCTGCCTTGTGCCTTCCCCTCTGGGCCTTGGCTAGCTACCTTTCTGTCTCTGATCCTGATCTGTCTTACCATCATTTCCTAGTTTGCTAGTCTGCAAGAAGTGCACATTTGTCTGAAAGCCTGACAATACAAACACAGCTACAGCCAGTTTTCAGGAGAGATTTCTGATACCAAACACTAAACAAACACCAGGACCATTGTTGTAAAACCACAGCTTTTACATCCCCCACACTGGTGCCCTTCATAATTCAGGAAGCTGTGGATGATGGGAGCTATAGTCTCACAAACCTGACACCCCAAAAAATGCTGGATAAGCTATAAAGAGCTTTAAAAACAGAAGAATGAATAAAAAAGACCCATTTCTTTATCTGGATTGAAGCTCAGTCATGATGAAAGCAGCCAGGTATCATTTTGGCAGAGGAATGCAGGCAAAATGTTTCAGAAAGCACTGCATTTGCACTCATTGCAAGACTAGACTTCTAGTAGAACATGATTAGAAATATAGTGGTGATTATTCTAAGGAAAGATTTCAAACCTGATTCCATTTTTTTTAAACGATCTCCTAATTGCCTTTTCTTAACCCTTTGTTGTTTCCAAAGTTAAGCAAAGTAATTGTCTTTTCTTCAGACTCCTGTGAGTCAATCCAAATGCATTTCCTGCTGGAACAAGTCTTTGGATGTCTTCCTAAATTCTGCATTGACACTCGGCTTATTCAGATGGTCTGGAGTGCTATATAACCCTCAGGAGAGATGAGTGCTTATTTTTCACCTTTTGCTGTATTTGCCCCAAGTGACAGCTCCTTCTCAGACAGAAACGACTGTGTATGATAGTCAGGTACACAACCTTGATGATTTTTTAGCAGATGCAATGGTATATATTCGTATAAGCCACCCAGCAAGCTTTGTCTAGAGTATGGACAATGGGGGAATTTGGGCTCAGAGCCTCAAGTCTCTGATGCATACTAATTGATCCCAATTGCTAATCTTAGAAGATACCTACATATCCTCAGGTGCCACATTGCTGCCCAAAGCATGTCTTGCTCCTTTCAGAATCATGTTTTCTTTCCCTGCTCCCCCTTTGCATTACTAGTTGAGAGTGGGGATGGTTCGGATTACCGGGTATTGCTGCAATCTGACGCATGTTGGACAGGAAGAAGTCTTACAGCTGCCAGGTTGTCCAAGACAGGATGGTTGGGTAGGAACACTGGGCTTTCTAAGAAATTACTGATTTACTGATTTTATTTGCTGTGGTTTATGGTAGATGCATTTGTAAGGTGAATGCTGGAATAATCGATTCTCCTTGTAACCCAAGAAAGGAAGCTGCGTGTAGGTCCATTTAGCTCCATACTGTCTATACCAGAGGTAGTACAGGCAGTGCTTACCAGCCCCCAGTGTAGTCCCACCCACCCCCATGCCACTCAATTTTACCATGGTAACAAAAAAATATGAAAACTGTTTTGTGTGAGGGGAAATGGCATCAGCAGTGCCACACAGTGTCCAAAGGCCAAGCTACATTTGACCATTTTAGCATTCAACTTTGGAGCACGCAAAGGATCACATTTTGATTGCAAACAAGCAGTTTGACTCTTTGGGGCACTCTGGAACACGACAGAAGCACTACAGCCCTTTTACTTTGTTTTCAAGGCATCCTGAAAATCGAGTGGTGCCACACGGGGTGTTGCATGAGGAGAGGACTCTGAGGAGCTGACTGGGTATAGGAAGCGTTCCAAGCCTCACCTGCAGATGCGCCAAGAACACATGCTTTGCTGGGAGGCTGGCTGTAAGTCCCATTGCAAAGCACATTACTGAGCTAAGAGTTAATGTCACTATTGTAGTGTCCAAATTCATCCACTGAAATATTTCACAGATCTCAGTTTATAATACCTGACATTTTACCTGTAACTGGGTTTTGCATTAATTTGATTTGTTTTTGTGATTAACTAGCGTTATAATCTCAGTTTCATGCAATGTGAATGTCATTTAAGGAAACACCACAATGCAGGTAATGCAGGCACAGTGACTTTCTCCAGTTAGTACCAAATCAGATTTTAAATGGAAGCTAAATAGAGGATTTCTTCCCTTTTCTGAACCAACCAGCAGATTTGTTGCATAATAGAATGGAAATGTTCTTGTAACTTGGTTCTAAAAATGAAAACTCACTGGATAGGACTGAAACAATGGCTTCATATTGCTTCTAGTATTTTTGAAATTCATTTTCCTTACTTAGTTGCATGTAGTATTTGATTGATTGTTGCTTTTAAGATGTATTTTTATTTCTTATCTAAGGCAGTACACCTACCTGGAAATAAAAACCAGGAAAACTTGCTTTTGAGCGAGCATGCAGAGGACTGTGCACTGTTAGCTTACCATATTACTGTATATTTTTATGCTATATTAGTAATTTTAATTAATGAGCTTCTGTATAGCCTGAAGTGCCTGATCCTCCCTAATTTTGGAAGCTAAGCAGGGCTGGGCCTGGTTGAAATCTGGATGGGTGACTTAAATGTAGTGTACCACCCAGAAAGCTTCAGGTATGGGCGGTATAGAAATATAATGTAATAATAATAATAGCACTCTGAAACCAATTAATGCAACCACCTCCTCCTCCTCCATTGCTATTATGTTACATTTGCATTCCCTTAGAATGGCCTGCAAGGTTCTCCTCTCCATTTTATTCTTGCAACAATCCTGTGAGGTCAGTTAGGCTGAGAGAACAAGACCAGTCCAAAGCCATCTAGTGAGCTCCATGGCTGAATGGAGACTAGAACCCAGAGGCCCAGTCCAGCACTCTAACCTCTACACCAGACTGGCTCATAGTGGTAGTAGAAGGGGCAATACATTAGACCCTGGCAACTTGCTGGACTACAGCGACCATCCCCAGGTCAGTTGATTGAGTTCCTTCTAAAATGTGCATGCATGTGCTCTTCTCTTATCACGTGCATATTTCAGATCATGTAAACTGACTGCAGAAAGGAGGACTGCTGGTCCTGGCATGCAACGACTTCATTTTTCTTAATGATGCAGCCAGTGTACTCCATCTGTACTGCCACTGACTGCCTTCAAATTAGACAAGGAATAATCTGAGACAGGACTTCTCAGTCCTGCTGCCGTGAAGATTAAAGATGACTGTAATCTTAGGTGAAATGGGTATCATCTCAGATAGGTTAATTCATGTCATGTATTATCTTGGTGCAGTGTGGGAAGAGTGCAGCAGCCATACTGCTCAGCTTGCTTCCTCAGTGAATCAGACCTTCTGTAGAGAAAAAGTTAATGAACTGTCAACACAAAGGCTGAGAAAGGAGGAATTTTCATCTTAAATTCTGTAAAAATTCAGGACTTGTCCCAAAATCTTCTACCATATTTGACTTTTGAATTCTAGCTTTTTTATGCCATAGGAAAACATGACCACTTAATGACCCCAAATCTTGCTGAACTTCACAGAAAACTAATGCTACAGTCCAGAGGAGCCTCTCATGCTAATAACATGCCACAGAATCAAAATGACATTGCAAAGTACAACTTAGCTGATTCAACCAACCACCTTGGTTGGTTCCAGAAAAGGGCATAGAAATATAATCAACAAATAATACCAGGGTTGGGTAACAGTGTTATTTATGTTAACACAACCTTGTCCAGCTGAGAAATACAGGGCTCCTCTTCTGTTACCCCTGAAACTGTGGCCAAGTTCAAGACTCTCGGCTACAGAAAGGACCTTCTCTATATGGAAACCTGTGACCCAATCTGCAAAATATAGGATCTAGTTCAGGTAGTTGCGTGTCTTACTTTACAACAACAATCCTCTATCATGAGGGGACTGGCAGAGGACAGTTCCCTATTTGAAGATGCCCTCCCTTGAACAACATGTCCAGTCTAACCAAAGTTGGAGTATAAGGTCAAAGTCAAAGAAGTATAAGGAAGGACCTTGAAGATCTCCATTGCCAGGAATGGAACTGCAGATAGACACACCCAGATCTGCCTCTCCACTATGGTGAAATGAATCGTACTTCTATTGAAATTATACTTACTACTTCCAAGTGTTTAGCTATGTATATGAATTGATATATGCAAATGTTATGCAGATTGGTACCCTTTTTGTTTTTTGTGATATGTCAGCAGGTCCAACTGACCTATTGCTGTCCTCAGATATTACTCTGATTCAACCCGAAACATTTCCATTCATTTCAGTAGCAAACTCTGCAGACCGGTAGGTTTACAAATTGCAATCATAGACTTATACTGAACAAACAAGTGCCCTAAATTTAGCTTTACTTTTTCACCAGGTGCCTTCAAGCCTCCAGGCAAAATGGCAGATGCTTGTGCCAGACGGAGAGAAACTTGCCCAAATGGCAACACGTATGGCTCACCGGGTCACCCCACGTTTTACATCGTTTTTCTCCCTCTCTTTCATTTTCCTCTTTCAAAGTTCAATTTCTGTGTTACATGTTCCAGCTTGGAAGAAGCCAACACCTTAAGGAAAGTCAACATGGATCTCATGTAAAAATGTCACAATGTGTAGGTCCACATTTTTATTTTTATTTTCTTTTCTCTTTTGGTCATGGACTTGTTCTAACAGTTAGTCATATTGCCACTGCTACTCTCCTGTTCATTGAATTATATATAATGGGAAAGCATCAAATATTTAGAAAAAACACTCAGGAGATCTAACCTCTAAGGGTGTATTTATAGCAAACATTTGATACTAGCCAGCCAACTTCAATAGCAGACACTCAAAAAGGAATATAAAAATGCTCCCAAGTGCCACCCCTCTTATTCAAGTGAGCAGCCTGTGGCTGACCCAGCTGACTCCAAGGGCATTTGGAGCAACCCAATCAGAGTGAGGGTGATAAGCGAAGCTGCACTGTGTTGGTTCTACATGTCCTTGCTCCTCTGCTACAAATTTGGCTACAAATTTTACACAAGGTCAGTGTAAAGCTTCTTAAACTGACCTTATTTCAGGAGACTGATGAAGGTCAGATAAAGAAAGAGAAAGGGAGGATTTAATAATTTTCAAGAAGGTACCTATGGATAATTCATCAAGCAAGCTGTTGTTCCATCAAAGCTGAGAGAGGCAATAGTAGAACTTCTAAAGAAGATCTGCATCCATTATGGAAATACAGGCCATGTATTTACAGGTCTTGTCAAAGTTTTTGTCTTTTCTAGCCAGGCTGACTGAGCTGTGCCAATAGCTTATCTTCAATCCAACTCATAGCCAGGGTTTTGGAGTAAGGCTGCCTCAGCTGATGACCCCCATCAAGTGAAAGACAGATAGAGCTATCTATCCTATTCCCAAGCACCTCATGCCAGGGCATGTGTGCTGCTCTCCTGATGTGACCGTATGGTAATGCATATACCCTATTTTTTTAGGAAATACATGCACACTATTTTCCACACTTAGGAGCAGTACAGTAATGTGCAGGACAGCCTCCAGCTGGTAAGATAAGTGACCATCTGCACATGCTCTGATAACGCAGACTGGAATTCCAGCCTCTTTATCAAGTCAGTATATTGGACCCAAGTAGATGCAGGGAAATGTCTGGAAGTACCACATTTGAACTGTGAACCCTTCTGATTACAATGAATGTGGGTGGGGGGATGAAAAATGAGCAGGAGTCAGGCCCACTGGTGACTTTTCCTGTCCATAATTCGTTGCATTCCTTGAGTACTTCTTGAAGAAAGACAGTTTTGTTTGCACCTTCCAGTTCTCTAAGTCTTCCTGTTTAATGAGCCCATGCTCCCTGGACCACAATGTCAATCATGGCTTTGCCTCTTCCTGTTCATCT
Source organism: Varanus komodoensis (assembly GCF_004798865.1). Taxonomy (NCBI): domain Eukaryota; kingdom Metazoa; phylum Chordata; class Lepidosauria; order Squamata; family Varanidae; genus Varanus; species Varanus komodoensis. Next base: position 16,329,832 of record NW_025336087.1, on the reverse strand, counting down.
GTTGTTACGGCAGTTACTGCACCCTGGAGGTCTCCTTTTAGTTAGAAAAGTCTTATTTGTCTTTTTGCAAGTAGGATCTACAGAGATACTAATTTTATTTCTGCCCAAAATAGACAGGCAGCTGTTATTCTTTCTGATTCAGTTAATCACTAAATCATGCCCTGAAGTCTTTTTATGTGAACTGAAGTGAAATGAGATTGTAGAAAAGGTATTAACTGGCAACTGCCTTTGCTACTCTTTAAGAGAGGAGTCTGGGATATGTGCTAAATCAGCTGCACCTTTTTGCATTAATGGAAGCAAAAGGATGCAGCGGAGTTTGCCCTTTGATGCCTCAATGAATATTTTAATTGGATATTGTGTGCACATTTAGTGCTATCAGCATGTGATTTTGCCTTCCCATTGCCTGTTGCTCTTTGGCAAGTTCATCCGCCAGACAATGTGTGCAGTGTGACCAAAGCATGCTTGTTCGGTTCTGCTGAGTTCGGTTAGAGTGCACTTGTGAATCCAGCCCTCATCTCTAAGCAGCCCTAACATTCTGGCTTTTTGCTTGCTCTCAGGGAAACTGAAAAACCCTGTTCTATGCATGGGACATCCATGCAAATACATCCCAAGCATCCATTTCCTAAACATATCCGGCTAATAAGCTGATGGAAATTAGTGCAATGGGCCTACCACCTCCTTGCACTCTTTATTACTCATCGTCACTCATCTTCAATCTTTTTAGACTATCTGATGGACCACTAATTGCTTAACACTGATTCAGTTTGCCATAAATTGCACTGCTAAAATATTCTACTCTTCATTTAATTAACTTTTCCAGTTTTACCACATTGCCGTCAGTTGATTAATTGCTCTGTTGGTCACAGTTGGTTAATGTGGGCTCTGTTCAATTAATTACAGTCTCTTGATTAACTCATTATCCCTTGTACAGTGCTGGCTGCCATTGTTCCTCCCCACCCTTATGACACCAGATGTCATGACTGCAGCCCCCAGCATTCCTGACCATTGGCCATACGGGCAGAGGTTGATGGGAACAGGAGTCCAAGCCGTCTGGAGATGCCATGATGGAAAGGCTACCCCAAGGCACACTTTCATCCTTGAGTCTATCACTTCACACCAAACTAACAATACTTTGTTCTAGAAATCTCATGAAGTATCTGCTTTTCTCTAGAGAAACTGAGGATTATACAGATACAGGAATACTTCAGACTTGTTCAATGTCTAACTCAACACCTGCTGTGCATGGCAACTCATCAAGGACTTAATAAAATACCTGCTTTTGCTGCTTGGTTGGGACTGCAGAAACAGGCTCATGTTCTTGGCAAACCACCATATATGAGAGCCAGTGCGGTGTAGTGGTTAAGAGCATGGGACTGGGACTCAGAGGATCTGGGTTCGAGTCCCCGCTCGGCCATGGCGCCAACTGGGTGACTTTGGGCCAGTCACAGTCTCTCAGCCCAACCTACCTCACAGGGTTGTTGTTGTGGGTATAAGATGGAGGAGGAGAGATAATGTAAGCTGCCTTGAGCCCTTTGTAGGAAAAAGGCAGGATATAAATCAAAAAATAAAAAATAAAAAATAAAAAAAAATATGCTTCATAGGCTGGTAGGTGACATGTTGTGCAGACATGGGGCAGTATCCTGCCAGCACTCATCAGACGACACTAGTGGCATGACTCTTGGTGCAAGAGGAAGCTGGCCTCTGCTAGAACAACCCCCAGCGCTAGCTCAAGCTCATTTTCTCGGAATGGGACAGGCCAGTGGAGCTCCCTTCTGCTCCCTTACTTGTTTTAGTCAAGAAATGCAAATGTAGACTCCATTTCCATTTGGTGTGGCCAGCTCTTCCTATCGAGATAGCTAGTACAATGACACTGCTGGATATTGCCCTTCACATAGAAAATACTGGAAAACCATTTTGTGCAATATTCATACCCACTTGTGTATATTTTGCTGCTGTGAACTACCTCAATAATAAAATAGATTAAATAGTGTGTTATTTTTTGGACCAAGAAATTGGTGACCCACCACCAGAACAAAACCATTTTTAACTGGAAGCCAAGTTGGGGTGGTGAGGACAGGAAGGTTAGACCTTTCAATATGTCCCTTTGTGTAAGATGAGCAGAAGTCAGCTTCTTCACTTGATGCCAGTGGCTGCTTTGTAATACAGAAACAGAGTGATTTGTCTGTCTGCAGTCTGTCTGCAGTCTGAAACAAATCTGATCTAGATTTTTGCACCTAATAGAGGCTAACACCCAATGAGCAGCTTCAGATGAGCTGTACACAACACCCGCTTGGCAGTTGTTATACTGTGCAAACTTGGGGAGTGTGAGTTAAATGAGGGTTAAGCAAGCATAGGTCATGAATGGGTTGTTTAGCCTTTACACAACCCATGTTCCCTGGGTTCACATGGCAAAACAAGCTGGAAATATCATTGGAAATGGTGGCTGATCACGCCTCACGTGTGCAACAGCCTCTCCTTGGGTTCAGTAACACACTGTGTCATTCAGAGAGCCCCATTCTGGCTCTAGCTTACATATTTGCACTTTGGCAGCTCCCCAAGGAGAAACAAGAGGAAACTGTGCAAGAGGACAAACCCAGCTGCCTTTCAAATCTATCCTCCAGTTTCAGCCTCTTCATGAGCATTAGCAAATCCTACCTGTGATCATTTCTTAACATGAATCCTATCCAAAGTAACCACTTAGATATTGACAAAAGAAAGGACCAAAGCAGACACAGATTTGCATCAGATCTACCAATCCTACTTTGTAAGTACAGAATTAAGGATGAAAATCATACTTACTATGATTCAAATAGAAATAAATGTTGACATAATGGGGAAGATTGTGACCAGGTGCCCTGTCCAGGTGCTAACTGGGGATGGGCAATCTCAGGGCCCCACCAGGCTTTCCTTTCTTGTGGTCCTTAATCTTAAAATGGAGTTCAACCAGGCAGACCTTCAAACAGAGAATTGTAAAACAGGGTACCTGGTGACTCTATTTAGGTAACATGTAACAAACTGCTCTGTCTGGAAGGCGTTTTCACTCCTAGAAAAACTGTAGTTAATCGGTTTGCTAAAGATTGATTTTAAGTCTGTTAAGATGTTTCTCCACTGTTTATTTGGTTACATGTTAGTGGTTGTTGTTTTCACTATGTAAACCATTTTTGGAGCCTTGGTTGATCACATTCTACAAAACTGAATTAATAAATTTGCCCATTTTAGGCAATATCAGCTGAATTTGTCATAGGGAAACTTTTGAAACTTTTTCTTCCCTCCTCTGTCATGCACAAGCTATAACTGCTGTCAGTCTAGATACAGAGAAGCAGAATAATAACCATTCCAGCTGGAATAAATTAGCTCCAGGGCTTTTCTTACTGCCCAGATGTCCTATAGACTGCAGTCTCTCTGGTTTGCATATCCGATAGATTCCAACAGACAACCTGGTTTGCATGTAACAACAACCCAGAGTACAGGTTGAATACTGATTGATGTTGAATGATGGGGTATCATTATGTGTAAATCCTGCACTATAGTTGAATTATGGCTGCTAACCATAACAACCCAGAGTTCGCAATCCAGCAACAAACTATGGGTTCTCTTCCTGTGTAATTAAAAGCCATTGTTAAACCACATCGCAGGGTTTGCTCATAATGACAGCCCACTCACTATTCAACATCAGCTCATGATTCAGCAACAATCAATACTCAGCCCATACTCCAGGTTGTCATTACAAGAAAACCAGGCCCTTGTATTCTACAGATTGCATCCTGCTACTGACTTTCAAATACATTTATACTGTGCATCCTCCATACTTGTAAGCATTAGCAGATGCCTGTTTATGCAATAGACTCCAAAATCCCTAGAGCAGCTGTTCTCTTTATTTGTTAAAACAAAGTCTGAGTCTTTTTAAAAGCTACTGACATAAGCATATTCAGCACTTCCAGTGACAGTCAAATGATTGTTAAATATGTACATAAATGCTTGCGTTATTGTTTGCACTGCATTGCTGTACTTGAAGGGGTAAGTCCATATAAATGCTTGGGTATGTATCTTTCAAGTGTATAAGGATGCAATCCTTTAGCCACCCACAATGTCTGGAGGGTTATGGGGTTATGCAGAGCCCCAGTTGTGAGACCCTGTGATCTCAGAGCTGGGACTCTGAAGGCTGGGAGCCTGGCCCATTTTCCCTTCACACCTTTCTGGGGATGAAAATGCACTTCAGCGGAAAGAAAAGGAGGTTGTACCAGAGGGGAAGAGGGGAGGAGGTGGCGCTGGGAGTCATTCAGACTTCTTAGCAACACAGTCTCCTTCCCTCCTGCACCCTGGCATGCTATCTAGAGGGCTGAAAACAGCTGCCATGCTAAACTAGGGATTCCCACCAATGAGTTGGCAGGGGATGCATCTAAACAGCCAAGTTAGGAAACCTCCATGCCCCACAACAGGGGCACAAGGAATGTGTCCTTAGTAGCAAAGACATCCCAGGTAGCACCATATTAAAATCCTCCTGTAATAAGTCCCCAAGCTAAAATATCAATGTGTGTGGATTCCAAAGTAGAGTTTTGAGGCTGTGGGGGCTTTGTGTAACCATTGTCCTTCCCCCACTTGGATCTGGGACCGGCATTCCCCTCCACTGTTAGGTGATAAGGAAAGTCATGGATGGATGCTTCACACGGTGGAGAAAGCCCATGATCGCTGTGTGTCCACTGCTTGTCCTGATACAACCCTAATATCTGAAGGGAGGCTTCCATTTACAAGCATACAACAGATACCCAGCTCTGCCCATGAGCTGGAATTTTGCAACTACTAGGCTGCTGTATAAGAAGCATTCCCAGGACCCTGGGGATCTGCCAGTTCTCCTGGCACCAGAAACAAGACAGGTCTGAGTTCCATACAAGCACTGTCTGATCCTTGTGGACTCACAGCTGGTCTGTTTAATGGTTAAATCAGTACTGCCCATCCAATGTTGATGCTGAGTTGACCCCAAGAAATGGCAAATTCCTTCTGAGTTCCCAGCTTGGAATTTCTGACAGCAAGGAGCACTGAGAAGATTACCTGGGTCAGTGCAGCCATGTTGACCCTGGTCATTTTTGCCCTGGCCTTTCTCCTGACTTTTTTGGAGAACTGATTGGCCTCCTGTGATGTATGAAGGCTAAGACTTAAAAAAGCATTATAGATCAAATCTAAGGATCAAATCTTATCTATTTCCAAAGTCACCATCTGCATGGAAAAGGGGGTGAGTTTGGGAAGCAGAATAGGACAGAGTCTCTACCTATTGCAAAAACTCTCTACCCCTGCCAAAAAATTTTTTTAAAAAGAGAAGAGTCAATCTGAGCCCACAATTATCCATTCAAATCAAAACAGTCAAAGGCTGCATGGGTGTGGACATGGATGGCAGCAAAGAAATCTAATAAACTGAAGGCCCATTTGAGACCCAGTATAAGGAACTATGGCTTTGGAGCTTGGTATGGGAAGAGAGAAACAATGCACAACTTTGAAAAGGGATGCCAGAGATACACAATAAGCAAGATGAGAGTAGGGCTGCTATAGGAAGCTAATAATCAGTGCCAGTATGATTAGTTGCAAGAAACTGCACGTCTGTGTGTGAACAGTAAAGGGAACTGAGGGAGGTCAGCTGGGGAGGGGGGAGGTGTTTCCCTAGGGTAACAAGATGCCAAGAAACTTGCACCATGTGGACAAAGGAAGGGTGAAAACCCTTCGATCTGTGTGAGGTCTTCATAGAAGCATCTGTGTTGGCCACTGTGGGAAACAGGATGCTGGATCAGACAGACCCTTAGTCTGATTCATCAAAACTTTAGTTCTGTTCTTACCCAACTTTGGTGAAGTTGGCTGCCTGTCAAGCCAGTGGCCCAAGGGCCAAGGATTCTACAGCACTCTTGTGGGAGACCAGACCTGCCAGTTACTTCTTTGCACAGCCGATCCATTCTTCACATAACTCATAGTTATGACATTTTCTACAACAAGATGTGGTGATGACCACCAACCTAGACATCCTTAAAAGGAGATTAAACAAATCCATAGTAGATAAGGATCTCAGTGGCTCCTTGTCCTGGTGGCTATATGCTCCCTATATTATCAGAGGCATGGAAACTCATGCAAATGAGTTTCTAGGGAACACCAGGGGAGATTGCTGGTGCATCACTGATCAGAAGGACTCTGCATTTCCTCTGGGAAATGTCCCATAGGCTAGGCCTTCCCACCCCATCTAAGATCTCCCCTTGTGAAAGTCTCCCCACTAATGTGTGCCCCCTGTCCTTTGTGCTCCCCCAGCCTTATTTACTAAGCAGCCAGAGTGCTCAGGAAGCCTTGGTGCATCCCTTCCCTTCCCCAGCACCGTTGCTGAAGGGCAGCAGGCAGGGCTTTAACACTCCCCCGATCCCTTCACCGACCCTGGCATAAGAATGTGAGAAGAGCCCTGCTGGATCAGGCCAAGGGTCCAGCGAGTCCAGCAGTCTGTTCCCAGAGGGGCCGGCCAGCTGCCCCTGGGAAACCCCCAAGCTGAACAGAGCCTTCCTCTCCAGCGGGAAATAGCGGAGTGGGCATGCTGCCCCTGCCACTGGAGGGGGCATCTCCCCATGGACAACCTTTTCCTCCATGCGTTTGTCTAATCCACTTTTACAGCGGTCCAAATTGGTGGCCATCACTACATCTCAGACAAGTAAATTCCATAGTTTATGTGTGCATGAAGATGCGCATCCTTTGATCCGTCCTGAACCTCCCATCAAGCAGCTTTGTGGTAAGAACCAGGTTCTAGTATTTTGCCAGAGGGAGAAAAACGCTTCCCTCTCACTTTCTCCACACCATGAGTGCCTTTGGCCACCCTTTCCTCGCCCTCTTTCCAAGCTAAACAGGCTCCGCTGCTGTCATCTTTCCCCAACTCGTGAACATTTTAGTTGCCCTCCCCTCCACTTTGCCCAGTTCCTCAATATCCTTCTTTAGGTGTGGTGACAAAACTGCCCGCCATGTCCCAAGGCCAGGCGCATCCCCGGTGCGTATCAGGGCGGGATGACATTGGCAGCTCCACGGAAATCTGCGCTCCGTCCCGCCTGCCTTTCCCCGCCTGCTCGCCCTCCCAGTGAAACAAAAGGGCTCCGAGCGAGACGGCTCGGCCGCCGCCGCCGCCGCCGCTTCCCAACTCCACATGCTCCGAGTGCGGCGGGACAAAGGAGCCCGGCGGCCTCCCGGCTGCACCGCTCCGTCCACGTGGCTGGGCAGGAAGGGACCTCCCAGGCTCCCTTCCCAGCTGGCCCGGGGCGCGCCAGGGAGCCACAGGCGCGGCCGGGGGCGGCCGGGGGGGGGGCGGGGACGCGAGTGCCGCGGGTGCGTGGCTCCCGACGGGCCGCTCCGGGTCCCCGCGGGAGGAGCCCGGGCTCCGGCTAAATTCCTGCGCGAGGGATGCCCCTCGCGTCCTCGGATCCCTTCCCAAGGAGGGCCGCCTTGGCCCTTCTGCTGCTGCCAGAGCGCCCAAGCGGAGGAATCCTCGTCCACTGGTGTCTGGCTACACTTTCCCAGCGCCTGCAAGGCGTGGAAGCAGCGAGACCCTCCCTGCACGCCGCTGATTCCCCCTCCCTCCTCACCCATCCCCCGTGCCATGGGAGAAAATGGGAACAGAATTTTCTTTCTCTTGGAAAGGAAACGCGGGCTTAGTGCCTGCCTCAGCGCATCTCTTCCCCATCCCTCAAGGCAAAGGCAGCGAAAGCAACAGCTGAAGTGCGTCCGAAGATTCGCAGTATGCACCGGAGGGCCGCTGGATGGATTGGTGGCTCTCTCACTCTCCTTCTTTGTATACAGATTCAGTGGAGTTTGTTGAGCAGATCTCAGTTATCCTGGAAACTCAGCCTCCAAAGCTAACCCGCGAACCCACCCTTAAAAGCGACCCGCGGGGTGACCTTAAGATAAACTGCACGCAAAGGCGGCTACACACGGCTGTCTGCCTGGAATTGCATCCGCCTGGCGGGAACGAGCCTGCAAATGTTGCCCAAGAAGCGCACGCGAGCAGGGAACGCTGCCTTAGATCGGTCCATAGGCAGCGGCTCTCCAGGCTTGCGGGCGGGGTGGCTTCCCAGCCCCACCCGGAAACGCCCGCGAAGCATTTGCCGCGCCATTGACCTGCAGTACCGCTGGCAGGTAGGGCGCACACGCGCGACAGACGCGCCTTCCTGCTTGGAGACTTGCTGTCCATTTCCGGATGAAACGCGGGGGAGATGAAGGGCGCGCACACGCACACACACTCAGAAGGTCGTTCACACGTGTACATTCCCCCTCCACGCTTGGCAAGCCACTTCACTGCGCCTGAAGTGATACGAGGTGACACGGCCTTGATATTTCAGTTTGCAAGCTGGGCGCTCGTCCGCAGAAGCCAAGCATCACTGGGCGACCACAGACCTTGTCCTGCCCCAGTCCCAACGCCTCTTCGTGGTTTGCACATGTTGCATACTTGAGCTCTGGCATTAAACACACCACGAGGGCGGGACAAATTAGGGATCGATCCCTGAATCTGATTAAGCTTAGTTCAGGTAAACTACACGAGCCGATTGCTTTTTCGTGTGTAAAGTAAAATTCATTTCATACAACATTTATGCTACGGAGCGTTTATTCCCTACTTAATAAAATAAGGGCTTGGCTAAAACGCAGAAAAGTGGAGCAGAAAAAGTGGAGTAGCAGGTAGGGAATGGCGAGAAGTTGCAAACGTGAAGGGGCTGGAAGACGACTGTTTAGCGTTCATTGCCGATGTAATTGCATTCGGAGGCTCAGTTCCAGCGTTAAATACGCAAGTATGTCCCCTGCCCTCCTCAGAAGCTAACGCCGCCTGCTCGTATGAATTCGCTTTTCTCTCGCGCGCGCCCCCGCCCCAACCTCGGCGCGCGACATTCCCCAGCAGGGGGAGCCAGGGATCCATCCAAAGCCCCGCAGCTCCGCATTTCAGGTTCAGCCGCCGAGATGCGCCAAGAGACGCCTCGCGCCGGCCCTTCCTGGGTCCCGGTTGTTCAAGCGTCGCCAATCCGGACCGGAGAGCGGGCCGATTGACCAGGAGAAGCGGGCAGGGAGCCCTCCCTCTCCCGCATGCGTTTCTCAGCAGAAGGCGGGCCGGGGCTTCGTCTAGGCCTGGCGAGGGCTCGCAGAAGCGCCCTCGTCCCTTCTGCAGCAGCAGCAGCACCAGCAGGAGGAGGAGGAGGAGGCGTGTGTCGGGGGGGAGGGAAGGGGCACGCCTCTGGACCGGGCCAGCCGCGCTCTTGTTCTCCAGCTTGCTTGGAAAAAGAATCTGGCAAGCAAGTCCTTTCCCAAACTCGAGGCAGGACGTGTGAAGCATGGGGGTGGGGAGCGCGGGCCCGCGTAAAAGAAAGCAGCTGGGGCGGAGGGAAGGGGCTGCGCGCCGGGAGGGTGACGAGCGGCTGCTCCCGGAGCGCGGAGAAAGCCCGGCGCGCCCCCGGTGACATTTCCGAGCCCGCCAGCGGCCGCGCCTCGCGAACTTTTTCCCGGCGCTCGTCGCGACTCTCGCCCTGCCGGGCCGCCCCCGAGCCGAGCAGCGGCGCGCGCGGCGCCCCCCAAGCCGCCGCGGCCAAAACCGCGCCCGGCGCTGCGCCGCCGCCTTCCGCGCAGCCCGGCGCTTCTCCTCTCGCCATTCCGCGCACGCACGCAGCCGCCGCCGCCCCCGCCCCGTCCGCCCGCGGGGCGCCCGCTCCTGACCCGCCAGCCCTGTCCTCAGCTCTGGGACGGACTGAGCCCCCTCTCTCGGAGGATGCGCTTGGCAATCTGGATCACTGGGTCAGTTTGCAGCAGCATCGTTCATAAAATAATAATACGGCCATGCAAGAAGGAAAACTCTCAGGTACTTTCACCGTCTTTCTAACTCCTTCCCAACCATTAATCTGTGAAGTCTGGCTCGGAGGCGGAAATCAAGTCGGATGCACGTTTGGACTGAGAGATTAGATCGCTCTCAGTACGCGACCGTTACCGCGAGCAGACGGCTTTCTTGAGCGGAAAAGTTTCCAACCAGAAAGCAAGCAAAGGGGGTGTGGATCACTTCCCTGCGCGCTGCTTCTTTCCAGATCCCCCTTTTGCGAAAGGGCTTTCCCGAGCACTTCAAAGTTCCCACTTCTACGTCTTAAAACAAAAACGGGGTGGGTGGGAGGTGCCGATGAAAAGAAGCATGGAAATGCTGCCCGAGACCAGCTAAAGTTGACGATGAGGTGGGGAGGGGGGCGGCGAGGGAAGGGGAGCGCCTGGCCCCACTGACCCTGTGATCGCCTGCCCGTGTGGCCGGGGAGGACTCCCGGTAGTCTTCCCCCCTCCCCCCACTCTCCCGGGAGACCACCACCAACTACCCCAGCCGGAGAGGAGGGAAAACTGCTTTCCAGGACACCCACCCCCGCCTCGCCACCTCAGCATGCAAGGAAGCGATCCATCATTCACAGCACCGCTCAGCCCATTCAGCCGGATCTGATCAGCCAAAAACCCGCCCGGCTTCCCACCACCTCCTTCCTCCCCGCGCCGCTTTGTGCATTCAAGCCCCTACAAAGCCTTTCTCCCTGCCATTAACCGTTTGCGAGCCGCCCCAACCCCATCGCTACCTTGCCTTCCATTCAGTTACTCTGGCCACACGCACTTCATTCTGTGCACTTTTCTTTGTTCTCCCCACCCCGACCCTCGATTTGGTGCTTCCCACCCATCCAATAACTCCTCTGCCTTGCCCAAATTGTTAATTCTTGCTGGGCAGGGCGATAAATCTGCAGGTTTCTGTTAAAAAAGCGAAGAATAATCATCATGCTTGCTTTCTCCCCGCCCCCTTGGCTTCCCCCAAACTCTTTGTCTCGCAGGTAAACCAGAGTACCCAACAACAGCCAGCCTAGGTGATGGAAATCGGTTTCCCCTTCACCAGCAGACAAATGCAGAGAATAGAGAAGGGGGGAAAAGGAATAATTACCTTCCAAAGCAGTTTATTGCAGAGCCTGCAAGGCACCCCCCAAAAAATAAAATAAGGAAGAGGTTGAGGCTGGGGGGAAGGAACCCAAATCTCGGCGCGCTGTTAATCCAGAGGTGCCCTTTCGGAACTCAGTCCCTTGCTTAGCCGCCGCTCCGGGCTCGGGTCTCCTCCTCCTCCTCCTCCTCCTCCTCCTGCTCCTCGTGCCCGCCCCCACCCTCCGGGGCTGAACACCTGATCGCGGGCTGGGAAGAGCCTGGCTGCAGCTCCGGGCATCCAGGAGCCCCCGTCCGCTTGGCCTGCCGCAAGTTCAAATGCGGGCTTCGCCACCCATCATCATCATATCACGGGCACCGTCACGGCGCTCCAGAGGAGGGGCCCTGCGTGCCTCTCCGAGAGGAGGGCTCTTTCCGCGCTCGCAAGCCGAGGTTCGCCAAGACGGAGTCCGGAGCCAAAGGGGGGCAGGAGACGACGGCGAGGAGGAGGGCGGCGGCGGCGGCGGCTCCTGCGCCTGCCTCGCCTCCCCCTCCCACGGGCGGTCCCCTCCGGAACTCCCCGAGCCCCGGGAGGCGTCGCAGAGCGCCGCCGCCGCCGCACCTTACGGGGAAGCGCGGCCACCCCGCCCCCGCCAGCGGCGGCGACCGGCGCGGCTCCCCTTCCCCAACTTGGGAGCAGCGGGTTCGATAGAGGAAGAATGGGAAGGGGGGCGGACCTGGGCGAGACATCTTCTGCTCTTGTCTTCCTCGCTACGCTCATCAGGATGGGGGCTTGTGTGAGGGAGGGAGGGAATCCTGCAGGGTCCTCCCCCCATGGGAAGCAGGGCTGCAAAGTGTCCCTGTGCGCTCTTCTTACAAGTAAAATAGGATGCTCCCCATTTCCACCCTGAATCCATGTAACTTGACTCCTGGTCACCCATTGTTGGGATGCCAGAGCATGGAAGGTAACTGGATTTTGCATCCGCTGCCCTATTGGCCCCCAGTCTTAGTGCTTGTATCATTTTAAACGGGAGGAATCAAAAGCATGGTCTGCAGATTGCCTCTGAGGTGCCTCCATCCCGTGCTTTTGGTTAACCCTCCATCTGTGGCGAGGGCAAGCTTGGACACATGCGGGGAGAGTTACGTTTTGTGGGGTTGGTCCCAGTAGTGAAAGCCACTTTGAAGGACATGACAAGAGCCATGTGGCATCAGCACAAGGGTCCCTCTAGTTGTTCCTGAGCGGTAAAGGCACACTGGCTCTGAACAGGGAGGTAGCACATAGCCATCAGGACTAGTAGCCACCCATGGTGTTCTCCATAAATGCGTCTAACCCCCATTCGAGCCATCCAGATTGGCCATCGCGACATTTGTGGAAGTGAATTCCATAGTTTAACTATGTGTCAGGTGAAGAACTTTCTTTTGAATCTGTCCTGAATCTCCTACCAATAAGTTCCATGGAATGACCCTGGGTTCTAGTGTTACGGGAGAAGAAAAATGTCCCCTTATCCAGTTTCTCCATGCCATGCCTACGTTTGTATTCTATCATACCCCTCCAAAGTCACCTTTGCTAAGCAAAACCAGACAGTGTAACCTTCTGTATTGTGTTTCAACCCCTTGATCATTTTAGTGTTCTTTGCTGCAATTTTTCAAGCTCTAAGACTACAAAATCCCATTTTTCCATATGAAGACCAAAACTGCACATAGGTCTCTAAATGTGGCCATGCCACCAAGTTGTGTAAGGGGAGTTGTATGAGGTGCACTATAATGGGAGTAGGGTCTTCGTAGGGTCTTTCCCCTCACTTGCTTTTCTAATTATGCCTAACATGGAGTGTAACTTTCTTGCAGCCGCTGTGCACTAGCTAGCTCAGCATTTTCTCTGAGTGTTAGCCACAACCTCAAGATCTCTTTCTTGGTCAAAGAGCACCAGCTCAGATCTGCTCTGCTCTTTTGCCTCCGGGTGCATCATTTGCCCTTTCACACTGAATCCCATTCGCCCTTTGGCTGCTCCTCTCCCCAGCTTGGAGAGTTCCCTTTGATGCTCCTCCCAATCTCATTTGCTCTTATCCTGCCTACTTTGGTACAGCCACTTTGGGTGCTGTTTCTGAGGATGAGGATAAGGCCTATCCTTCCGGCAGCGTGAGGCAGCAGATGCTGGGGCAGGGTGAGGGCAGGTTGGGGAGGAGGACAGATCTGCATGCACCAAGTCGACCGCCCTGTGCCCCCTGAGCCAGCCTGGTACCCTGAGGTGTGACAGAGGACACTGTCCTCTTTCCAGGCTTGAAATGAGATTCAGCTCAGAGGTGTAGCAGATTATGCATGATGTGGGGAAGTGAATAGGGAAGCATCCTGCTCCCCGCCTCCATAATGCAAGCACCTAAGAGGTGGAGAAGTTTCATGACTGAATGGGGATTTGCATGCTAAACTCCTCAACCGTATTTCAGCACCAAGCAGTACAGCAAACTAATTGAAGCCCAGGTTTAACTGATGCTCAGTTATACTCAAAATTGTATCCCATTTACTTTAGCTCTGCAATTTCCAAAATGGTGCCTTGCCTGCAGGCCATATAGGCACCTCTCTTGGTTCACCTCCGTCCCTCCTGGTTTTTATTGTATTTCTTATGATTTTTAAAAAATGACTTTAGTTCGGAGAGTGCCATGTATGCTGCAAAGCAACATGCCGATCTACAGTACCATCTTTATTTGTGTTCGAAAGAGTGGTTTTGCGTACAAGAGCCAGAACACACTTTTGCCTTTTATTTAGGTTGCTGGGCAAATTTTAGTCTTGCCACCTTGCCTTCTGGGAAATTACTGTGTTATGATAAGTTTTGCCCTTTTTGGCAGCCATTTTGTAAGAGCATTCATAACACACAAGATTCCACAAGTGCTCTCTGATCCAGAAAGGTCGCAGACCCCTGCTTTAGCCCATAGAATTCAGTGAAAACCAAGCCAGCCCCAAACTGTATAGACCACCATCTTATTTATTTACTTATTTTTAGGATGCGTATAGCACACTCTATCTGACATAGATGCTAAACGGAAGGAAGGAAGGAAGGAAGGAAGGAAGGAAGGAAGGAAGGAAGGAAGGAGAATCAAATACAGAATCAGAACACCTAAAATCAGATGGTGTTAGTAAAATCATGAGTGGTGAGGGAAAACTTGCTTGAACAAATAACTTCAGCAGGCACTGAAAACAAAGCATCTTTATTTGTTTGGTGCTTGCCTGACATCAGCAGGCAGGGAGTGCCACAGAGGGGGATCCAGTTCATTGGAGATTCTGTGTTGAATGGACTCCACACCAAGGTCCATGTGGAAGCTCCACAAGCATCTCATCCAATGACCTCAGTGACCAAGCAGGCTGACACAGGAGAGGGTATTCTCTTAAATATTCTGGACCCCTATTGGAAGAGCGAGTGGGGGATTTGGCGTGATGTTAGACCAATAACACATTTTGTGTCTGAATCTTAACCTTTAGACAGACAGGCAGGTCATATATGTATGCAGCTTTCCTTTTAGTTGGCAGCCTAATGGTCCCTTGACCACCACAGGGTTTTTTTTAAACCTCCTGGCTTTTAATGTGTTAGCATTGGCTGGCAACATGAACTGGGTTCAGCACAGGAGTCACAAAACTGAATAGTCATATGCAAGGTTGAAAAGCATGGCTGGCAACACCTCAGCTGTGCAAATGCCTCTCATATTAAACAATTATAAATACAAAGTGGGTTCTTTCTTGCATTTTTAATGGGCTCTTTCTGTTTCTGCAATGGCATCTCACTCATTGGCAGACATATATCATATAGCTACCACTACCCTTGCGTTTAATACGCTAGACTGGGTATTTTGTTCCTGGTTCTATGTGGCAAAAAGAGCTAGGAATGCCCAGCTTTACAACCTCACTTAGTCAGAAAGAGAAGTAAATGCACATCTATCCATTCATTCAATTTAGAGAACTAATTTTCTAGGAAATCTAATGTAATGTTGCCGTTTCAGTGTTCTCCTTGCCAACTCTGTTTGCAAATTCAAGAAAAGCTGTGCTGAGAAGGAGATGCATTCTTCAGATATACTGCAAAATCTCAAGGCATGGGCTCAGGAGACACAACACTGCCAATTTGCTAAGCTGATTAATATCTGGTCAATGCCTGCAGCTCCCCAGTGGCAGGAACATAGGAGCTGGGTGTAGCAAGAGGCACTGCACTTCATTCTGGTGTCAGGCGTAGGTTTGGAACAGAGACTTCTTTGACTGACTTGGTGGAAGATCTACACCAGGAACTGGACAGGGATATTTATGTATCTGTTTGTTTTAAAACTTTTATACCCTGTCCACCACTTTGACATCCTGGGGCAGCTTACAACAAAGAAAAATAAAATAGCAAAACAACACAGCATCCAGCAATCAAGATAAAAAACCCCAGTTAAAACAAACTAAACATTAAAATAGTGGAAAAATAAAAAGGTTTTCACCAGACGCTGAAGAGAATATAGTGTTGGTGCCAGGCGAACCTCTCTGGGGAGCGTATTCCATAGATGGGGCACCACCACAGATAAGTCCCTTCTCCAGGTGGCCACTCTCCTTCAAGGAAGGCTCCCAGAGCAGGGCCTCTGCCTCAGATCTCAAGGGGCAGGAGGGCACATAGGGAAGAAGGCACTCCTTCAGGTACCCAGGACCCAAGCCATATAGGTCTTTATAGGTCATCACCAGCACCTTAAATTGTGCCTGGACTTCAAATGGCAGCCAGTGTAAATGATAGAGGGCCAGCGTTATATGTGAGTATCTGCTGATCCTCGTTAATATTGTGGCAGCTCTATTCTGGACCATTGAAGTATCTGAACCATCTTCAAGGGCAGCCCCACATAGAGCGCGTTACAGTAATCTAATCAGAAAGTTACCAGAGCATGAGTCATCATTGCTAGGCAGTGCTCATCCAGGCAAGGGTGCAGTTGATAGATCAGCCGAAGCTGAAGGAAAATGCTCCTTGCCACTGCTGCCAGCTGAGACTCCAGGGACAACTCTGGGGTGAGGAGCACTCCCAAACTGCACACCCTCTGTTGGATTTGCTGGATGTCTCAGTGGTTTTGGATACTGTCAGGTATGGTATCCTCCTGAGGAGGCTCCTTAAGGTAGGACTTGGAGGCACTGTACCACAATGGCTCTGGTCATTCTTGAAAGGGAAATCTCAGAAGCTGTTGCTGGGGCAGTCCTGTTCGGCAACCTGCCCTTTGGCCTGTGGTATCCCTCAGGGCTCCACCTTGTCCCCATGCTATTTAATACAAAACTTCTAGGAATGATTTCCAGAGTTTTGGAGCTTGATGTCACAAGTATGCTATGCCACCTACCCCTATCTATCTTTTCTATCTAAATCCAAGGAAGCTTTCTCTTGTTCTAAAGCAGTGTCTGATATTGGCAATGGACTGGATGAAGGTGAGAAAACTGAAGGTTAAGCAAGACAGTGCCAAGGTTCTCCTGGTTTGCAGAAAGGCAGATCAGGAAGTAGGGATTCAACCTGTGCTGTATTGGGTTATGCACCCCCTGAAGAGTCAGGTTCACAATTTACATGTACTTCTTGGTTCAGACCTGAACCTGGATGCCCAGGTTTCGGCAGAAGCCAGGAGTTCATTTCTCTAGTCCATCAATTGCACCCTGATCTGGCCACAATGATGCATGCTTTGACTACATCCTTTTGGACTACATAACATGCCTTTGGAATGTGTTTGGAAACTTCAGCTGGTCCAGCATGCTGCATCCAGATGGTGGACCAAACACATGACCCCCTCAGGACAACAACTGCACTGTCTACCTGTTTGTACCTGGGCATAATTCAAAGCTCTATATTCCTTAGAACCAGGCTACCCCACATTTTTTCAGTCCATGAAAAGAGAGCCTACCAGTCTGATCTCTAGAAACACATTTTCAAGAGACAAGACTAAATGCTGATTCACAGAAGACAAAGGGGCTTTGCAGAATGCACCTCAACTGAACCAAACCTTCCACAAATGCAGATGCAATTTTACAGGGAGAATATAAACTTGTGGTGTTAATAGTAGTGGTGGTGGTGGTGGTGGTAATATGGAAAACATTTGTAATGTGGGAATAAATCTCAGGCATGGTCTGGATTCACAGGTCATGACTGCCAGTTATTGGAGATTAGCCATGGAGAGTTACCATGCCATTCAAACCCAGTCTGCTTCCCCACAGAGTGGTTTGTTTTGGACTAACAAGCCATCCTGACAAGCCATGGCTTGTTCAGCACATCATGGGTTGTGCGGTACAAACGTGGCACACTAGTCCCATCATGGGTTGCGGGAAGTGGTGTCCAAGCCACGCAGAGCAGCAAAATCCTTTACCACTCTCGGTGACCTTGTCTGGGCCACTGCTAGCACCATAAAGCGGCCACAGTTTTATTACTTATTTTGCGGGGTGATGGGAACAATGCAAATGAGTGCAATTTATTTTCTTTTTCCATTTGCATCCTGCTCATGTGTGCACCCGTAGCTTCCTGAAATGTGGATCCTTGCCTGTCCAGTGTCCTGGTAAGTTCTGCTATCAAAGGTCAGTGGACAATATCCATGGACGTTGAATGTGTGAGGACTGCACATGGGTTACTTTGCACACACTTGGCGGCTGTCAGCTAGTGAACTGTCAATTGAAAAGTTGCAAAGATCGCCCCCAGAAAAGTTTATGATGAATACCTCTCCCTCTTTTGTGCTTGGTCATCTAGGATATATTTTTAGTATTGCCCTGCCTCTTCTCAGGCAGGGCATGTGTGCTACGAAAGAAACTCCCTTTCAGTCATAGAGGGAGACTTAGAGAAGAATAAGTTAGTAATTGCGAATGTCAACCCTTTCGGTGCCAGTATCGCAGACTGTCCAACATTCATGGCTTTTGCAGCCAGGGGTGCATTGCTCTGAGGTTTAGCAGTTTTCAGGGTTCCTAGAGCGTGATGTGGGCAGCCTTCCTCCAGAGGGACAGACTGGGATTAACCGTGGAGCAAGCCTGTTCAGCAAATACACGACACCTTTCTGCATGCTCCCTGAATCAGCACACTGAAGGAGGTCCCAATTCTCCCTCACATAACATCTTAATCAGCTTTTAATCTGCTGTGTAAAAGTGTTGGCTATTGCTGAAGGTAGCAGTGGGAGTTTCTTTGCGGATGTGCCATGGCTGTCCTGTTGATCTCCTTTTTCCACTGATTCATTTGGTCTTGTGCTTGGATGCTTTGTTTGTTTTCCCTTAATTTCACTTGGAGAGGTTTACACTTTTTGTTTCTTGGCCCAGGGAACTTTGTTTACAGTAAAGGTTGAAGACTTCTGTTTTAAATCATTCAAGTCCACATGTTCAAGTTTCTTGGATGTCTTCTGCAATCTGTTTTTTACCTTATGGGAGTTCCTTCCCTGCGGTGTCTACTACCTATTTAATTCCAGCAGAGCAGCAGCCAGATCATGTGAGGTGGGGTGACAAAGCAGTGACCTCCCATGCCAGGACTGCTCCTCTGGGGGAATGAGGGAGGCTGGTGTGGCAAGTGACCATGATTTTATCGCCTCCTGCATGCTCTGGCTGTTTCTCTGTTCCCAGGGTGGACCGGGAAGGCGCTGTTGGGGGCAGGGCGTGATCATCACCGGTTCTGCTCCTGCAATGTAAGTTCTGGCCTAGGCTGTAGGATGACTATCTGGCGTGATTCTAGGGATTCCCACTGAGGCCACAGAGGAAAGGATCTGTTAGTGCTTCCATGTGTAGGTCTGCACTTAATTATTCTGGAAAGAAAAAAGTTTAGACTGATACTGCTTTCTATAGTTGCTGTGACACTGCAACTTTTTCTGCCTCTTGCTCTGTTCTCCCAATCCTTTTCCTTTTCTCAAGTCTGGGGCTACAGGCTAAGAAAATAGTTGCTCTTCATGCTTACTTTCTCTCCAAAACGGAGTTGGAACCTATGGAAAATGCTGTGCCCAGGGCTGCCATCATGGAAGGGCACGGTTGAGCCCCTGCCAGAGCTCCAAGTCCAGCAGGACCCAAGCTGCAGCCACCACTTCTTCTCTTGCCTTTCTCAAAGCGAATGAACAACGACCAGAGAGAGGGGATGAAGCAGCACCCGGCCCATGCCTTGCCCTTCCCCTTTGGGGAGCTCTGGAGGAAGGCGGCAAGCAACTGGGGAGCAGCACCTGCAGGAAGGAAAAGGAGAGTTCACTCAGGGATGGGGCCCATTGAGGGCACCTTTTCCAAGTGCCTCAACCAGTACTTGGAAGAACCCACCTGCATTCTAGAGTGTGAAAGTGAATTGTGGATGTTTTTCGGAGTCTCTAGGACAAGACATCCCCAGAGGGCCCCACACTCAGTGAGTCTACATTCTCAGCACCACAGTTACCAGCCGAACTTGCTGTTCCTCCTCTTTCTCACCATTGCCAGCCCTTGACAAGGAGAGAATCAGGGAGCAAGTGAGAAGCAGCATCTGATCTTCTTTTCCCTACTCTTCTCTGGGCCAGGTTTCTGTCAGTAAGCCCTGATGGAAAATGGCCCACACCTAGAACCTGACTGTGTCCGCCTCCAGCACCGGTCCAGATACTCCTTAAACACCAGCTGATGCTCACATGAACTTTGGGACTTTTGAGCTCTTACAAAAATAAAATTTAATACTGAACAACACGCCCAAGGGCACATTTGCATGAAAATTTCTTGCAAGCACTAAACTGTAACGCGTCTGCCTTTAAAAGGAAGTTGATCCAATGTTTAAAAAATCATTGCAAGAGATTAAGATGCTCACTATTGGCCGGCCACAAGGATCTGTCAGGTTGGCAGGCACTAGAGATTGGGTCTTCTCAAAGACGGCCCCTGCCCTATAGCGCTGCCTTGCAATGACAGTTTCATCTGGTGTTTTCAAGAAGGTTTTAGACTGCTCTGTTTTCTTTGGCTTTTAACTAAAAGAGCTGCTGCTTGTGTTAACAGTTCAAAATTAATGTATGAATGTATGCGCTTGTTATACAATTATGGAATTGTCTGGTTTATATTGCAAATGACCTTGGGAAAATAATAGACTTGAAAGGCATTTAAGAAAAGCTTTACATAAATACATCCATATATACATACTAATCAAGCCCTATCATGACATTGCAGATCCAATTGGCATAATTTCAGGGACTGCTGCAAGTGACCAACACAAATGTCATTCTAAGAACAGCTTTAGGATAACAGTTAATGAATGAAGGTGCTCCCAGATAGAGGACTTCTAGCACTAGACATTGGAAGGCACTATTCCATCTTTTCTTCCTTAATAGGTTTTCTGGCATAAAAAACAAGGAGAAGACTTCCTAATTACAGGAGGGTTATGAATGGAAGACATAATTGCCAAGAGATTCTCAGCCCAATAAAATTGCAAATGAGGCAAGATGATGAGCAGTAAAAACCTTGCCTGGAAGCTTCCAAGGATGGGCTTGCCCAGTTCCAAGTTGCCACAGCACCCAAGTATCCTAAAATTCCTTCAGTCAACCTGCAAGCAGAGGCAATTTCCCAATGATCCCAAAAGTTAGGAGCAAAATAACATTCTACCCAAATTTCTGCAATGAAAATTTAGGTGGCTTCAAAGCTAC
The DNA here is from genome assembly GCF_004798865.1 of Varanus komodoensis. Lineage (NCBI taxonomy): Eukaryota > Metazoa > Chordata > Lepidosauria > Squamata > Varanidae > Varanus > Varanus komodoensis. The sequence goes on along the minus strand of NW_025336087.1, from coordinate 16,309,349 downwards.
TCCATTTTTCTCTGTGTTCCCTCAGAAGTTGTTAGGTGGGAAAGCAACACATTATTTCCTTAAGCTTTAGCCAAAATATACTGCTCTCTGTACCAATTAACTGTGTAGCAAGCCTATATCACAGCACTGCATAGGTAGGAAGAGTGAGACAGCTGCCTCTTGTGGCCCACGTTGGGATTCAGGAGGCAAACAGCAATGACAAGGGGTTCAAGGACCGAGCTGTGTTTAACATGCCATCCACCCTGCACGTCTCTCCCCGCAACTATCCCATTATCCTTTGGCACAGTGGAGGATGCTCTCTCATTAGCCATATAGAAGCAAGATTCAGCTAGCAGGGAGGTCAGCATCTGTCCATGATGAAGGAGGATGTCCTCTCATCCTTCAGCTCAAGCAACAAGGGCCAGCTTAACATCACAGCAATATTTCTGTCTACAGTGCTAGTTCAGAAGCTCGTCCAGCTGAGGATGCTGCTGCTGAGATGGCTGCATGGACAGAGGCATCAGGGAACAGCTGCTCTGTGAAGTCACAGATCTCATGTTTTTATCCAGGCACTGAGCTGGTTCACATGATTACCACTGGGTTATAGCACATGTGTATGGCCATTTTAAAATTTAAAAGGAAAGACTTTTTTTTAAATTTAGAACTTGCTTCTATAATCATGGCTTTATTTGCTTTTTTGCTGCTGGTTTTATTGTTTATGTTATCCTCCTGTTTTGCACCTTATATTAGTTGGATTTTATGTGGTTTTAGATGTTATTGTTTTGTTTTATTACAGCTATACTGTGTTGCTGTTTCTGTTTTCTTGTGAGCCACCCAGAGCAGCATAACAGCATATGGGATGGCATACAAATACAGTAAATATTCAACCTCTGGCATTTGCCACATCAAATTGTGCCATCCAGGTAGTAAAGGTTGCCTAAAGATTAAACAACCTTTGGATAACCCTAGAACAGATCATGGGTTTCTTGGGGGTTCTTGCTTAACCATCGTATGACCTCCACCACCAGACTTTGGATGAGGCAACATGGGTTTGAACAGGCAACTTGGTGCCTATGACTGAGGTGATTGTATGAATCAGGTCACTGTGAGGTTCCTGGTTATCTGCTTCAACCCAGAGTTACGTACTTCCAGATAGAGGCGCCTTGGTGCTAACATTCAGAATTCATTTGCATTTGTTCCATCTTGTGTCTCTAACAAATTTCCTACCATAAGAAAAGAGAAGAAGCAGTGGAAAAATATGAGAGATTTCCAGGTAGAAGAATACCATGTTTGGATTCTTGTAAAGTTTCATGAGAAGGGCAGGGTGAAAGCTTTATCAAAAAGTACCCTTAACTAGAAAAATACCAGCAGCTGCATATATTCAGAGCTTGGTGTGGTAGCAGAAGCTGTGGTGTAGTGATTCAGAGGTTCTGCTTCCTTATTTTGTATCATGAGAATTCTTGGAAGCAGTTCCCATCAGTACTCATGACCTTAGTGAAGGAAATAACTTGCACTAATTCGTAACACTTTTTAAACAGATGCACTATCAATGCACAACCACTAGAGAATACAGTCCAGGGGAAAAAAAACTGGCTGAAGCTACTTACTGAGCAGATGTTTGGCTCCATAAATATCACCTCCACACCTTCTTTTGGATGTTGCTTCCTCCTTTTCCCTCCAGATTTTTGGTCAATCATTTATTTTATATCCCTGATAATTTATATAATAATAATAGTAATAATTGTGCCTACATGATTGCCTGTCTTTTTTCTAGTTTTGGTGAGTTACTCTGGAAGCCCTGGCCAAACAGTGGATATATGTAAACAAACAAACAAGATTTGCAGCTATATTCCACTTTTCATCCAAAGAGCTCAGAATAATTCCCAGGTGGCAATTTCCAAGGAATAGCTCATACAGGACACTTCTCAGGTGACACTTGCTTAGTTTCTGCAGGAGGATGGTGTGCTATGGATTCACACCAATTTTGAAGGTATTTGCAATAATTTTACTTTCTTCAGCTGGCTTATTGTTAGAAGTAGATGGTCTCAGGGTCATGGCTATCACAACCAAGGCCAGATATTTCCTCCTCCTTTTCTCACCTCCCCCTTTCACACACACACACACACACACACGCAGAGAGGGAGGGAGGGAGGGAGGGAGAGCATCTCTCTTTAAGTTAAGAAGTTGTGATTGCTTGCCACAAAACACAGACTAACCAAAGGAAGAATCTATGCAGGCAAATTGCATTGACAGGGATGTGTCAGAGAACTAACATCACAAGCCCCTATCTGGGCTCACAGTCTTTCAGCATGCCAAGGCAAACAATCCTGGCTAGTATGCAAACTGGACAAAAGGTTTTGCTGAGGTCTCAAGAGCTGCTCAAAGGTTGCTATCACTGCAACCAATGAGGATGGAATGATAACACTGACTACAGGTGTTAGCACCTGTACAACCAAGGGGCAGACCGGTCAGCTGCCTAGGGTGACCCAGGACAAGAAGAGCCTGCAGCAGCACTGCTTGATGCCTCTTCTGGTCTGCTTGGGGCAGCAGAAGTTGGGGCTGGAGCCCTTGTGCTATTGCTCCTGGCATGCCTTGTTCTCCATGCAACCTGAAGGGGAGCTCCAGAATCCTCTGTAACATGGGGGTCGGGTGTGCTCTCAATTAATCTCACATGCCTGCCTGAGCCAACCGATCAGTTCTCCTCTGCAATAAGTGAAGCTAGAATGTTTAACATGTTCCTCCTCCTCCTCTTCGTCCCCGTCCTCCTCTTCTAGTTCTTCTATAATAAATGTCAGCATGCAAAAAACTTTATTTTCCAAAGTGGACAGACTTACTTTGAAAAGCAGGACTGATTTCATGCAGGCCTTTAACCCTTAACTAATAATTTCAGTGTATCAATTTTTTAAAATTATGTGCATATTTGAGGGGAGAAGTGTAGGAATTCCCCATGGAGCTGATTCCAGTCAAAGTGTCTTTCAGAGAGCACATAATTTCCCTCAATTCTGTCACCTCCACCTTGTCCTCTTCCTTTTCTATAATGCACAAAAAAGCTTTTTCTAGAATTTAACTAACATAAGCAATTGCTGGTAATAAGCATGTATTATGCAAGTCTGCTGTTGTGCTTAACATGGTGGGATTTCTTAATTAGTTTCTTTGTTTTAAACCATAACTACACAGTAACAAAAATACTGATGAATATTTTTGGTTGGCCTCAACACTTGAGGCACAGCTCATTTCTGCAACGGACTCAACATCAAGGGAACAACCTACACTGAGCATTTTTACTGGTGGTATAATGCCAGACTCACTGGTAAGTCAGATGATGCTCACCTAATCCTATCTTCCCTGCACCATTTCTGCCTTTCTATCCTTGATTTCTTCAAAGCAGTTAAAGCACAACTTTTTAATGTGCTGTTTTTCCCCTCTCAGTGTATGTATCAGTGTGTGCTTGACTTGTGGTACTGTTCTGTGGCCAGAAGGAATGGCTTCAGTGGACTGGGAGAAGAGCAGTTGTCCTACTGGGGCTTTGACAAAACAGCAACGACTCTTCCTGGCTTTCCCACATTCTTTGTCCGCCGCCTCCCGTGGGGTACTCTTTTTCTTTCTCTCTTTCTTTCTCTCCGACTTGCCCAGTGACCTGAAGAGTAAATGCAATTGTGCTCCCTCCTCCCTTCCTCTCTGAAAAAATAAAGTTTGCAATATCTTTTCAAGCCTACTCGGAAGTAAATCGCATTGGCTTCAGTGGACTTAGCATGTGGGAAAAACAGCATGAGAGAAAAGCAGGAGCAGAGGTGAATGGGGTGATGATCCTGCTGGCTTCACCCCATGGGAAATGGGAGGACATTCCCAAAGAGCACCACTCCTTTCCCCAAATCTCCTTTTCTCCTTTGAGGGGGGCAGGAGGAGCTGTCAATTATCTTTTTCATTTTTTTGAAAGCCGTGCTCCTTAATCTGCTCATAGATAATTGAGCTTAAAACAAACGAACAAACATAAAATCAAGTTAGCCTTCATGGGCTATGTCCCTGCACATATCTCATTTCCAGCTCCTACTTCTCCCAGAATTGCATTTGTGTGTGACACAAGATGACATTCTCAACACTGTGGAAACTGTGCTGTGTTCATTAGCATGTTCCTCAATTGTGATAAACGCATTTTGCATGAATACCATTCTTGTGCCCCTTCATAAACAGAAGGGGCTCTTCTGTGGATCTCCCCTAGAAGAAGGACATTGATTCAGTTATCACAACCCTCCATAACAAATGTATTCACCAGTTCAGATGAACACATGGAAGGCAGGGACATGTGACAAGGCCTTCAATCACTTGTTAAGAGCCAATAGACTTAGCTCAGCATGTCCAACATGTTGAGTTTGTGGGGAGCGTCACTGAACATGGACCTGTAATCTCATCCAATTATTCAGGCAATGAAGAGAGATTCTGTGCAACAGTCCAACAAAGGCTCATCAATAATGGCATGCAAATTATGCAAAGATGATTGAATGATTAATTACTACAACCCATGGTTTAGGTGCTTGTTTCATATCAATATGTGAAATTTGGCTTTTGTGTGCCTTTGACCTTCTGCCCCTCAATTATCAGCCTCCTTCACTTCTTGGCCTTCCTCTTCTTCCTCCTCAGAAGCATCAGATAGCCTCCTCTCTCGCGCTTTCTCACTCTGAGGTTCTCTCTCCCTAAGCAAAGCTTATCATTTCCCTTTCCTCACATCAGCTGCACTACTGGTCAGCATTACCGGACGGACTCCTTCATCTCAGCAATTAGGTTGGTTATTAACATGTTGTGATATCACTGCAGGTCAGCTACAGCCTGGGCAGTGCAGCTAAGGGACCTCCAGACAAGTGACCATGATCCTTGACCTTTTAATAAGCTATATATATGAGAGGCATCTGTCCCAGACCTTCCCTTTTAAAAAGCACTGAAAGGGACTGTTTCAGCACCCATTACAACATGTAGTTTGGAAATCTTAAGTGCTGCCAAAGGCCACAACCCCACTTGGGAAAATCTGGTCTTTAGATAACTTATATCTATATGTGTCTTCATTTTTAAGCCTTCCTGACTCTAGGGACTGGGGAAAGCTAGCAGTAAGAAATGGAGTAGCAGTTGAGTCGGAGGTTTAAAAAGTGTGTGTGCGTGTGCGGAGGTGGCTGGATGTTCAAACAAACAGCAATTCGACAAATTGGGCTGGATAAATTGACACATTTTGCTATATTTGCCATATTCCATTCAAGGGTTGGATTCAGATTTGTGCTCAGTGCTGTTACGCTGGTGCTGAATGAAAAGGGAAGAGGGCAGCCATCTTTTCTAGTTTCTCTCTTCCTATGCAGCCCTCAGCACCAACTGCAACACTGGCTTGTAAAGTCGGGGGATTCTCCAGAACAGCACTGGAGGAAGCACTTGGGCTGCAGTGGGGAACAAGGCAGCAGAGAAAATTGCAGCCCTGCCCCCATGCCTCTAGCCGGAAGCCTCCACTGGACCCCAGTTACCTCCATGAATCCAAGGAGCCCTTCTAGGAGAGACAAGTTAAATTCCAATTTGTTGCAAACTGATTTCTTGGTGAGAAGACCTGATACTTTAATAGATAATAGTTTATCAATCTGAATATGGATTTGGCATCAAACTAGAAGCAACTGGAGAGCAATTGAGATCAGTTACCTTTCAGGTTGTTGATCCTCTAATCTGCACTTTTACATCAAGTGAGTCTCAATTCAAATTGTTGCTGCAAATATTTGGAAGAGGAAGGAAATTATAGTTCCCATACCCAACACCCAGACCACACTCTTGTGATGCAGTCTTTTTTGTACAAATCCTTTAGCCTCTAAGTCATTTGAAAAGCATTTTTTTCAGAAATCCCTTTCCTCATTGCTTCCATGGTCAGTGAGGGCCAAGGATTAAGCAGCGACAGCAAGGAGGAGGAGGAGGAGGATGAACAAGGCTCACCCAGAAGTCTGCCATTGGACAAGACTAAAGATTCAGCCCCATGTGCACGTGGTGAACTGGAGATGGCCAGTTTGGTTCATTTTGGGGTCACCATTTGATCCCTAGACTTGGTTTCTCTGTAGAAGGGCTGTATGGTTCTAGCAGTTGGGAGCAGGGCTTCTTCCTTTCCCCTTTAAAAGCTGTTTTAAAAGATGCCACTTTTGCCAGGGGCTTCAGCAACACGGTAGCTGCTAGGATTTTTCCCCAAACCAGTCTGGAAAGGAAAGTGCTAGTGGTCACTGCCAAAGCTCTCCTGCTGTCACCACTAAAGCAACTAGAAAACTGGCCAGTTTGCTTGCTTGCTTGCTTGCTTGCTTGCTTGCTTGCTTGCTTGCTTGCTTTATTTATAGCTTTTATATCCCACCCTCCAGTATGTCTCAGGGCAGTAATACAATAACATAAATTAAGGTACAGCATCAAGATATTACAATAAATAAAACCCAATCTTAAAACAATATTTGCACTTAAAATGATGGGAAAACAAGAAGGTTTTGAAGCCATTGAAGAACGTTTAAAAGGAAGGATAAGAATCTTCCCTGTCCACACTTTGCCAGAATGGTAGACCCTCCCCTTGCAATTATATCCCCTTTTCTGTCTTTACACCTTGGGTGTTCACCTCAGAATGCCCCACTAAAATTCTGGTAAATTCACAACGTGCTAGGCAGTGTTGGGAAAACATGGTAGATTTCGGCCTGACCAGGAGTTAAAAGTAGCTCTGCATTCCCTTTTACAGATAACAGGCCTCTGTCCAAAGGACTGTCAGAAGACTATCCTTCATTTGAAGGAATGCACCATCCAAATCCTGTTTATTGAGAGAGAAAAATCATAAGAACTTTTCCCCTATAACAGTGAACACCTAAAGAACAGACCGAAAAGGCAGGCACATGAGCTACTGGTCACAGTTTTGTGTGCCAGAATGAGGTGTACAGTTTTTCTAAAGTGCTGTCATCTCCACCTTATGGCAACCCTAAGAATGAAAGGCCTGCAAAATGTCTTATCCATGACAGTCCTGTTGAGCTCTTGTACATTCAAGACTGGTTTCCTTTACAGATTCAACCCATCTCATATTTGGACTTCCTTTTTTTCTTCTGCCTTTGATGTTCCCGACTGTGATTGTCTTCCCCTTGCCGTCTCATGACGTGCCTGAAGTATGACAGACTTCTTGTCCTTGTTGCTTCTAGGGAAAGCCCTGGCTCGATTTGATCAAAGACCCACTTGTTTGGCTTTTTGTCCATCCCAGGTATTCACAAAGCTCTCCTTCAGCACCGTGTTTCAAAAGCGTCAGTTTTCTTTCTGCCAGCTTTCTTCTCCATCGGGTTTTCGCACCAATATATAGTGATTGACAATACAATAATCTGGATGATCTTGGCCTTGATCTCCAGTGAAATGTCCTTACACCTGATGATCTTTTCTAGTTCTTTCATTGCTGCTCTTCCAAGGCTCAGTCTTCTTCAAGGTTTTTGATTACAGTCTGTATCTGAATTGATGACAGTCTAGGCATTTCAAGTACAGTATTTCTATTTAAATTATAATCATTATAAATGTATCTCTACAATGATAAATTTGTAAGTTTAATTTTATGCAAATTGAAGTCCTCTTTATTGGCTATGTATTTCTTTTTTTCACAATATATAATTGGCTGACCTTCTGACAATCCAAACCCCTGATATGTATGAATGAATGGGTGAATGTCTATTAATCTTGATATTATTCTAGATAGACAAGGGAGAGAAAGAGGTACCAGCATCTTATGATTACCTTAGATTTAGAAAAGTAGTTTTTAACCTACTTTTGACATCCTTTGATTTATTTCTGCCTATACTCTTGCAGATAGTTTAAATTGAATCCTGGCAAGACCAAAGCCCTGTGGGTGAGTAGCTCCCAAGTATGAGAGAGAAGCTAATTGCCTTTTCTGGATGGCATCACACTTCCTCTGAAAGATCAGGTTTGTAGTTTGGTGGTACTCCTGGATCCATCACTGTTGGTGGAGTGACAAGTGCCTGAGCCAGCTTGGAGTGTCTGTTACAATCTTTGATTGGTTCAGCAACTGGACAAGGATAGATTGGCCACAGTGATACAGCTGCTAACAACCTCAAGGTTGGATTACTACACTGTGCTTTCTGTGGTCCTGGCTTTAAGGCTGCTGTGGAAGCTGAAGAGACTGCAGAATGCAGCAACCTGGCAGTTCTCAGCATGCAACTCCTTTGGTGAAGGAACAGCACCAACTGCCTATTTGCTACTAGGTCAGGTTTAAGATCCTCATATCAATGTACAAAGCCCTAAACAGATTAAGACAAGGATACTCGAGAGGTCATTGAGGCCCCATCGGTGTGGGTGTTCAGGGATAGGCTGGACATCCTCATGGTGGGCATGTTGTGAGCAGAGCCGGCTGGTGCCGGAGGTCAGACTAGATGGCCTGGGAGGCCCCTTCTGACTCGCTCTGTTTCTCTGTTTCTATACTTAAGAAGATGCTTTCTTCCTTACCAATTTGCTTCACCACTGAAGTCATCAGAGGGCCTTCTCCTGGTGGTTCCCCATGGACCTATCATCCAATAGGAAACCATCAGGAAAGAACCTTTGGTGTGGTAGCTCCATTTCTATGGAATTCCCTGCCCTGGAGGTCTTGAGTTGTCTTCTACTCTTGCTGAAGATATCTTTGTTTCAGCCTTCTTTCCAGACCAGCCCATTTTAATGCTATCCTGCTTTTAATGCATCATTTTTACCATTTAATCTGTTTTATCTTTTCATTGTTCACTGATCTGGAACCTGTCTAGATATGAAGAGGTATATAAATGCTTCAAATAAATAAATATTCAAACAAAACCCTCAGAGGTTTAGTAGCAGAGCATTTCACCCCAACCTTCACAGTTTTAATTGGAAGCCCCTTTTCCCCATCCATGTTCCAATATCACTGGCACAATTCTGTTGATGGTCCACAAATGCCGCTGGTGCATATTTTTTCTGCACCAGGGGAGGTAGTTGGTGGAAGGAGGTAGGAGCAGTGTGTGTAGAAATGATTCAGCAGATCACTTGATTGGGGAAGATTCAGGAGATGCCCTCTAAGTAGGCATAAGCAGATTCTTCCCCCTCCCAAGACCATAGAGTAAGCTAAGACCACTGGGAGAGGAAAGGAGAGCAGAGGAGAGAGATGAACCCACTGGATTCATGAGCTTTTTGGACTTCACCCCTGCCCTAGAAAAATAGGCTAGGTTGGCTAAATGTCTCATCTAGTCGAAATTAGCGTACAAGAGGAATAAGGCATGAAAATGTCTCCACTGTTCATCCTACCATGTCTGTTATGATAAACAGCGGGTAGTCCTCCATCTATACACTACCAGTCCCATGGAACTGCACTTTTGGTGCATATACCTGAAAAACCATTTAACAATTATTATTTTAATGCAGTGTTCTACCCAATAGACATGCACTGAGTCTATTATAAAGAGCAGTGCTTGGGATGATATTGATATTTACAAATAAGAAGACTAAAATATCCAGCAGTTCAGTACCATGGATATTCATTACTTTTGCAGCTGTAGATTTAAAATATGAAATTTGACATGCATGTGCAAAAGGATTGAGGTCACGGCAAACTCTCTATGGGCATGCGTTCATTCAGGCTGCATTATGTTAGTTCCAAATAAATAAATAAAAGGTGACAGCTAAACTGTTATCTTTCTTCAACATGCCTCCAAACTTCATCTGTTTTGAGACAAAGAAATATTTGACTCCATAATTAATAATTGCTCAATTCAGAGCAAAGTGACCAAAACAATATTTGACTTGTTAATAGGCCAGAACAAAATAAAATGCCATTCTTCAGATTGCAGTCCCAAGAAAACTCCTTTCTTTACTGGTTGATGTGCTGGTACAAGATAACCAGAAGAGTCAGGAACGGGCTTACCAATTTATTTGCAATTGAAAGTCAACTTATGACAAGTAACATGACTGTGTTACTTTTCTTGGGTGCTCTGAAAATGTCTCCTGTAATGGAATCTCGCTGAGTATTTGCTCTATAATAGTTTAAATGCAAGAAAATTTGATATTTAAAAAATGGACAGTTGACAGGTTTACAAAACAAAAGCTGTAAAAATCAGGACTTGTTTAGTATGGGCTCATTCACTTTCTTTTCCTCTCAAACCATTGGCCATGGATATTTTTTCTGGAGCTGCTGTGCCCAAGCACAATGTAGCAATTAAAGGAGAAACTTTCAGCCTTCACTTTGAATTTCCTTGCAGATGTTGGCTTAAGCCAACCCCTTAACCTCTGTGCAACATAGTTTTTGTGTGTGCATTTATGAAGCCTCTCTCCCCTTCTGCTGCCCTGCTCCAACTCCCCCTTCTCGCTTGACTATAGATCAAACACTTCCATGACATATGGGTAAAGTATTTGCCAAGAAATTGTTGTTCTCACGATGGGAAATTGCAGCTCCATTCCTCCCTTGTTTCACACACCAGCTACATCCAGTCCCCCCCTCACCGTCTCTTCTGGGCAAGGGGGAGCGGGGGGCGGGGGGGAGAATAGGCATGAATGGGAATAGATTCCTATGGCCACTCTTCAGCTCCTGTTTTTGCAAGATCAGTCTTCTGTCCCCCCTCCATTCGCCAGAGTAATAAGAAAGTCATCTCCAACCTCATTTAGAGAGAATGAAGGAGGGGGAGAAGTCATGAAAAGATATTCATTATCTTTACAGTTCTGTTAATAGCTGGTCCCCAGGGCCTATTCAAAATATCATTAACAATGGAGCTCAACAGAGGTATAAATGTCAAAATCTGACCAAGGTCAGGCTGTGTTTTATAAGCTTGCGCCTTTCTTGTTATGATTCTCATGTGCCTGCTTTATGACACACTTTCCACTTTTGCCTGTTAGGTACACAGCTCTGCCACTCTGCTTGCCAAAATAGGTGGGGTGGGAAAGAAACACAGCTATTTGTGGCAAATGTGTAACACAAACAAGGGTTCCTGTTCAGAGGGATGCCCTTCTTCTTGGAACACAATTGCCTGTAAAAGGAAGTTTTTCCAAGAACAAGGAGACACCCCATGTTGTTGTTGTTGTGAATAAATGTATTCCTATAGTATATGCCACTACTGATTCAGCATATTGTTGGCAACACGGAAGACTACGACGTATCACTGTTACTCTTACTGGGCAAAATCCAACACTGCATGAGCAGTCTTTGCTTGCTCAGTCGGGGTTTCTCTTCTTTGCCTCCCCCAGTACCCTGGCCCTCAAATCTACATGGGGGGGATGCCCCCAATCCCCCAGAGACTATCTGGAGGGCTGCCAGAACTTGAATCCATTCCCCCAGAAGTGCCTGTTCCACTAGCAGATGGAAGTATTTGGATAGAACCCATTATATAGTTTTGCCAATCTTTTTATGTTTTCTTTTGTATACAAACTAGCACATTTTGCAAGAGGAAGTGGCTTTTTGGCAAGACAGTTGTTTTATTTAATAATGACAAGCTTAATATGTTCCAATCTTCTATATAATTCTGTGAGGGTTTTCTGAGGTTTTTAAAGAGATGATAAATTATCCTTATACAAATGTACACAATTGTTAACTAGATATACCCTCAATCTATGATATCTAACTGCTCTCCATGTTCCCCCATCAATGTAGATTATTAATCCAATTTTCTACTGAGAACTCAATTTTAGTAAGATTAAATGTAGCACCTCTGATTAAAACTTAGTATGTCTGACATTTTCTTATAGCTTTCAATTAATTTTATCAATTCCCCTGTTGATTGCTTAATATTGTAGCAATGCAAACTTGATTACTTTACAGCCATAGGAAACCAGAGGCTTTTTTTAAAAAATGTGGTTATATGTAACATAATATAACCTGTACAGACTTTTATTTTGATCTTGTGCTTTACCCTGTATTCCTCTGATATTATTACTTCCACTCACAGATATCTATGTACATACACACAAACACATGTGTACACTAATGAATGGGCCTTTGCATGCACACTCTTAGCTTGATGCAGCAAAGCCTTCAAGCAAAATTATGTTGATGGAAGAGCTGGGCTTTTATTTGCTCTGGGTTTCCCACCAACCAGCTTCATGGGTTCTAGTATTATAAGACATCTTCTCCATGTGATGCATAATTTTGTATACCCCTATCAAGTCTCCTTTCACTTATTTCTGTAAGTCATACAGCCCCAGTTGTTGTAACCTTTATTAATAAGGGAGTGTCTCCATCACTTTGATAATTTTTGTTGTCCTTTTCCTCTTTTACATTTTTTCACGTGTGCTGATCAGATCTACACAGTATTCTGAGTAACACCACAGATTCATTTTAGGATGGAATAATATTGACATGTTTGTTTTCAATTTCTTTCCTAATGAATCCAACAATGGATTTGCGTTTTTCACAGAATTACTGAATAGTAGAGTTAGAAGGAGCCTATAAAGCTATTGAATCCAGCCTTCAACTCAGTGCAGGATTCCAGGTTAAAACATGCGTCTCAGATGGCTGTCCAGCTGCCTCTTGAATGCCTCCAGTGTGGGAGAGCCCATGACTTTCCTGGATAATTGGCTGCATTGCTGTACCTCTCTAACAGTCAGGATGTTTTTTCTGATGTCCAGCCAGAATCTGGTTTCTCATAACTTATGCCCATTATTCTGTGTCCTGCTCTATTGGATGACTGAAAAGAGATCCTGGCCTTCCTCTGTGTGACAGCCGCTCAACTGCTTGAAGAATATTATAACATCTCCCTCAGTTTTCTCTTCTCCAGGCTAAACATGCCCAGTTCTTTCTCCCTCTTTGCTTTTTTTACTTTGTTTTTGGGCCATGGGTCATCCTTGTTGCCCTTCTCCGAACCTTTTCTAGTTCGTCCGTACCTTCTTGAAGTGTGGTGCCCAGAACAATACTTAAGATGGGGTCTAACAAGGGTTGAATAAAGGGAGTTTCACATGATTTGTATAGCTGTGGTCAAACATTTTCATGACCAATATCACTGGGTCGACGTTTTCATTGAACTGTTCACCATGACATCAAGATTCTTTCTCTGTCGGTCACTGCCAGCTCAGGCCCTGTCAACATATACATGAAACTGGACATTTTTGCACCAACTTGCAGCACTTTATACTTATACTGAATTGCACTTGCCATTTTAATGCTTATTCTCCCCATCTGGGGGAGATGCTTCTGGAATTCATCTATATTCATCTTAAATAATTTGCAAACATCGGCAAATTTGGCCACCTCACTGCTCAACCCTAACTCCAGAGCATTTGTAAACAACATGAAAAGGACTGGGATGATATACAGTAGACCCCTGGGGGACCCCACTGCTCACACTCTTTTATTGTAAGAGCTGCCCATTTATTTCTACTCCTATTTCCTGATTTTTAATCAGTTACTGATCCATAAGATAACATTTCCACTTACTCCATGCCTCAGATAAGCAGATTATTAATCAAACAGCTCATTATCATCATTAGCAAATTGTTGATCAGCATATAAAATGTCTTTAATCAGCTGGAAGCCTTAATAAGAAGCATTAATTAAGCTGGAGAGAGAAAATATTAAGTGTGTGTGTTATGCCCCCACGTTAATGCATCCAGGCTTTGCCTTCCAGGGATTAGAAGGACAGATTCTCAAGCTATGAATTCTACTCATTCTTGAGCCCCAGTAGCTCATTTCAGACCTTAAGCTATCTCCAGCTCTTAAATCAGTCTGCTTTTCTTCTACTATTTCAAAGTGAGTTGGCACTAGCAAAATTCAGGAACCCTTTATCTCTAACATGGCGTGATCTCAAAAGTCATAAGTCATTCCCAATTGACATCTTCATCATGTGTCAATTAGGTTCAAAGAACTGGATCTTATATGTGCTCCTGGCAAGAGGCCAGTGGGACATACAAGTGAAGCCATTCATAGGAACGGGCTCCATTAACATCACTGCTATAAGGGAACTGTGTGAAACCTGTCCTGGAATGAGCAACTGGCTATGCCAATGGGTTGTCAGTAGTGCTAAAAGATCTCAAAATATATGGGAAGCCTTTAAAAGGTGGGAGGGGGAGGAGACTATATATTTATTTAAATCTTATACCACCCAATAGCCAAGGCTTTCTGGGCAGTTATCAGAGGTTAAAATTAAACAAAAGTTATAAAAGACGCATGCACGCGCACACACAATTTAAAGGAACAGACCCATTATACAGAAGCATAGCAGTGCTGGGCATGTCATGAGCAGAGTCGGCTGGAGCCAGGGGTCAGACTAGATGGGCTAGGAGACCTCTTCTGACTCGCTCTGTTTCTATGTTGCTGTGTTTCACCATAAAAACAATGTTAAAAATTTAAATAGTTAAAATACTGGGAAAATTAAAAGGTATTCACCTGGCACTGAAAAGAATACAAAGCAGGCACCAAGTGCACCTCTGGGAGCAAACTCCAAAACTGGGGTGGCACAACTGAAAAGGCCCTCCTCCTGGTAGCCATGCGCCTCACCTCCTTTGGAAGGGGCTCCCAGAGAAGGGCCCTGAAGAAGACCTCAGGATCTGGATGGGTATGCATGACAGTGGTCCTAGTCCTAGCGGTGGTGCAGGAAAGAACATGAGCTTAGCCCCAGAACTTAGTCCCAGTGCCAATCTTCAACCTTGTTGAAGCTTCTTGTAACTTATATTACTGAGAGTATGCAGAATGTATTTCTCCTACCAGGAAATAACTGATATCCACCTAGGTATAGCTAAGATTAAGAGGTTTAGTTTCCACATTCTGCAAGGTACACATTTGAGGCATGAATATGCTCTGATACATTTATTTTTAGAACTGAACTGCTGCTATAGAAGTGGCCAGCTTGTGATTCTCCAGATGTTTCACCTAACTATCAGCCCTAGTTAGAATAGGCGATGGTGAGGAACAATGGGAATTGAAGGCTAAAACTTCTGGACAGACACATGTTGCCTACCTCTGTTCTGTTCCGTTCAGTTGCAAAGTCATGCCCAACCCATCACAATCCCACAGACAACATTCCTCCAGGCTCTCCTGTCTTCCACCATCCCCCAAAGTCCACCCAACCCCCAACCCACCACCCCAGTGACCCTATTTAGCCACCTCATCCTGTGCTGTCCCCTTCTTCTTTTGCCATCAATTGTTCCCAGCATTAGGGTCTTCACCAGTGAGTCCTTCCTTCTCATTAGGTGGCCAAAGTATTTGAGTTTTGTCTTCAGTATCTGACCTTCTAAAGAGCAGTCAGGGTTGATCTCCTGTAATGAGACCATTTTAAGGACCCACCTGCCCATGCACAGCCCCAGTAACCCCAGTCTACAAGCAAGAAAGGCATGAAAGATCATGGCTTGGGTGAGCAAAAGTACATGCTTGGAAACTGCTCTTTTGTGAAAGAGGGACTTTTCAGTAGAATTCATTCTACTGAAAAGTCATTGCATGGAAAAGGAATGGTTGACTTCTGGCAAGAAGTGATGCTGTATGCATTTGTTCTCCAATGAGAACAGGGTTGGGTGCTGTATGAAGAGGATCCACAAAGGAAGGCATCCCACACAGGCGACTGGATCCAGATTTAAGCTGGATCAACTTCCTAGGCAGAAGTGGAGTTCCCTTATTCTCTTTCACATGGCAGTCCCTCTGGCCCAGCAAAACTGCTACACGAAGGGACAGAGTAGAATTGGTGACTAAGCTGCATTACTATAGAAAGCCAGTCACTGAATTGCCTAAGAACAACAACACTTTTCATAGGCAATTTCAACATTCTCTTGGTTTTACACAGCACTTGAACATGGACCATTTCCCAAGAAAATTAAAAGCCATCCTTTTTTTGTAGAAAGTTTACATTACTGGACCAGATAATAAATTGACTAATGCTGTGTGGTTACTTCTCTTTTTAAAAAACAAGTGAAACGGAAATCCAGCTTTAGCTATGAAATAATGCTCTGCTTGGTGCAAGCAGTGGTCCCCCAATTTATCTCTGTGTCAGGTATCAATGATAGTCTGTTTTGCTGTTATAGAATTTGGTCTGTATATTTAAAGAATAGACTTATTGTAGCCTTTACAGAAGGGTTTAAAAGGTCACAAGCTACTTGTTTCCTTCTGCCCAGAAGGAACAGAGCCCAGTCGACTGAGGGAGAGAAACTTATCACTATCAAGGGGTCTCAGTCATAGTGAAGTACTGTGTTAATCCTTACTGTCTCAGACTTCCTCTGATAAATTTCACCCCGGGCTCATATTATTTTTGTTTTGATAATGCAGAGACTGCACCATAAGAGCTGACGCAGAAGTAATACTGGACAATCAATTGTGGGTTTGTTCTTTTTCCTTTTACTCCATGCAACCAGACCTTCATAATTTATGATATGATGTTACCACAATTGTGCAAAAGATGAAGCCTGGTTCCGTCCTGATAGAATGGCTCTTGAAGCGAAGTAAAAGAGAGACTCGGTCGGTAATGTGTCCCCTGAGCGTTGCCCTGTCTCTGCTAAATGTTACCCAGAATGGAAACTTCATCCAGATTTAGGCAACTTGAAGGAAAATAATCACAGGGGCCAAATTAATTGGGAAATTCTCCTGCACAAGCCCCACCGAAATAAGCATGAGCAGCAGAAACATTGTACAGAGATCCTTGTGCACATTGTGGCCATAAATCTGAAGCCCTTCACTTTATTCCAGTAAGAAGGAAATTACTAGGCCCACTCCACAATTATTTGGATCCCACTTTTTCCAGGAAGATGCCAGGTTGGTTGATCAGCTGAAGCTGATACAATGTGTTCCTGGCCACAGCCCTGTCCAAGAGGAAGCTTGGATCAGGGCTAACATCAAGCATGGCTGGGTACTTATCCAGGCCCACACCCAAGCAAGAGTATCTGACAAGGCCCCCCTGTATTTACACCTCCTCTTCACTACTGTAGGTTGCTTATTGATCTGCCTTCACTCTGGTTCACATGGTGCTGGTACGGAGAAGGAGCTACCTTCGATGCCAGTGCCTGCTTGTTTACTGACTGTCTGCTTGTCAAGCAAAGAAGTTGCTGCAGGAACGAGGAGGACCGCTCTATGGCAATGGTGGCAAAAGGGCGGACTCATTGAGAGAGGAGGCCCACTGAGGATGCCTTGCCCAAGAGCCCCCACAAAACTGGAAGCTAGTGCTGGTTTGAATCTTGCAGCATGCCCAAGTTGTGAATTTGGTCTTCTTTAGGTGGAGCTGGTACAATGTCCTCTGCTCCATTGGAACTGGGGCTGCTCACTATGATCATTTCTGTTTTGTCTGTACTGAATTTCAACTTATATTTATCTTCATCCAATCACTTATTGAACTCAGTTACCCAGCAGAGAACAATAGATGGAAGAGACCTGAGTGGCATTCGCGTGCGGCTCCACTTAAGTCCACTTTGAAGAATTGTGGTTGCATGCTATCAACAGGTTCTGCATTTGATGGAACCATCAACTGTCACAAGGTTATTCTGAGCACACATACCCACACAATAACAACAACATCAAAAGTCAGTTGAGATAGTCGGCTTCAGAACTTGAAGTAATTTAGATATGTCATTCCATTTCTATGGATTACAACAATGCTTATGGGTTAGTGGCTCCTTACAGAATGTAAATGTTTCATTCAGTGCTACAACTAATGTTGATGGTTTGAGGCTTTGCTTAGAGGGGGGGGCAGAAGGTACATTCTGGATAAATTAGCAAGCATTTATGACTCCTGGTCACGCAACAATACTGGCAATGAAATGTTTCCTTTCCTCCCTGCCCAATCCTAATTTATCCTACTGAAAAGCTTGGAGTAACCAAGAGTGGATTTTCGTGTCAAAGGGCTGTGAGCAACACTCAGTTCTCAAAACAAATTCCTGGACAGTGGGCTAAGCATTCTTAAATTCTAAATATATGCCCTTTGTACCAGGCTCCGGTGGATGGAACGCAGGGTTCTATTAAAAACAAAGTAGGTCCAGCAGATCTGCAGTCTGCCCACCTCAGTAAAGTCCACTGATGCAGTCACTTGGTTTCTTGCTCCAGAATTGTTATACTTGGAATGGATAATTACTAAAACCAGGCTGTGGAAGCTTTAAAAAATAAGAAAAAAATTCATTTCCTCCACCACCCTATGCCATTTTTAACCATTCCCTGCTAGCCCCGAACTTGCACTAGCAAAATAGATATGAAATCTGAACACGTCCAGAGAATTGCCTTTGAAACATAGATCAGAAAGATGTCAGTTTGGGGAAACCGGTCCTAAGCAGATTAGGGGAGCAGTAAGTATAAGAACATTGTCCACTAGGTGGTGCTTTACCGCTTATATTACCTACCATAATTATAGTGTAATTATTTGATGCTGATAAGGATTATCAGCAGCTCTTTTATCTAGGTAATAAACAGCACTGTGTTGCTGTTTTGGGAAGTGTGTGAAAGGCAAAGAGGTCACTAATTAGGGTCTTATGCAAAGCTAGGCTTCTTAGATTAGAGGATCTTGGAACTGCTGGAGCAGCTTCAATCAACACTCATGGACGCAAAACTATGCAGCTCTACCACCACATCAAATACTGTGGCGAGGGGAGCCAGGGCTCATGCCAGCTTTCAGCAAGGTTAGGGTCCCATGATTAGTTTGCAGATTTAATAATTTCTGAGTACTGAATATGGCTTGAAATTTTCCCAGAGGTGTATAAGACCACTTTATTTCTGTGAGCAAATGAATGGAGGCAGCCCCACATGCTATGTGGAACTGTCTTTGAAAAAGCTTGGAAGAATTTGGCTCCAATAAACCAATAGACCAAACTGGCCCTTTTTGGAGCATCTCTTCTTCAATGTCTGTGTGTGGACATTTGTTTTTCATTCACTGCTTCCATCAATGCCCTCCCCCATTTTGTGTGTATTCCAAATATTTACCTGCTACCATTTGTACTCTCTCACACACGCATGTGCATGCACACCCCAAAGAGCATTTTTTAAAATCAGATTGTTTTTATTTTTCAATTGTTAGTTGATTTGGGGATCTGTTGAAGGCAGAAAGAGGAAATTAAAATATTCTGATGAATAAATAAATAGACAAAAGCAGACCACCTAAGAAATGGAGCCCTTTTTACCATTCTCATTTAATTTGATACAAAGCAAATGACTTTGGAAAAGAGAACAAACTGTCTTGAGAATTTCTCATGAGCAGGGTTCCTGGCTCTTGTGCTCATCTTACTAGGAAGATAGTGCAAGTGCCAGTCTTTCTTGATACAACCTGAACCCTTCAACTGAAGCCTGAGGAAAGTCATCATGCAGTAAGTCTTTTCCACAGGACTTTTTAAAGATTAGGAAGTAAAGGCTGCCAAGTAATGGACAGAACTATGATGATGATGAGCATATAAACAGATGCCTCTGCCACCTCTCAGTGACAAAGTAAACTCCAAAGCTTTCCTCCAATGCAAGCTACTTTCATGAAGGAGGAAACTTTTGAGAAATTGGAGAGATTTGGACACAACACTTCCCTAGATCTGGGCATGACACTGCCTCCCTTGCACCTGCATTGTGGAGAATGCAGAACGGGGCTCAGAAAGCAGACACAGTTGATGCTGTTGCATTTGCAGTGCGATGCCTCCCCCCCCCCCCACCACCAAAAAAAATCCTTAGGAGGAAAAACCAGAGTGCTGCAGTCTGTGCCAGTGGTAAGCCAAAGCTGGGAGAAATGGAAGCAGCAGGCCTTCTTTCCCTGGGGAAATGGGTGAAATCGCCTTCCCCGCCCCCATTTCTTTACCCACAAATAGCGTGGAGAATTGTAAAGGCCTTGGCAAGTACAGCTCTGATAACAAATGCTATATCTGAACTGCACTTTAATGACCTCAAGTTTTATCATCTTAAGCCACTTTGATGAAAATACTTACAATACCCCAGAAGGATTGCAGGCTTTGGAGAACCAAAGCACAGCTGTAATGGTTAATTTGTAGGGGTACGTTTCAGACACTGATTTTTATCCTATTTGGCACTTTTAGAAGAAGGCCTCACACCGTGGGTTCATATATATTAGTGTCTGCCCTGCATGCTTTTAGAGGTAAGGACCAATTGGTGTCTGGAAGGATCTAGTTAACTGGAGTATTATTCCAGGTATGTGAGCAACCTCCATGAAGATTATGGCTGCGTTTCATAGCACAACTACCCACTGTGGCCGACAAGCCATGGTGGACTGTCAAATCGAACAAACCATGACTGATTCCATTAGCTGCCAAACCAAACCAAACCAAACCAAACCAAACCAAACCAAACCAAACCAAACCAAAGGAGGTAAAATCTATATGGAGTCTCTCTGGGTCAATGTCCAGGTTTGGAACCTGCTACCGTTTGGAAGCAATTACCTTTCTAGACATTGTTAATGAGAGGATACCCATTTCCAGACCTCTGTAAGTGTGCAGGTGTACATTTGCAAAAGACCTGAAGCAATATATATATTAAATTGTGCATACTGGGGCATAGAAGAATCATTTTAAAAATAGGTTGGTGACCTTAGATAGCCCCTCCAAAATGCCACTAGGGCACTGTGAAGGTGCTGTCAATGACTATCCCAGCAGGGACTGCAAAAGACAGCTGGCAAGCCAGATTTCATGATTTCCAGGAGGAAAAAGAGGAGAAGGGAGAAAAAGTTCTGGCAACCTCAAAAAGGCAGGGTAAGGAAGCCAAGATGGCCCTGCCATGTTATTCCCTAAGGCACCTATGGAAGGAGTGAGGCAAGCAATGCATGGTGAGCTCAGTTGTTTGTCAGACAGACTCGGTAGTTTTTGCACTATAACCAAATCCAGGGTGGCTTATTGCAAGGGTGAGTTGTCAGGTCATGCAAACTTATCCAATATGGTTGATCTAGTGGTGGGTTGCTCATGGGCCCTACTTTCCAGATGAGAATCCTGCATTTCAAGGCATCCTGTATTCAAAGGGCTCTCCAGGCCAAGTCTGCTTGAAAGATATTGCATTTCTCTTTAAAGTATAGCAGTTATTTCTAAATTTGCATGCATGTGTGTTTGTGTGCGTATAATTAGCACATGCCAGGTTTATGCAAATCCTTGTCCTCTTTTGTCTCTTTTCAGGCAGTGTAGGTGGCCACCTAATCTAAGGGTGTATAGCAAGCCATTAGTAAGCATTCCTTTCCTGTACCTTGCAATGGAAGTGTGGAAGCTCTGATCAGTGAAGCAAGACTTACCATCTCGCATAGTTGCTGTTAATTCAAAGAATCAGATTTGTGATCTATCCCTTTGAGTGCTGTGAGGCAATCTTAAGATTCTACCCAAGCAAGTGCTTTTCAGAAGCATGAAGCCATCGTTTCATTTTTATTACAGTCAATAGCACAAAATTTATGCTGGCACTTAGCAGAGTTTCTACCAGATTGAGTGGGCATAATCAAAAATTAAATTATCATCACTTACTTCCATCTAAGTGAGCATGCATAAGATCAAAGCATCAATCAGACAAAACAAAAGCAAAACGAAAGACAAACCAAAACAAAATGGACTACAACAATAGTTTAAATTCTGTTACTTTGCAAGAGACCTGGATTTATTTATCAAAGAAGATTGTATTTCTTAGCCTGCATGACACACGCAGCAATCCTTGTAGGAGTCATCAGGTGGTGAAGCCTCTTCATGAGATTCACCATTTTTAAAAAAACAAAGTTTACATATTGTCTTATGTACAGATGGAACTTACTTGGATATCTCTTCTTCCCTTTCCTTGAGCAAACATGTTTTGTTGCTATACAAGCAAAGGAAATCCTTCCTGACTTATAATGTGTGTTTGAGTTCTCACACTGTCTGGCTTAGAGTATCCCAGGGAACTGATGGCAAACAGGATCCTATTCTACACTGATACATTCCCCTCCCCACCCCACCCCACCTCCTCCATACTTTTCTGAGTTCAGATGCTACTGATGACACGGGGAGGTGTGGGGGGGGGGGGGGCGGGGCCCAGATCCATTCCCTGGATTTGATTTGTCATTAATTATTTTCCAACATTAAAGACCTATTTAGACTCATGGTACCAGATATTTGAAGGTGCTGACACAAATGTGTAAGGCCAGTTGCAATCCCTCAATGATCCTTGAGGGATTGTCTTGTCAACAGAGTCCAGTACATCTACACATGTAGGGTTTTCCCTACAGGGATGGGAACCTGATGGAGGAAGCCCTACATGCTCTGAAGTGGCTGCCTTCAAACTGAGCAGATCCCACACTGGCTGGAAGATGTCGCAGATACAGATGACATCTTCAAAGGGGGGGTGGGGTTAGGGCCACAGTTTCATGCTGGCCCATGTACATGTTTGGAA
The DNA here is from genome assembly GCF_004798865.1 of Varanus komodoensis. Lineage (NCBI taxonomy): Eukaryota > Metazoa > Chordata > Lepidosauria > Squamata > Varanidae > Varanus > Varanus komodoensis. The sequence continues at coordinate 16,287,130 of NW_025336087.1, read as the reverse complement.
TAAATATCTGAATGGGGCTTCTGTTCCACTGTAATATTACTTTGGGTTCTATAATTCAAGGCATAGGAAACTATTCCTGTTCTCTAAATCAGTGGTCTGAATTTGTATCATTTGAACATTAGTTTGCAGGAGGACATGCGCTCCCACATATCTACAGAGAGAACGTTCCATTTATATCAGCATCAGCATCATCCTAATAATAAGCATGTTTATCACTTTGGTGACCAAATTTATGGAAAGGGGATTTGTCCCTGATGTCTCTGCACATGCTGGCCCTGCCTGTCCAACAGCCTGCAGATGTTTCATGAAAGATGCGGGCAATGTTCCTACATGCTGTACATGCACAAAGCCTTCCATCATGTGGCTGCAGTGATGGCTGGGTCTGCAAACCTACATGCATAGGGGTCCTTTTCACATGTCCCATTAAATGGGCAGAGGTCAAAGATGGGGCTGGTGGTACAGTCCCACACACTGCTCCACATGCCCAGTCGATTCATGGAGGGGTGTGCAAAACAACTTGTGTAAATGCCAAGATATTTAGTGATGTGCAGTGGCAGGGATGAAGTTCTTGGAGTGTTAAACATGGCCCCAGAGCCACCTATATTCCCAAATCATTTATTTATTTAGGACCACCCTCCTGCTGCCCCTATCAACCACCAATTATTGAAAGATAGTTAAGCTATTATATCCTACTGGACTTATTTAATGAAAGCCATTAATTCCCCAGCATGCTTCATGTTCAGAAAGCTAACCAATTTACACAGATAAGTAGTTAAGGCAGCTCTTAAAGGATATATTTGCAAAGTTTAACGTGATGATGATGATGATGCCACAATGACATGACTTACAGATATCTTTAAAAACACTTCTTTTAAAAGCACAGTTACTAATGCAATTTGTTGCACTGGACAGTCAGTGACACACAGTCCCTCTAATGTCATTGATTTAATTAAATGTTTAAAAAAATTGTGTGTACCATCTGTAGAAAAATCTACAGTGGACCTAAGAAAAAGATTCCATATGCACAAAACTACAATTCATACTGCCAGCACCCAGCAAATTTATTTATGAAAAGCTTTTCTAACCTGTTCACCATTAGCATCTCAGGACAGCTTACAATAAAAATGAATGGAAAACAAAACACCACAGCATCCAACAGTTTGAGATAATAAAACCCCAGTTAAAATCAATTAAACATTAAAATGACAGGAAACGGTTGCAAGGCATCAGAGCTGCCAACCCAATAGCTCAACCTGAGTTTTTGAGCTGTAAAAGTGATACTAGGTCGAGTGCCCATCTTTCATAATGGCTGATTATCAATGTGATACAAAAGCGCTATAGCAGCTGCAAATGAAAAGGTGTTTGTTTGTTTGTTTGTTTATTGATACTATGACTCTACACTTTTGGGACAAACACCTACCAAATTAAGATAGTTAATATTGTGTGCATAGGAAAGACAGACATAATAATTTCAAAATATATGTAGTGCTAAACATTTCAGCTTCTACGAACAGATGGGATGTTAAAAGGACACAAAGAGTGACAATATGGAAGCCTTTCTTGCAAGGGCTTTTCTATTCATTCCAGTGAAGGGAATTTCATATGCATTTTCCAATGTGGGCAAGGCATTGCACTGAGCAAGTGTGATTTTATTTCAGACTTCAGCTATGCTCCTGCTCCAAAGAACTCAAAGCGAATGACATTATCCTTTCCAGGCAGTTAGTTGCCTATCGCAGCCAGATCTGTTTTGCTTCAGCAGCAGAAATGCCTCCTGACCCTCAAGATCCTGCTCTGGGTCAACGGGAAAACCCCACTAATGCAGAAGCTGAGTGTGCACAAGGAGAAAGAAGTGGCCCTGCTTATCTGTTTATTGCTCTGCTCGCTCACTTGCTTATTTACTTACTACAAGTTCCTCCAGCCTTTCTGCAGTACACTCAAGGCAATCCATCCTTTAAATAGCAACAGACACTCTAGCAGACACAATACCAAAGGGGAAAAAGAAACATGGAAGGGAGATGAAAACAGGCAACTTCAGGTACCTCTTCATCTGGTCTTTATGGGTATACAGGAAAAATGGCCAGTGTAAGATATGATTTAGGGAGAAGAAAAGCTAATGGCAGTTAGTCCCAGCCAAGTCAATGGAGAAGGCTTTACTGGCTTTGTTCACACATAATTCTAATTCACAGTATGGGTTGTTGAATTATGGGATGTCATGATGTATGAATGCAGGCACTCTAACAAACCATGGTTTGCCAACCACAAAGTGCATGAAGAGAACCCATGGTTTATTCTTGGGTTGTGAACTCTGGGTTGTTTCATCAGGCAATGGAGGAAGCAGGCTAGAACGGTAAGGGATGGGAGTGAGAAGGATGACTGCTTTGGGCTCTTGTTCTCACAGATTTCTGGCTGCAATTCTGAAGATTCAGAATCAGAATGAAGCAGATCAAAGGGAACTGGGGAGGATGGGATATGCTGAAACACTGAGATGAAGAAGGTGGATGTGCTTATTTCAAAGCCAGTTTATTTGGCAGGGCAGGCAGCTTCTGGGAATAATCAAGAGGTACAGCTGGCGGGAGGGGACTCTGGTGCTCAGATGAAGACCAGGTGGCCCCAGCTCTTGACCCCTTGATGAGGCATCAGAAGACGTGGATGGCCCAATTAAATGCTTGGCATGTGGAGAGGAGGTGTAGTCCAGGCATGTTCACAAGGAGAGTTAGGAACAAGAGGCAAACACTGGATTGGGTTCCACAAACCTCTCTGTGCATGCTCAGAGATTCATTCTGGGTGATTTGTACTGGGGAGCAATAAAGAATGTTTTGCAAGGGAAACAATCCATGGATTTTGACTGCTTGAAGGAGGAACCTTGGCTTGTGACAGTGACCACCACCCACCCAACCATTCTATATACCACCACGACAGTGCAGTAGAGACATTTGAGATGCAGGGAGGAAGCAAGCACAGTAGGATGGAAACAAAGAACCCATATACTGAGAAAACAAGCCTCAAGCCATCCTACTATGCCAGTAAACCAGGAGAGAAATAAGCCACTGGTTAACTTTATTTATTTATTTAAAACATTTTTATGCCTCCCCCATCGCAACAAAGCCTCGGGGTGGCTCACAGTATTATTATGAATGAACTAGGTCACTGCCCGGCCACTGTCTCCTTCTGATGACTTTGGACCAGGGTATGCCTAGTTTATTTTCTGTAATGCACATACAGCTTATTCATCACAGCCTAAGTCTTATGTAATGAGGCAGCTGATGGCCTAGGGCTATTGTCCACTCCTTCTAAAGGAAGGTTCCCCTCACAGACAGGTAAAGGAGCGCCGTTCTGTTTGCTGGCAGGATCCATTCTCATAAGAAGTACTGGCCCATATTTACCATATCTGTTTCTCTCATATTATGATGAAAGTATTTCTCAGCCAACTTTCCTTGGATGCACTGCTTATGAAGACATATGGTAGCTTTAAATATTAGCACAACTATAACAGCACAATACTTTGATTTAGTCCCTCTGTTTGAAAATATGTGATTAAGTGCCAGCTCCAGCTGTATATCTGTGCTCAGTATTGCTGCAAACAGCCAACTAAAGCAAACAGGAATGTGTTATCCAACAGGTTTACTCATGGCCTGGAGCAAAAGATGCCATCCATCTATACTTCTGCTGCTTCTTATACAAATGCCATCTGCCTATATGTTTTTGCTAAGTTTGGTGAGCGAATAAAAGGTCATTTTCTTCTTTCTTCAGGCTCTAAGACAGATGTGTCGGATGTGTTCTTTCTTTCTCCAGAATGCTGAGGCTTCCATACTTCACTGGCAGTATCTCTGCTGCTAACAGACTCAGAGCTGCCTGCATAAACAACAGTCCAAGTGACACACAGGCTACTGGACTGGCTTACTTCATACAGTAATTGGAGGCACAGGGTGTCTGAATGCTCCTCCCGATGGGAAGAGAGCAAAACAAATGAGCTTGCCAGGTTGTAGCCTAACCATCTCCCTAGCATGCCAGGTCTGAAGGGTCAGAATTTAATACACACACACCTAATTGTTGGGAGGATTCAGTTCTTCTGTCCATTACCTCAGCTTTCCCCAATTTGCTGTTCTTTGAATATGTTGGACTACATCTCAATTACGCCTCTAGCATGTTCACTGGTCATGTTGGCTAGAGATTATGGGAGTTGTAGTCCGACACAATGGGAGGACAGCAGGCTGGAACAGACAATACTGGGCTAGAAGGACCAATTGTCTGATTCAAAATGAAGCCACTTCCTACATGTAGGATGAGTCTAGTCAATAAGCTAACCTATTTGGGAATAGCAGAACTCCGAGGAAAGGGAAAAGAGCTTGGGGGCAAACACATGTCCCACATATCATGAGGGGGAATGAATACTTCCAATGTACTCAGCCCAGAAGCTCTTGATGGCAGTCCCAAGGAAAGTCTGTAACTAGGGGGTGCAAAAAGAGTTAAGATACAGGACCAGCATCTAGACATGTGGGACACCTGCTGAGGTCCCACCCCTCACTAGTAGCCACTGTCAACTCTTTGCGATTGCTCTGCCTCCTCACTGCTGTAACCCAGTTACTAACCTGCCCCTTGTTCTGTCCCAGAGAAGGGTGGTGATGAGACAGAAGATGCCATTGTGCATTTGCTCACTAGCTCTCTCTGCCATTCCTATTTTGTACATGACACTAAACGATCCAGAGATGAAGCATCTTTGGGCTGTTTAGCCACACCCACTTGCAGGACTGGTTCCATGTTTTTGAGGTTCTTCAGACAAGACCTCCTTAGTGAGCCTACCTTCTCATACTCACCAGCTGCTCTTGCTTGTGCTTCTCTTGCTCATCATTGCTACCACTCAAGCAAGTAGGCAGTGGCAACTACTGTAGCCCTTTTCTTCACCTCCATTGTCTAGCCAGAACAAGAGGCTGGCGGACAGGAAGGTTGAAATGGTGGAGCAACTCCAGGGAGCTTTCATAAGCATGGCCCTGTGTGCACGTGTGCCTAGTGACACCTACCATTGACGCCACCTTTCCCAAGAGCATTGTTCAATGTGTCTGTGAACAACGTATTTGGATTCCAGCTCTGGCTTGCCTCTGTTACCAAAAAGCAGGAGTCTGTGATCTGGACTTCTCTGCACTACTTAGTCATGCCCACTTGCAGTGGAAGCAACCATTTCAGGATAATCCAGTTTTTAAAAACTGGGTTGTTGTTCTGTGTGAACTGAGCCCAAATCACCATTATTGAATGTTGTAAGTAACTCCACCCAGGTCAATTCAAATGGAGGGAAGCTTTACTTAGACATCTCTCATCTGAATAGGATCCACTGTTGTTGTTGTTTTCCCTTTGTTAATCAATGGACGTCATTTCTAAGTACGAGCTGCAGGGTTAGGACCTTTGTGCAAAGGTTATGATAATAAACCCAGCTCTTTCATGAACACGGGCAAAAAGAGGCCTTGGAAACCACCATGGTTTTCTAAACAACGAAATGCAAGTTTACTTTAGTGACAGATCTAGATAAACATACTAAGGCAGCTGTAAAAAGAATTCCCACTGAAACTGCACAGTTTCCACTAACTCCAATAAAGAAACCACAGAGTATTTAGATGCTGCAAAGGATCTTCCTTGAGGGCCCTTCAGAATGTAAGAGAAAGACGGACACATAAAATGCACGAAACCTCACATTTAGTCAAGGAGTTCCATTTAATATTTACTAAATAAATATACTTTCCTTTATCAACTAAGCCTGAAATAGAAAAGATACTCAGGGTGAACACGGATAAGCGAAGCATGCTAATCAGATTCCCTGCATTCAAATCTATTTCTACAATATTGGTGAACTACCGCTATTCCCGAATGATGTTTTCAAGATAGGAATCAGTATGAAAGTTCAAGCTGTGTGGGATAAGTCCCATGTCAGTGCCAGTGCCACTGCTGCCTGTGCTGGTCCAGTAGCGGTGCTCAGCCATTGCAGCATAAACATTCCTTCCTGGTACTAGCTGCTTCTGACACAACTGAGCAAGGTCACCCAGAAGCCAGAGTGCGCCAGGTTCTTTTTTCTTTATTGCCCTGGGAAAATAGAAATTCTCTTCACCACCTTAGCCTCACATATAGCATCATTTACTGAACAGACAAGAAATATCTAAATTAACAGAAAATACCAAATATCTGTTCCCTGCCTCTATTAGCCTATAGCCCACTTAGCACCCCGTTATTTCTGTTCAGCCTATTCCCTGCCCTTGACACAGGCTGGATTTTGTTCAGGTAGGATGCCATCTGCCCAACCAGAATGATGTTCAAGATGCTTCCATTTTCAAAACAAGCACAGGTCCTTGGCCCTATTCCTGCAGTGTGATCTGAACTCTCTTGAACTGTGCACGAGCAAAGGAATGGGCTCCCACAGCAAGTAGTTTTTCACTGTGCCAATTGCTTGCCTTCATGATGGATGACACCACAACATTTGACCGGAGCACGTCAAAAGAAACGTACAGCGTGTGCCTGCAAGTGAGTTAAGGTTGATTGCAGTTTGCCCACACATGCCCACGGCCTCTGTACACAAGTGCATCTTCCCTTCAATGTTTGTTGCAGGAGATGGTGTAGACCCATCACTAACATACATGCTGTGTAATGTGCAAATTACAACGTGAAGTGAACCTAATCCGGATACCTGTTTCCTAGAGCATGGGAAATAGACTTTGCATTGCAAGACCTCACAGAATCCTTATAATAATCTTCAGTGTCTCCAGCTGAGGTCTTTCTGTTTGCAGTCACCAGACACCACCGTCTGGGCATGACTAAGCCATTTCCACACCGGATAAGCCCAAGTGATATTTTTGTTCCCTTCACAATGTGGCCAGAGTTTAATGAGCTAGTGTGAGAGGCAAACAGATAATTAGATACTATAGCCATATACCCTCCTAAATTGCCTGGCCTAATAGGAAAAAGAACAAAAGCAATAATCTTCCTAGCAAACTCAGTAAGCTAAAGAGAAGGGAAGTGAATAGGCAATCCTTGGGAAGAATCCTTCATTTGCTGACCATGACTACATCCTTGTAAGCGATTGAGATTTTGGAACATACATCTTATACAGCAACTGTCATACTAAACTATTGCAAAGCATTTCTGTAAACAAATATCACATTATTTGCCCAAAGGGTGCAGCTTCCTCTGGAATGGAGAGAAATAGCTGGTCATTTCTGCATATCATTGATCCACACTTTTCAGAGCAAGTTAAATCTAATAATATGAATAAGCAATGAAAAGTCAATTTGTACATGACTAAGAGTGTGGTAGAGGTTTTTAACTACTGCTTTTAAGGAAGGAGACCTTGGATAAGGCTGAGGCGTTTAGGGTACTAAACACTGGGTGGGTTCATACTTCATGACAAGCAACCTAGTGTGGTTTCCATGGCATCCAGTGTTTAGTCTGGATGTGTCTGACAATGATTGAGTGGTTTCTGTGCTAACATTGTTTCCTCCTTCCTTGCAAGGTCCTTCCACTGTTGGCACATATCCTATCAGGCACCACACCTGAACTCAATCCCATGTTGAATGGCTAGAACAGCTCCTCCAGGAGCCACTTATCTTTCCAGGGAACTCTGTGGTATACAGTAGAAACCATTATGCTGGGTTCAGATTAGAGAGACCAGGACAAAGTGGAGAAAGCATAGAACAGACCATTGTTTCCTATCATGGTTTCAAAAAAATCAGATGTATATGTTGAAATACCATGACAAGGTTCGGATGACGTAACTGTCCATTCTGTATAAGAAACCACCATGGTGCATTGTGCCATATGAATCTGCTCAGTGTCTAGACTCTAGACACCCAAGGGAAAAGTTGGAGTCCCAGACCCAAACTTGCAGTTAGGCTGAAGCCGGGGGGGGAGCAGCCTCCCTCCATTCCACAGTCAGTGTGGAAAGAAGCATGCCAATTGCACCTTCAAGGTTGGAAAGTGGCCTCAGAGCTGGCACTGAGCTGAAGTGGATGGTAGTGGGCAAGGGTCACACTTCACCAAGATATGAAATATCATGATAAAAACTCAGCCTCTCCTCCTCATGAACGGGTGCAAAAAAGTTAGCCAAAATCAGCCATCTAAATCTTTTGTAGTAGAGGGGAAGCATGTTGCCTCCACACTCTCACACTCCTTCTACCCTTGATAGGATGCTCGTAATCCTCCAAGTTGGGAGGAGCATAGGCAGCCCGAGGGGATCATCCTGCCCTTTGATTAACTGATTAGGTCCATTCTCTAAAAAAGAACTATAGTAAAAGAGAGATTATAAAAGGAGCTCTCTTTTAATTGATTGGTGTGGTGTGGTACATTTAGGATTTGAGCTAGATTTCATTTGAACTGACCCATTAAAATCATGGAGTTAGGAGTTAATCTGGATGCAATACAACAGAGCTGGCAAGTACTGCATTTCCCTTTTCTCTAGGAGGAAATGCCTCCTGTCTGTTGTCTAAAATAAAGTATGCTTTCTACTTCAGAATTGTTATTACTCTTACACAAATTTAACTGATAGCTTAATTAATTTAAACTTGCATTAATGACCAAATACTTCCATTACTTGAGTGACAGTACTAGTTATTAACCCTGCAAACATAGTTTTATAAAACTATGTTTTATAAAAATGCTTGGGAAACATTCATATTTTTCATCACACTACAAGAGTGAAGTAGTTTACCAATTCCAGGATGATTGTGTCAACAGCTGTTTTGGGTGATGCATTTCGTTGGCCTCCAGCCTCACTAGTCACATGCCCCCCATGAAACCATGGATAACATATACCATCCATTTAGGGCAATACTTCATGTATCTGATGAAGTGGGTTATAGCCCACAAATATCTGTCATAATAATTTTTTAGTCTTAAAGGCAGAGCTAAGTAACTTTGCAAGGTCTAGGAGTCTTGTGTTCTTTCTCCACACACACACAGTGCCAAAAACACAATTAAACAAAAATGGTGTGTGTAACAACAGAGCATCAAGAGGACTAAAGTTCACTTGTTTGCAAATTAATTTTGATCTTTCCATTCCAGATGCCATTTTTTAATTTACATGGGAGGGGTTTGGGGTTCTCAAAAGAGATTGCATATGGCCTGCAGGACTGCTCGCCTCTGCTTTAAGACTACTTGTGGCCTTCTAACTGATTTGGCCTACAAATATAGCCAATCGTTCATGCATTAAGGTGCTGCAATCCCCTTTGCTGTTTGGGTACAATAAATTAACAAAGCCTTCTTTCTGGAAATGGCTTGCTCTGTTATTGCACGCTTGTATCCCAACTGTCTTTTCTTGGTTGCTTGGAGTCAGACTTTGTTTCTGGAATCACATGCCTAGAATTGCTTTGCTCGCTACAGTAATATACATTCAAATGTATAATTCCAACATTTATTTTTAAACTGTAAGTTCTTTTTAAAATAGGCTTTAGAATGATGGATTTGCAACAGTATTTCCAGATGTACTATAACCTCATTTGTTTATTTTTGAGGCAATGTTATCATCTACTGACTCACAAATTTCCTGTTATACTTATTTGGCCCTGGGAAACCTTGTATTCATACACCTAATCTTTGAGCCATCCAGTCAAGGGCCAACTAGGACACTTCTTACAGTCTGTCCAAAAAACAGAGGTGGAAACGCTGACATCATCTCACAATGGAGACAGTGAGAACTGAACTACATGTTCAGAACGTCTTTTCGATACAACTGTTCTGGAAATGTACCACATCAAATGTACCATCACAGTACATAGAACCAGTGTGTGTTGGCCAACAGTAGACGTTCTCCTAGGGAATTATTGCAATGGTCTGAAAGATAGGGCAGAGCGCTGGCTACTTTGCTTTCCAGAAATAATATCCTGGTATCAACAACTGGTATATGGCAGCCTTCCCCAACATGGTGTCCTTCAAATGATTTGGACTAGAGCTCCAGTCAGCCACACCCACATGGCCAATGGTCAAAAATCATGGGAGTTGGCCTAGAATACCTGGAGAGCACTAGATCAGAGCAGGATATTTAGTAATGTTTTGACCCCAAAAACAAAGCAATAGAAATCACAATCGATTCACTCATGATGGTCTTTTCCCACTGTGGGCAGGAAAGGAGTAAGGTCAGCTATTTGCTCCAGGCATATGCCCCACTACTATCTCCATATGCAAGCACTCTGAAGATTTAGGACTGTAAGCTGATTCACTGTTACTGCTCATAAGAGAGGCACCAAAAAAGGACAGAAACTAGAAAAGGCACCAAAATAAGAAGAGCTCTACAGATACCATTTAAGGATCCATCTAGTTTTCTGTCCTGTGGCCCACCACAGGCATTTCAGAACCCCACAGTAGTGCAGGAAGGCCATAACTTTCCCAAGCTGTTGTTCTCCAGTAAATGGTACTCAGTGAATCACTTCTTCTGATGTAAATTCACTGAGACAGCACATCTAACAAACATTTATAGATCTTCTCCTTGAGTTTGCATAACTACCTGACAGCAGTGCCCCAAGTAACAACTTGGGGCACTGAATTTCATAATTTAATGTTATGGGAAGTACTTCCTTTTATCCAAATCACTCTTACTTCATCTCCCTAATTTCTATTATTATGGGAGTGGGACCATCTACTTTTAATCAAAACACACCATTTTGTAAACCCCTGTTGGGTCCCCAAGGATTAAAGTAAAGAGGCCCAATTGTTTTAATCTTAATCTTTCCTCATGGAAAAACTGCTCCACCTCATGGGCCATTTTGATTGTCCTTTATAGCGCAAAATAAAAATAAGTGGTCGATTGTGCACCTGAGGTCCTTAGCTTTTGTCCTGACAGATGAAGTTCCTAGCATCTCTTGGAAAGAAAAGCTTGAACCAGTATCCTCATACTGACAACGGGTGATGCATTCTAGATTTTTCTTGAAACACATGAAGAGCTGTCCTAAGTTACTGACAAGCTCTGCATTAGCAGAGACCCATCTACATCTCCTGTGTTCATATTTATTTATTTATAAAATCTGTATGCCGTCCAAATTACTTGCGTCTCTGTTTCCCTGTTTCTATATCCCTGTTTCAGGCTTGCATTCATAATGACTCACATTTCCACCTTCCCAACAAGATGATTATTTCAAAATAATCAACTTTGAAAATAGATTTTAAAATATGCCCTTAGGATACGAATCTATAGCCTATGCTATCCATTGTGGGAGTTGTATTCTAACACATCTAGTGGACACAAGTTTAGCAAAGACTTTTCTAAAGGATTGTTACATGCATCGTAATCACCATGCTTCCTTTTCCTTATGTACAGAAGAATTGCTTGGGACAAGAGAAAAGGAAACAGGACAGGACTGGACAGGACACGGCCAAGGGAAGGGATGGGACGGGAAGAGAAAGGGGGCATTGAAAACTAATTGAATCCATGACTTGGAAATATTTTTTGTCCCAACCAGTGTGTTGATATTTTCCAACAAAATCTGATCCAGGGAAGTAAATCTGAGTGCCCATATAGAGTTTATTTTCAGTGAATTTGGGACAAGAAATACCTCAAGAATTTGATTTTTGCCATTTGAGCACTTCTTTGTTCTACCCAACATTAGCATATCAGAATAAGAAATATTCCATGATATAAGTAAGCAGAATTAAATGCAGGCAGTTCTTCAGTAACTACACATTTGCTTTGCCCTCACTGCCAAATCACAATGTTCCTTCTGTTCTTCTAGACGAGGCAAGATGAACTCAAATCAATCCAGTTAGAAGATATGCTGGGGGCAAACAGCAAGCCATTAGGCTTAGATATGAGGTTCGTGGGGGGATTTAGAAGGGCTTTGAAAAGTGTATCTCTCACTGATTGATACTTTGACATGGTTCTTTTCATTCTCTGTTTAAACGCTGTGCTTAAGAAAGTGTCTCTGGAATGCAACTGGGAATACATTGGCTAAAACAGATAAGAAGGGCCAGCAAAAATGACATGTGATCAATGTGCTTTTATGATTCATAATTATGCAAATAATTCTTTAAATGGAGGAAAGTGATATATTGGCTTTAAAATTTATGGACTTGCAAGAGGACCTAAAAGATGGCTACATTGTGTGGAGAAGAAAATGGTTCAGTGTCCAAGTCACTGTTTTTTAAACACCTGGACTCAGCTATGATAGCACTGGGGCCATGTTTCTATGGTGTGATCTTTTACTGCTTGAAAACATGGAGAAAGAAGCAAACATGTAGATGGGGAAAATTATATTGGTTCTCCCCATCTGATTTCCTTGGGCTTAGGAGACAAGGTGACAATTGGATGAAATTACCTGAGCATATGGACCTCGAGTGGTCTAGACACAGCATAAGGAAGTGGTTCCCACACCACTATGGATGTTTGTCAAGAGTGTCCAGGTCAAGTGGATTAATGATAAGGGGAGGAACAGGGCTCCAAAAAAAAAAAAAAAAAGCAGGATTGAGGAGGGGGAGAAGGAGGTCATTATTTCAGTAGCCCAGAGCTAACACTCATACATTTGATGAGTGAAAAATAAGAAGGTATGAGAATAGATCAAGAGGAATCTGTAGTTCTCCCAACATTTCTCATTATTCACTCTGCTGGCCAGGACTGAGGGGAGCTGAAGGCCAAAATGTCTGGAGGGACACAAGTTCTCCAATTATGGAAGAGATACAGTTGTTGGGTGGTCTCTGTGCCCTGTGAATTTCAGCAGCTAACATTTCCTTCTTCAGCAGTGGACCAAAATCAAACAAAAAACCTTTGTCTCCAAATGGAGAGTATTTAGAAAAATATGAATCATTCAATTAGATACTCTGGAAAGTGCACAGCTTTGTAATATGACACCAGTCTTGGGATGAACCACACAACACCCCTCTCAGCCCGAGGGCTGCAACTTTCTATCCCCATCACCCATACAAGTACACACATGGGTAGGACAGGGAAATCCTTCGAACGATATAGATGGAGATGCAGGAGGGGCTGGTCCGACAGTTTTACTGTGCGTTAATCAGCCTCTCCTATTTTGGTTTCATTATACTAGAATGAGAGAATAAGTTGGTTCTGGCAGGGAAACATTCTTTCGATCTGCATATCACAATTAAGTGTGCAAGGATAGTACCTCATTGCAGTGTGCCGCTCCGCAGGTGAACTGTGTGTCAAGATCAAACTGAAGAGAAACAAGCTTGCACTGCATCTCGCCGCTGAGCTGCCCTCATAAATCAGAATCACGCTCACCTTGCCTGATGGCTTCCCAAAGTCAAGAGCGAAGAAGGAACATGCTGAACCTGATTTATTATTTGGAAGACTGCCAGTTTGCCATGGGCTTCCAGTGTCCAGCAAGCGTAAGGGGAGAAGAGGCTAGTTTTCTTTCTCTGCAATTATCATAATGCCTCACCACCAATTAACTTATCAGAAATGTTGCTTCATTTAATCATCTCTGTTGTACTTGTTTTCTGGAACTGCATTCTGTTGCCTGAAGCACAGCAACTTCTAGTTCTTTGTGTACACATCTAATGATTTCTTTTTCCCCCTGCAGCAACAACTTCCACTACTCATCTGTATAGAAAAATACAAAACACAACACAACATAAATACTTTGCAGGTGGAAGTGATGCAGAGGCAAGCTCATTTCCCTCCTCCTCTTGCCCTGCAGCTCAGCTAGGTGGCTAATTTGGCCATCTAGCTGCAGTGTTTCAGATGGGGAGCAAAGGAAGCTGGATACACCTAATCCCAGTGGCTTCGGTCTCCTTCCTTCCCTGCCCCCTTCCCACAAAGAAGTTGCCTCTCTGGCCTTGAAAAGGCAGTTGGCGCAGGTCTTCCTGGAGTGCAGATCATCAGTCCAGAGTTGAAGTTCTGTTTCTGGCCTCGTATCATTTGAATAGTGTATGATCCCACAGACACTGGCTAGTGGCCATAGGACTGTTCTGTCTATAGCTAACAAATATGCAGTGGAGGAAGAATTCAGAGAAATGCATACTCGGTATTTTTTGTTTTCCTTAGAGTAGACATGCTAAGGTCATCTGCTGGAGTGCTGGGCTAAATGATGGCTCCTCCTTGCTCTGGCAAATGAGTAAGACCATCATAGTGCACTTACATTTCCCTGATTTTTTTTATTTCACCCTGAAATATTGTCATCTAGAACACATTGGAAATATTTAACACATAAATAAAACATTGCTTTGGCAGATTAGCACAGAGGAAGTCAGAGAATGAAGAAAATAATGATGCAGAGGTGGATAGTTCTTTTCTTGCCTTTGGTGAGTTTCCTTCTTCACATGAGTGGCTCCAATGGGAACACTTCTTTGTAAGGTAAGACTGCATTTTTGATTAAAGAGAAATATGATGATTGTATTTCAGCTGGCTGAAGATTTTTGATTAAAACTAATTGCATTTTACAAAAGCAATCAATGATATCAGAAGAAAACACTACTGAGTTCAGTGGAGCTTACTCCCAAGTAACTATGCATAGCATTGCAGTCAGGCCCTGCAGACTTTGAGGTGGAGGTACTTCTTTGTTCTTAATGCCTATGTTTTACAATGGCACTTTTAACAAGCCTGCCATCCCCTTTAAATACAAATAACAGACAAGTAGGACATAAAACATTTTATTTATTTGTTTGTTTGTTTAAGTTATTTGTATGCCGTCCTTTGCAAGATCCTCAGGACGGCTTACACAAATAAAATACATCCTGGAGGCTTAACCATGGCTTCTCCTTGGAGAACATGGCTTGGGGGACTGTCATGATTCACTCTGGCACTGCAAAATTTTCCAGTGCACACAAAAGTAGTACATTTAAGCAAACCCCACCAGGATTTTTTGTTGTGGGCAGGTGGGGGAACCAGGAAACCAAGAAAGTGTATGACAACCTTCTCCACCCAACCATCCCTGGGCATGTTACCCATGATTTCATAGTTAGTGGCACCACAATCTAAGTCTTTGTCCAGAAAGCAAGAATTTAGACCCTCCTAGTGCACTTTCTGGCTGAGTGCCTCATCTTCCTGAATGTAACCAGGAACCAGAGCCTGCAGATTCATACCATGTTTCCCCCACTGCCTCTTAGCCAAGAAAGTTCAGTTTACGGGGCCTGAGAAAAAGAGGAATCACTGTGCTGTGCTGATGTTGCTAGGCAACCCAAGCAATCATCACCAAATACCCAGCACTTAATTTCGAAAATGTAGAGGCACTGGAGTTCAAACTTTCCTGGATGCCTCTTCCCCAGTTCTAGAAATGTAAGAACTACTTGAAGCTGCACAGCAAGAGAGAGAAGGCATTCTGCATATGCTTCAAGGATCTCTTGTATTGTTAAACAAAATTTTGTCCCTATAGCATAATCAAGAGCATTAAAACGAGTCAGGACTGACTGTTGACTCACAGAGGGTCAATGCTGAGGTTGCAGATGTTGAGCAGAAGGATTCTCTTCCTCTTCCAAGCCCAGCAACAAATGGAGGCAGAATGTCCAGGGCAGTGAGGTTGAGTGATGCTAGGGCAGGCTCAGGTCTCAGAGAGCATGAAAATCCAGGCTTCTGTCCAAGGCAGTGCTCACATTACAGAGAAACAGGTACAGGGGACTCTAATGAAATGCAGCCAAACCCATGTTATCTAAACTATCTCTTCCCTGTAGCCTTCTAAAAGAGTTGCTAATGGGCATTGCAAAAGGAAAGAGGTCCGGGGTTGCTGCTCTCCCACCTATAATCTAAACACTCTGGGGCGATTTGTTTATCAGGCCCAGTTATGGACATAATCCAGAGAATCCTGTGCTCCTAGCAAGTGGGGATTCTGATTCACATGTCCCAAACAGCAGCCTGCCTCCAACCTGATTACAGATACATCTTTCATTTCTGCCTTTCATTTTTACAGCTCTCTGGGGGTGTTCATAAAAATGACAACCCACAGATCCAAGATAATACAAACATGATCCAAAATCTTTAACAGACAAAAATTGGAAAACCATTGAAAATAGCTAAAGCAGTTCCAGTAAGACACCGGCATGAGGTAAAGCATCTGATATAACTCATATATGTTGCCAGGTACCTGGGATCAATGTCTTAACCTGACACCAAAATATGAGAATATTGGTGCCAAGCAGACCTCAGTGAGGAGAGCATTCCACAACTGGAGCCTACCACAGAGAAGGCCCTAAACTTTGTTGACTTCTCTAAGCTTCCTTCAGATAATGATCACATGTCTGGGAAGGTTCAGATATAGTAGGTTTGAAAACAGTGTTTGGTATTGTTTGAGGACAATGTGTCTGTGTGCTGTTTAAAGGAAATGTCAACCATCCTGCTAAAGCCCTTAGCTGTACCTTGAGCTCTCTGGATTTCAGCCAATATCTGAGAAATCACATTACAATCATGCATAAGCACCCGCAAAGCCAATTTTCCTGAAAACCTAAGCAGCCAGATGAACAAGATGACTTAGTAACTTATATCTGTTCCATCTCTCTCTTTTTTCCTCTCACACATATGATAATCTTTTTTCCCTAGTTCCCACTGGGTAATAACAATATCCAAACAGCTGAGCTTCCTTGCTGCTCCAGCCAAAGTTAGTTCCGCCCACCTTTTCTTTCAAGAGACTTAAGAATTACAGCAAATGGGGTTAATTTTCATGCTGTCCCTTTCAAGCTGCAATCATTCACAGCTCATTTTCCATCCTCCTGCTTCGCCCTTTGGAACGACTGCTTTCACAAACCCAGACGTAATTTTTTAAAGCTACCTTTGCCCTGTTGAAGTAGTACCTCCAGGATACTGTTAAAATAAAACTAATATTTAAAACTACACTTTAATCGTCTTGTTAAATGAACGAGAACATTGTATAAGCTTAGCGGGAGGGGAAAATGGAAACGCAAGGCTAGGGGGGAAAACATGGGCAAAAAAGAGCTTTGATCCAATGGAGGATTCATGTTCAGCTGGCATAATCAGAACCATATGCAGAAACTACAGGATTTTCAGCTGCTCTTTAATTAAATAGCATAAAAACGACCTGACATCACTTTGTATACAGGGGCACTTTGCATAAGTGCTTAACACTAGGATAATTGGCATTATGGAAAGGCCTCTGCTATTAAAACAAAAATGCCCCAGTTCCTAAGCAACACTGATCTAGTTTATGTAAAGTTCTGTAGGCCACTTTCTCAAAGAAGGGCATGCACTTTGCAAAGCAAATGGGAGAAAAGATAAGCAGACATATGTTGAGCTAGCTATACAGACCTTGAGAGCAAGAGATAAATAGGAGCCATTCAGAGGCAAGTGAGATTCAGACAATTTCCCAAATGTTTCTGCTTTCTATTTTGCCTGTTTCTTCAACAACATTTCTTTCAAATTGATAGCAAGGTTGGCTAATAGGGTGCTTCCAGATGAAGCATTTGTTATGAAACCGCCTTGCCCTATTTCTGGAATTTTGCGGGGTGATCCAAAGAACATTGTCTAACCCTGCAGTGATTCTACACATCACATTTTCTGTCTTTTTTCTTACCACAGAAAATCCATTAAGAAGGGAAAGACAGAAGAGTTGCACAAGATCTTTTGAATGGTAGCGCTAGGAGGCACCACATGTCTGGAAGCATTGTCTGTCTGAATGAGCAACACTTAAACCTGAAATTCCACACTGGGAAACTTGTAGTGTTCCAGGGTACTTTGTGGCATGAACTGCCCCCCACCCCACAGTCAAGATCCCCCCTTCCATTGAAGAGGAGGCAGGGGATTTAATTTCACCTTCCTTCCAGTAATCTTGATCCAGGTTGCTGAGAATGGTACAAAGTTAAAGCCTTCCCACCACCACATCTCAGCATCAACCAATAATAACCCACTCGTTCTTTAACCCAGGAATGCTTCTTCCATACCTGTCTTGCCTATGTAATTTCAGCCCTAAACCAGGAGGCTTTAACCTCTTTCTACACAAGGGCTTAATTCAATTTCAGAGAAGCTTTTATGGGGTCACATCCCAGTGACAGGCAGGGCCAGATGCAAAAGGGGTGGGAACAAAATACCAAAAGTATCCCTATAAAGCCCTAAACGGCTTGGGTCCTGGTTACCTGAAGGAGCGCTTGCATCCATATATGCCCGGCCGCCCCTTGAGATCGGCGGGGGAGGCCCTTCTCCGGGAACCCTCCATGAAAGAAATTAGGAGGGTGGGTACTCGGAGGAGAGCTTTCTCTGCGGTGGCGCCTAAGTTATGGAACGCGCTCCCCAGAGAGGTCCACCTGGCGCCGTCGTTATTTGTTTTTCGGCGCCAGGCAAAGACCTTTTTATTCAAGCGGCATTTTAACTGTTAACATTATTGGTTTTATCTGGCCAGGGCGGCTTATTTTATACTGTGCTACTGTATTTTAATTTTATATTTATATTTTAATTTATATTATAATTATTTTAATTTATTGATGTGAGCCGCCCCGAGGCTTCGGCGAATGGGGCGGCATAAAAATGTTTTAATAAATAAATAAATAAATAAATAAATCTATTTTAGCTTAAAGCTTACTGCAAGTAACTACATTTCAGTAGAGGCATTTCAACCTTACAGAACAGAAAGTTTGCTTTCCTGCAAAAGCCAGGAAATCACTAAATGAGTGGCAGTTGGAAAAGGGGGTATGACTGCTGGGGAATCCCAAAAGGACAAATTTGGACTGTAAGGCTGCAGCATGAGGGCCTTTTTCAAGACTTCTTAGCTGTTACAAGTTCTTGTCTTTAAACAAGATCTTGCACATTGTTTAAAGAAAGGATTGTATTTTCACCCATATTGCTATAACAACTTGTCGTATGTTCAGGTTAATATATTTTCTTCTTAGTTTAGTCCTGCATAGTTCTGGAAATTAAGTAAGCTTAATGATTGTAGAATTCAGATAGTGCTATAAAACATGGCACCAAATGTTAGCAAGACAAAACAAATATAGAAAACCCTAAGGCTCTCTCACACTTGCTTGCTCTATGTATATATGTATGCATGCATTTAACTGCTGCAATGGGACTTCCATTTAACAAAAAAAATCTACTTGTGGCATTTCTTCAGCTTCTCCCTTTATTTGAACTACACCATCCATCCCAGCAGCAACCAGCAAAGACTAGGGATATGTGAGGACTCCATTTTATGGGTAGGAATCCACTGGATTTCTTGGGCTTAGCCCTCTGGACTCTGGTCTATCTTGTAGTGATCCTGAGACCAGGTTCCTGGTGTACACACCCAGCATCCACAGGACATTCACCAGGAATGGAGCCCCACTTGCTGCACAAGCAGTGACCCTCGACAGTGGGGGGTGGGGAGGCATGAGGGTTGTGATTCAATGGACATCTGCCTTCCTCCAGTTGGGTTTCAAGTTCTGAAGTGCACGATTACTGCCCTTCCCAGTTCTCCAGATTCATAGTATGCGGAAGTATGCAAGTTCATATTAAAAGAAAAATAATTCTTAAAACTAGCCAAAGACAGTATGGCAAAGATCTGAGAGTGCCTTGGATGCATGTTATTGAAATGTAAGATGGGGGTGGGAGGAAAATAGTTTTGTAGATGGAATGGGAAGGAATTGGTCTGTTCAAGGCCCTAAAATCTTATAGCAGTGAAGGGGGGTTAAGACTTGGGGATGTCATGAGGTTAACATTCTCTGCTCTCCACATGGCTTGCCCACTATAAAAAACTCATGCAGAGGAGGCTGCTTACCTGAGCAACCTTCAGGAGGAAGGATCCTCATGTGATATGCTCACATTCAGGAACAAGGAAAGGGAAAGGATACATCTTCCTTTTTCCTATCACACACTACTGGTTCAGAATAAAATGCTCACTTTCAGCCCTGGCAAATGGAAACTTGAGATTGCTTGCATTACAGGAATGCAAGAAATGGGGAAAAGTATAACATGCCCAGGAACATGTCCTCTTAGGGTGCAATCCTGTGCATGTTTAGATAAGAAAAAGTCATACAACACCCAGCATTCTCCAGCCAACATGGGGAATAGGTGTATAGATCACATCCTCAGGGTCTTGGGATCTCAATGTAATGTTTTGAAATATGTTCCACTTTAAGACTACTACTTCAGTCCAAGTTATGTGCAATGGCAGGTGGCACATATCAGAAATTGACACTATGAAAGGAAATAGTCTTCTACTCCTGCATTCCTAACCCTGGGCTTCCTTTGAAGTTTATTGCAAAACTGCCCATGACACTTGTCTTCTTCAACAAACTTCACTAAAAAACAAAAATAAAAAGGGGAGGGCTGAGGAACTATACCAGAAGGCTGAACTATCATGGATGTATGCTTTGCTCTGTTCTGTTGTAAGAAGTGGTATGTCAGAAATGATCTTTTAAACAATTGAGTGGTATTTCTTGGAAGGGGGGCCTTCCTTTGTCAGATCTACTTCAATGGCATTGCCAAAAAAGAAAGAACAAAAGTGAACACATTTGCAAAATGTGGCACATGCTAACTTGTGTGTGTGTGTGTACATTTAACACAAATTACTATAGTTTAAATTGAAATACAGTTCAGCATAATGGGGAAGACTATGACTGGGTGACCAGTGTGACAGTTCACTCTGTTGTCTGGGTGTGGGTACCTTCAAGACTCTTCCCTGATGTCCCTTCCTAAAGTTCTTTATCAACAGTGTGGACCTGGACTGGACAACCCTTCAAATACATAGATGAATGGAGGTCTTTTGTAAAGGACACAGGGCAACTCTAGTGCCATTTAAACATATGTAATGGGAAATCTGAAATGAGTAGCAGTGCAACTTCTGGACACATTGCCCATCACTGTTCTAGATTCTAGCAATGCAGTGAGCCTAGTGTTATATCAGCTTAATTTACTCCATAAATGGAATATGCAGATGATGAGCTCTCTAGCTAATTAGAGACAACATGTGGGACTTAACTGGTGTCCAAATGGGATTATCTACTTCCATGGTCCTGAGCACCACCACAAAATGCACATGCTACAGATAAAAGCTTTATCCTGCAGCAATCTGCCATCTTCATTTCCTAAAAATAAATGGGTTCAGACAGTATAACCCAAACTCAAAAGCTGACTGTGGGTTGTCACTGAACTGAAGGTTATCATGTTGTCTGAAATCAGTGTTGGATCACGGTGAACAAGTCACAGTTTGCAACTCAACAACAAACCAAGGATTCTTTTCATGGGTAATTTGTGGTTAACAGGCCATGGCTTGGTAGTGCAGCTGTTTTTGGATAACAGAATAACCCATATTTCAATAGCAACCCACAATTCAATCACAATCCACACTGAATCGTTGAGTGTGGGTCCCTGGATTGTTTGACTTAGTCAATGTCTCTGACCACTATGTGGGGCCTGGTGAAATCCATGTGAAAGAATATGGGAGCAACTGGAGGCCTGGCTTTGCTTTTCTGTAACTTTTTAAGGCAAAACAAATTAAAAACAAATGTATGAGGCTAAAGAACTTTGGTGGGTGCCAAAAAGGTGTATTAGGGTGCATGATACTAGAGTGATAAATATGAGAGGCTTTGTCAACTCTATCTTTGGGAAATATTTTACAACTACCTGTGAAAATGATGCAGGACTTATAAGACACCTTTTTTCCTGAAGCTATAGACTTCAGGCTTTACACTCCCCTTAGTTTTTACTGCTTCCACTTTGGTGGTCTGGTTAATTTTCCTTTCTAATCCAACAGTATGTAAACCAACTGCCTGAAGTCTTAACAGTCTTGTATGAAAAATATTGACCACTAGGGGGATTGCATGCAAAAACTTTATTAGAAAAAGATAAATCATAGTTAAAAATTATTCTAAAATATGTCAAATCTTCCTGCCTTTGTAATTTCCTCCTCCACCTCCTTTTGAAGTAGACAGAAGAGTAACTGGAGTTTAACAAGATGAAGTCATAGTCTTCTTCAAGATTGATCAGATGGTCAGATATCATCAAAGAGGTCTTCAGGATCACTGGAGTTTCTTTCTCTCTCTGGGAGCATCCCTTTTGCCTCCAAAGGCATCCCTTTTGATGGCAATCCACTGTCAGATGATTTTGGTGAAGCAGAATCAAGTCTAGAAATTTAAAGCACATGTTGAAATAAATTTATGTTGATTACTTTGAAGAAAACTATATACAGAGACAAAAGGAAAGTTCATCTTTTGGAGACTACATTCAGGCTTGAGAAAGAAAGAATGCCTTATAGATGTCGCTTACTCCTCTGACCAAACCAGTAATGAATTACTCCCATAGCGATAGCTGACTTGTCACTTTTATATTTAATCTGATTCTCCCCTCTCTTGTTGTGAGTCAACATGACAATCCAGCCTGGGATGCCAACATGAAGAACTAAGGAGAAGCTAGTAAGTAGATGGAAAAGACAGCTAAGCAGCATGGCATAGCATTTAGTTGCCTGGACTTTTTATTACTTTTCTTGCATGTGATTTATAGCTATATTCTAATATTTTGACATGTACGGATAAATTCCTACATTTCAAGTTCTTGGCTTTACCTTCTGTGCCTGCCAATATTTGATATATTTCTTTTAAAAAATACTTGCAGATGTCAAAAAGCCATTTCATTTTTCCAGTTTATAGTGTTCATAAGGGCCTATTTAATCACATTTAAAAGTCCTGAGGAACATTTTTTCAAGTTTCCCAATGTCTTTAGTCATCATTGCTGTTGCTTTTTTAATATTAGAAACATTTTAAAAAATCTTAAGCATAATACATTCACTAGGAACTGGTATTGGACTTGCATTGATACCGACCGTGTCATTTACCAATTAAAGAACAACTTGTACAAAACAGGGGCTCTGTGAGACACTCTACTCATGCAAAGCTCCAAACCTTCTTCCAAAAAACAAACAAGCAAACAAAAGCCTTATTCACATGCTCATTTAATGTTTGAAAGGGAAAAGGAACCATGCCAGCTAGCTGCAGCTCCAACATCAGTGCAAACATCAGGCTCCACACCCAACCACCATAGGTTCAAAAGAGCTGCTACACATGTACATTTTCATGTAAAACAGTGGCTTCCATGAAGTCATGAACTTCCATAGCCCTCAACAATAAATATATAGTGCAGTAATTTGATCAACACATTTTGCAAAGATCTAAAGGTATCACAATGTACATACTGAAGAAATAGGCAAACCGTATCTTTGCTATAGCTATTTATTACTGTTTTGCTTTTGTACATTTCTATATGAGCTTCCATGCTTTGTCCCAGCTCCTGCCAACCTTGCAGTTCGAAAGCATACGAATGCAAGTAGATAAAAAGATACCACTTTGGCAGGAAGGTAACAGCATTCCGTGCACTTCGGTGTTTAGTCATGCTGGCCACGTGACCACGGAGATTGTCTGTGGACAAACGCTGGCTCCCTCAGCTAGGAAACGGAGATGAGCGCTACTCCCTAGAGTCAGACATGACTGGACTTTAATGTCATGGGGAAACCTTTACCTTCATATTTCCATATTTCAATGAGTCAATAACACTTGTCTAGGAGCTTTGCTAAGCAGAATGATTTTCCATGTCAGGGACGTTCAATTGATTAAAAAAAATCTTAATTCCATTGCCTTTCCACTGATTCTTACAGCTATCTGAAATGTGTTGCAATCCATCATTATATTGCATAATATTGAAACTAAATTTTTAGTCAGCGGTCTGTTTGATATATCAACACAAGCTAAGGTTTCAAAGAATCCCAATTTATTATGACTAAGTGTGTTGGTATACACTGTCTGGTTCTGATAAGCCAGGATTTCCAGGCTCAGTGAGATATGCATACTGGCCCTCCAGTATTTTTTCAGCATGGTGGTACTTCATCTAATTCCATATTAGAACTTAACTTCTGCAAGAGAAATAATTAAACTTGAAAATATTTATAACAGTTCGTGATCAATCTGAAATCATTTTCTTATTTCATCGCTATTTTGTACATATTAAAGAATTGTACACAATTAACTGTTCAACACAAGCTATGCTGCCTTTTCCATGTCAATGAATCATTCAGGGGAAAGCTAGATATAACTCTTGACACAAAATTTCTCAGGGGCTGTTGGAGGCGCAAGAGAGGAAACTATTAGAAATCATATTGCTGAAGGGAAGAGGCAGAATTATACTTCCACAAGATAGTATTACTACTACTCCTCCTTATTACATTGCATTTATATTCTTTTTTACGCTTTTGAGGAACCCAAGGCGGCTCGCATACCTTAATTTTATTATTACAACAACACTATCAGATAGGCTAGGTGGAGAGTAAATGATTGGCCCAAAGTCACCCAGTGAGCTCCATGACCAAGTGGGGGCTAGAACCCAGATCTTTCGAGTCCCTAGTCCAACACTCTACCCACCACAACATACTGGTTCGCAATATCAATTGACAGTGCTAACTAGGATAAGGGCCTTTTCAGCAGTTGTACCCAGTCTTTGGAACATGTTCCCCAAGGAGGCGTACCTGGTACCATCCTTGTCTTCTTTTTGGCACAAGATGAAGACCATTTTATTCAAATAGGTTATTAATTAATAATAATTAATCATTAATTTAATTTTTATTAAATTAGTAATTTTGATAATATCAATAGCATTAATTTATTAATTAATTTATCATTTGTAATTAATAAATAATTTATTATTAAATGTGATAAATATCAATAGAGATAAGTCTATTTATGTGGCAGTTCCACCTCATGGAGGATACTACATGCATCAAGGATGAACCAAAACTACCCTCTAGTACACTGTTTCCTTATATCAAAGTTCTATGACTTCTTTTCCAACATGTCTTATTTGTTCAAGACTATAGTGTACAGTTGCTTTTCAGAAGATAATATTACATGATAAAGCTAAATGTGAAAAGAAGTAGGAATCTGCAGCTTGCATCAATTCCCACTGACTTTTTAGAAGTCAACGGAGTTGTGCCATATGTGGAGTTAATAGGTAAGGTAATAAATCTACTCCCAGGACTCAGAGATATGCCTGCCTTAGAACCTCAGCACAGTTTAACAACTTCAAATATATAAATAAAAAATTAACTCTCTCTATGACTTGTGCCAACTGATCTGGGACATGATCTGAAAGAGGGGTAACAACGTTGTTAGGCATTTGTTTTCTCAGCTGAAAATGAACCACACAAAACTGGAAAAGCAGATGTGAGACATCTCAATAGAGAAAGCAAAGCACCCACCGATGATTTTGGGTGACAGAGAGTCTATTCTAATAATGACAAGAATGAGGTGATGTGACAGATAAAGTAACTTAAATACTCTTACATGCACACAAACGCCATAATTGCTATACAAATTTGAAGCATTTGAAGCTTTTAGGACATCTAGCCAAAAGTCAGATATATACAAACATCTCTGAATAAAGCAGACATGCCATATGCCACTGTTAATAAGACAGGGAATAGCCATTTGCCTTTCTTTTAAATAATTTCAGATTAGAGGCAAAGTTTGCCAAGACTTGCATATGTGTAGAATTCTTGCTTTTTACCATGCTGGCACATCCATCATGACACAGTTTGTGTTGACACATTTACTGGGGCTTTGTTCTCAAATTTTCAATATGGGATTTGAAGGAATATAAGTTGCAGTATGGTCCATGTATTATGAAATATTTTCCTAGAAAGTCTAACAACTATACTGGAAAACTATTTGGACTTGGTTATGTTCTCTGCTCCATTTAAATTTATTATTAATCAATCTCCTCTCTGTATGAGAACGATGTGTAACTATCTCACTGGAAAGTTCCTATTTCTTGTGGTCTTTGCAGATGCAGTGGGGTTCCTTCGCTTCCCATTGCCCTGCACAATAACACATTCCACACACTTATTCATGGGGTAGCTCCTGATTAGAGAAGCTACCAGTATAAAACATTTACTTACCAGGGTATATAACTAAAAAATGCCCTGCCCATCAGCAGGTATCACACCCAAAATGATAAACATTCTTATACTTCAACCTGCACTTACCTGTTTAGGACTATGGCTAAAATAAAACTAGTTTCATTTTTGTTATCAACGTATCTTCCACATTTTTCTTTTCTAGTCTCTTCAAAATCATCACCAGCTTTACGTTGTGGAAAGGTTGGTTGAAATGCTGGACCCAAAGGCAATGTTGCTGGGCAAGAATGGAGCTGATGTAAGCCACATGGGCAATGGGATGAAGGGAGTTAGGAGGAGCATGAAACTGCATAGGTATGTAACAAGGGCTGTGTGTGTGTGCATGTGGGGAAGTGATCTTTTGTTCAGTTTGGTCAGGAAGTCTCCATGAACTGGGTCTTTGCCTAGTTCAGGGCCAGCACAGCTTTCTAGTTCTCAAGACTCCCAAGTTTCCCTAGACTCAGTTCTTGTGTACAGCTGCCTGGAGCCTTTCAAGAAAAAAAGAAAGACAAGGCACTGCTCTTTCTGATTAGTGTTCTGTGACCTAAGCTTACATACACACATATGACCTAAACTATTATAACATATTTACATGATATTATATATTATACTGCTGAGCCTCAAAGTTCAGTATGGAAATAAAAACCCCACCCCCCACCCAACAAGGCACGATGTGGATGTTTGTATTCCTGACTAGGATGAGGCTCTCTAAATATATGTGGCTACATGGGAGAATAGGTAGCAATGGGATGCTAGAAGGAGAGACTATTTGCTTATCTGGCCTTTCTGTAATGCCATATTCAAAGCATCTACTAGTCAAGAAGGGAGTAAGAACTACTTCTCTAGCATAAGCTTTTGGAAAAATTAAAATCTACACCTGCATTAATGCAACAGGTGAAATGCACTTGGACTTTCCCCACAAACAAGTTCTAAAGTCAATAATTCATCAAAGTACATGGGTGAGTTCCAAACTGAAGGCTTCATACTGGCCACATATTCTGCTATGTGCAATGGTGGCATTAAATTTAACACTGGAGTTCAATTTAAAACACTACATTCGTGGCAATATACTTGGATGCAGCTAGGGCATTATTTTTAAATGATAGATGTTACTACATGAATTAGTTTCACTCATTAATACATATTGCCCTAGGTGAGCAAAAATGTCCGCCTGCTGCCCGTAAACAGAATGTAAAAAGAAAAAGCGGAACACCACCAAGTGTTTGAATATTTCAAGCTTAACACTTAATTCAGCTCTTTACTAACTCACATTGCTCAATGACATAATAATGTGGAAACTTCTGTATTCACTGGCTTGTCTCCAGTAATGCCCATCCACTAGCAGATATGGGAAGTACAGAGGAAGAGAAAGTCCATGAATGGCAGTCCATGTTGGGTGTAGCCTCTTATTATTACATTAGGAAAATTAACATAATGGTATATAGGTCATTCTAAGTAGTTAAACTCATTGCTCTTGCTTATCAACAAATTCAGGCTTGGAGAATTAAAGACATACATCATAAAATATTCTACGGGCTTGAGGTGTGTTAACAAGAGACATACGTTCTTGTGGTTCATTTACACTTAAGCTCATTCCTACATAAAGAAATTCGACCACACATCTTGACTGAGAAATACTTTTGCAGCCACTGTCCCAGTAGGGAGGGGAAAAAGGGATCTGATTACTTAGTCATAACCACAAAAGTATACACAGCACAAACGGTTTGGTTTGCCTAGCTATTTTGACAAGAGCCTTTACAAACCTAAGACATTGCAAAGTATTCACTAATATTGCAAGAGTGGCTTTTCTACTTAGTTTCTGATTATATTTAGAATGATTTGCTGTTGGGCTATTTTTTCCATGGTAGCAAATCTGCAAAAGCTAATCATCTGGACCAAACTCAAAATCCTGTTGCCCTCTTGAACAGGGAAAAAGAGAGAGGCTGCCTATGATACCATACAGAAAAGGTTCAAATGTTGGACTGAGACTTGGTAAACCAAGTGTTAGTCCCCACTCAGTCGTGAAGCTCATTGGTGACTTTGGATCAGTCATGGACTCTCAGCCTAATCAATCTCACAAGGTTGTTGTTGTGAGGATAAAATTGAGAGAAGGAGAAACTTGCAAGTGGTCTTGGATTCATTGCAAAGAACAAAGACAGGGTAGTAAATGTATTAACAACAACATCATCATCTAATGTCATCAATATCACCAAAAGCTAGAGTTTAGGAGCAAAATTAAATGTGAACATTTTCTAATATATAAGAATCAGGAAGAGGGAAAAAGATCTGTTTGGTTTGTACTGTATTTATATACTTCCTAAACTTTATCTAAATTGAAACAGTCTATCCTGTGAAAGTGACACTTTACCAAATGTGTCTATTTGTGTGTGTGTGTGGGGGGGGGGGGCAAAATCCATGCAAAAATGAGTATGAGTCAAAATAACATGCATTACATTACATCATTCAGGAAAATGCTTTAAATATACATAATAGGCTAAGTTGAATACAAAAGGCAATTGAGAAGAAATGCACATAAAATACTTAATGCAAGCCTTTTAAAAATCCTTTATTTTATTTAGTGTATTTATATCCTGCCTTTTCCCTGCAGTGACCTTGAAGTGGCTTACAGAAACCTTCTCCTCTCCATTTTATCCACACAGCAATTCTGCAAGACAGTCTAGGCTGAGAGTCAGTGGCTGGCCCAAAATCACCCAATGAATTTCATGACTGAGTGTGGACTAGAACATGAATCTCCTTAGTCCCAGTCCAGCACTCTTAGCTATTACACTACATTTGCTTTCTCTGGTGTGCAAACTGGATGAACCAAATCTGGAATCCAGAAAAATGAGAAACCAAAATTGACAGATTTGTCCTTCTCTAATCAAGATATCACTATTGCTCAGCTGTCTGTCAGCACAGACTGTTAAACTAAAAGTTTTATATTATGTTTTATCATGCTTAATTGTTGTGAACCACCCAGGGGATTTGAGCTATTAGGCATATTAGTGAAGAAATGTGGTGGGCATTTGGACTTACGGTTGACAGCTCAGTGAAAGTTTGATTCAGTGTGCAGCTGTGGTAAAAAGCAAGCTCCATGTGAGGCATCATTTGGAAAGAATCAGAAAATACAACTGCCAAGATTGTACTCCCTTTATACACATTTCTGGTGCAACTGCACTTAGAATATTGTGCACAGTTCTGGTTTCCACATCTGAAAAAGGACACTATTGAGTTGGAAAAAATGCAGAGAAAGGCAATTCAAATAATGAAAGGATTGGAGCAACTCCTCTATAAAGAACAGTTATAATCTAAAGGACTGTCCGCACCTATATATACCTACCTGCCCCCTTAGATCAGCTCAGGAGGCCCTTCTACAAGAACCACCTCTCAGGGAGATGAGAAGGGTGGCAAACTAGGCAAAGGGCCTTTTCTAATGCTGCTCCCCATCTCTGGAACTCCCTCCCTAGGGAAATTTGCCTGACGCCATCTCTATTTTCCTTTTGGTGCCAGGCAAAGATATATCCTTTTAGGAATTTTTAAAAAACATTTAGCCTGCATGCTATGGCCCTTTTTATTTGCTTTTATAGATTTTTAATTCATTATGCTTTAATTAGTTTTAATGTGTTTTACTCTGTTAATATGTTTAATGCATTGTAAGCTGCCTAGGAAGGCCTTGGCAATTATAGGTGGCCTATAAATACAAACATACATACATACAAATAAATAAATTGAATTGTTTTGCTTAAAAAGGGTGAGTAAGGGGAGATGTGATAGAGGTGTTTAAAATCAAGGAGTGGAGAAAATGGAGAGGGAAGTGTTTCTCACCCTTCTTAATAATACTAGAATTTGGGGGTGGGGGTCATCCCATGAAGCTGATTGGTGGGAGAGTCAGAAGAGATAAAAGGAAGAACTTTTTCACACAGTGCACAGATAAACTATGGAATTCAGTGTGACAGAAAGTAGTGATGTCCTCCAGTTTGGATGACTTTAAAGGGGTTGGATAGATTCATGGAGAAGAATGCTTTCTATGGCTATTCCCCTTGTTAGCTATGTGCTACCTCTGTTATCAGAGGTGGTATGCCTATGTGCATCTGCCTGCTGAGGCACTTGGGCAGGTGGAACTCTTCTGAGGATCCTGCTTGAAGGATCCCGTTGGCAGCTGGTTTGCTACTATGTGAATGGGGTGCTAGACTGGATGGGCAAATGGTCTGATCTGGCATGGCTTTTTTATGTTTTCATGTTCTAAATGTAATAAATAAATACATCTTGCTAAGCAGAAGAAATGTTTGGAAGTCAGACATAATTGTTTCCTGATGCAATTAGCTGCTCTGATTGTTTCACATAAAATGCCCCAAACTTCACTGTACTCAGATTTGAAAAGTGACTTCTATTTGGCTTCTGTGCTGAGTAGTCAAGGTGCTTTTACCATAAAGATGAAACTCCTGGAAGTAAGACACTGCCTTCATCAAAAGGCCTAGTAATTAACATGGGAGACAAATTCAGACTGCTATATTAGGTTGTTTAAACCTCATATATTAGCATGGGGATTGAATACAAGAAATTCTTTGTTGATTGGACTAATGGCCTCTAACTGAGAATACCCTACGAACTTACAGTGAGGCAAAAATAACCTAGTATGTTGTAGTTCTTTGAAACAAGAGATAGGTGAACTAGAATTAGCCCTGCCTGTCCCTTCAACAAACTGAAATATAACCTTCCAAAAGCTTGGTATTTAATACTGGACTAGGTAGACTATACTTCATAGCCAAATCATCTGTAATCTTGAATCTCCTTCAAGTATTAACTCCTGAAGAGAAATGCTCTCTTGGATTGCTATGAGAGAATGTCAGGTCATGTGCATCTATGAGCACTAGTGCTAAACTTTTAAGAGTAAGAATTGTTTCCATGTAGTGCAGAGGCATACAGTAGCAGCTGGAAAGGTTCACTTTTGCCTAAAATGGATATACCATCTATTCACTGGAAAACTAAACAAATCCCCTCTAGTTGCAATTGTAAGCTTGTTTCTTCACTCTTTTAGACCCACTAACCTATACATATCCACTCAAAGGAAGTCCAATTTCCTTTAACAGTACTGAGAAATGCCCAGTTTAGATTTTGAAAAAGAAAAGGCATTTGAGATCATATCCCAAATATATGTTGCCTAGCGGAGTTCACCAAAGAATTCCGGAACAGTCTTTGCTTCATAGACTACAGGCAAAGACTTTGTGTGAATCACGAGAAGCTATAGATAGTTCTGCAAGAAATAGGTACCTCAGAACTTGACTGACCTGATGTGTAACATGGATCATGAACAAGAAGGTACTATTAGAACTGAATATGGAAAATAAACAGAATGATGTCTTTAAGGACAAAAGCAACAGACAAGAGCATATTTTATTTCCCTATTTGTTCAATCCGTATGCAGAACATATCATAAGGAAAACTGAACTGGGATCAGAAGTAGAACAAGTGGAAACTGGTGGAAGATGCATAATTTAAGATATGCAGATGATACAATATTACTGGCAGAAAGCAGTAATGAATTGAAATGACTCCTGATGAAAGAAGAAAATACAAAAGCAGGACTGCAACTGGATATTAAGAAAACAACAGAAGGATTACACAACTGTAAGGTCAATAATAAAGAAATAGATATTGTAAAACCTGTGAAAATTTTGCATACCTTGGCTCAATCATCAAATTAAATGGAGATTGTAGCCAAGAAATAAAAAGAAAACGGAGACATGGAAGAGCAGCAATGAAGGAAAATATCATCAAGTATAAGGATGTTTCACTGGAGACCAAGGCCAGGAACATTCAGACTCTAATATTCCTGATCACTATGCATGTGTGAGAAAACTGGGCAGTGAAAAAAGTTGACAGGAAGAAAACTGATGAGTTGAAACATTGTTCTGGGGGAGACCTTTCCAGATATCCTGGACCAACAAAAAGACAAACAAGTCCTAGATCAAATCAACCCAGGACTTTCCCTGGAAACAAAAATAATGAAATTGAAGCTGTTGTACTTCAAGCAAATGCTAAGGCAAGTCAAAGGCAGAAGGAGAAAACCAAAAATGAGATGGATCAATTCCATAAAGTAAGTCACCACCTTGCAACACAGCAGAGAAGTGCTATCAGGGACAGGACTCTTTGGAGAGCATTTATTCAGAAGGTTGCTATAACTTGGAGAAGACTTGAAGGCATTTGACAGCAATGAAGTATTATGGGATTGCCACCCAATAGTGCAATCTGATATGTCTTACCTGGGAGTAAGTCCCATGGAACATACATAGGGTTATAATGTAAATGTTTTAGAATGCACATTACTTAACGTATCAGTACCTTTACATAAGGCTCAATAAAGCTGTCCAAATTCTGAGAGAATGAATGCTTCCATCTACAAAGAGATGCCATCAATTTTTTTTAGTAGACCAGTCTAACTCTTTCTGGCAAGAACACTACCATGAATTCTTCATAAACTTGTGAAGAGTAAATTATTTAACTTGGAAGCAGGCTTCCTGTCTGCAAACAAAGGCAGAACTGACAGAAGAATGCTTTCTGAATTGCAACCAGACTAGTCCTTTGCCCCTTGTGGTATATTAACATCCTGGTAAGATTCACGGATGCTCTTCGTGTCCTCTCTATCCAGCCACAGAATTAATTATCTCTAGATAGGGTGATGACATCCAACCCTGGAGTCATCATTTGTTCCTCAAATGTTGAAATTCATTCCTTCTGAGAGCTGTGTCCCTGGCAAGTTTCACAGAACTCACCTAATGAACAGGAGGACTACTACAGACGTATGGAGAAAACAAGTAAAATGTATCCATCATCTGAAACACAAACACTCTCTTTCTCTCTCTCCCCCCTCACCCCACCCCACCCCACCCCACCCCCAGCTGCCTTCCTCAACCTGGCCATGCTGACTGGGGATCCTGGGAGTTGTAGCCTAATAAAACATCTGGAAGTTGGACAAAGCTGAACTAAAAACAGGGAAAAAAAACCCTTGTCAAGTCTACCACCCGTACTCCATGACAAATCATGGAAGCTCTTTCCACCTCCTGACCACATATGGCTACTGATATGCACTCTGTCAGCTTCTTTATTTAGATGCTGTCAACAGCTTCCTGTTGTATAGCAATAGACCCTTTCTTCATCTTTCACATCTAAGTATATGAAACCAGATTGTTCACTGTGGTTGCAACAAGGATCTAGGGTGATTAACTTAGAAAGCAATCCTATGGTATCTGGTGAGCATCCCAGGGACCAAAGAATGGCTCACAAAACCTCTCAGAGCTCAGAGACAATGCTTGGACCTCACGAAGGGGAGCTGGAATTTGACCCCAGGTCCCTTACCCTCACAACTGGCACAAGGAGACCCATGCCTTGCAGCCTCTTTTAGCTTGGAAAAGCAACCTCTGGGACAGAGGAAAGGAAGCACTGTGATGAGCAGGGTGGCTGAAAAAATTTGCTAGCAAAAATCACTCATGATGGAGGATGGTGAGGTGGAGATTGCCTCTGCCACTCCTCCTACCCTGCCATCTTCAGCCCAGCAGGGCATGGGAAATTTGAAAGCCTCCAAGTTTGGAGCTTCCAGGCAGCAGGTGTGCAATCAATAGGACTGTGACCTTAACCCTGAGAGAAAGACCAAAAAAAGATACACAATGAATTCACACTGATACAAAAAGACTGATACAGAAGGGAGTGCAAAACAAAACAAGAAAGAACTTCTCTGCTCTCATTATGGCAAAGCTGATATAGTTTTTAAAAATTGCTGCATGATTATTTGCATTCTTGTTTTACAGTGGGCTTGTCTGAGGCCTGTTTCTGATGGAAAGACAGCATGTCAGTGGAAATATTAATAAAAAAGAAACTCATTGGGCATATGTGGACCAGATGCAATCTATGTAAAATAACCCAGAGTGTGACACAGATGAATCCCTGAAGCACTAATGACCCATCATTCATGGGTTATTAGTAACAGGGCCTCTTATCTGAAGACCCATGTGGGTTTCATCCCATCTCTCTACCCCCTGCCTCACATGTCAGCGAAACAGGAAGACTGGCTGGCTGACATTTGTCAAGCATCAGCTTCTCACTTGAGGGCTTTACTTTTCTCTTCCAAAGGATAAATAGCAATTGTATGTTTATGGTTCAGCATCACAGTGAAAGCTTTCATCTTCTGTCTTTCATTAACTAGGAGTGTGTCACTATTTACAGTGTAAAACCTGTTTTTAATATATGTGCTGAAAAACGTAAGATATGAAAACATGGCATCTAGTTTACACTTTGAAGTAAACTATGAAGACAAAAAAGCAAAGAAAAACAAAATCCGGAGAGCCTATAATTAATGTGAAATGGCTGAAATCAGCAAAATTTACTTGCTCCAGATTTGTGCATAGTTTTTCTTTCTAATGAATCCAGCAGCTATTAGAAATTTATTTTTGTGAAATCATTTAAAACACTGCTAATGTTTTGCTGATGCTTCTGTAAAGTTAACATTTGTTCATGATCACTGAGCATTATGGCATTCCCAGATCATGACAGTCATGAAATAGGGCTTTGCACATGATCTTGTTAGATGTCATTACACCCATAACTAGGACAGCCCAAAAATGAAGGCAATTTTCACTAGCACCTTGAAAAATGCTGCCCCTCCCCCACATGCACTTGTGTAACCCCCCCCCCCCCGGCTTCCAATCATGCTACACTGTGCACCAGAGCCTTACACACAGGTAGGTCCTTACTGGGGCAGAGGCCTCACCTCTGCCCTAGGTTTCATACCATCTGGGCAGCTTTGGACCCGGCACTCAGCTGTGCACATGACAAATTTGACCACTGGGAGGCTCATGGGTGGTTGATAATCCACATGGCTGAAAGATGTGCAAAGTTCCATACAGCGTGAAATCTTTTAATCCTTATATTATTTTCTGAAATTCTGAACACTGTCCTACAGCACCAAATTCAGTGCATAGAAGCTTCCGTTCAGACTACTTCTTAAAGGTAATAGATTCCATTATCCGTGAGACTTCTGGCTTTCCCAGATCATTATGATCATGTGACTAGTCTTCTCACACAATCTTTGTAATCATGTCATTAAATCCATGACCATGAGACTGATTTGGAGTAAATAGTACTAAGTGGCATTTGCTGATTTTAATACCTAGCTTAGTAGACTGTTTGTTTGAATGTTTCTATTTTATTTCAGTTGTTTTAATGAATTTTGTACAGCACCCTGCTATTTGATCAGGCAAGATAGTATATAAATATTTCAAGTAATAAAGAAAAATTTACAGTAGTTATACAGGTATCAGTGGAGCCTATTTTCCACAACTGAATTACACAGTAGCTCACAGAAGGCCCCAATCTTCAAGGTCTAACCCAACATCATAATCAGGAGGGGATGTGGAAGAGGCAGGGCTGGCTGAAGACATTTTGCTGTTAGAGGTAAACAAGAGGGTGCCCCCTCCCCATTCCATGCATAGAAGCCAACCAGTCTGGCAGCTGAACCTCCTTTAAGCCAGGAGACAAGATATTGTCCACTAGCATGCCAGAGGGCAGCAGGTTTGCCTAGGAAGCCTGAAAGAGGCTACAGGGCATACATAGCAATGTCTTTCAAGAAACAGCCAGGTGTCAGGCAGAACAGCAGAGGGGATTGTAAATTGGGGCAGTCACCTTACCCCACCAAACAGTAGGCCTCTGAGAAGTAAATTAAATACCAGAGGGACTACATATATAAAGAAATTCCCATAAACCAGCTGTACCATTATGCATCTAGGAATGCTCCTTCTAAAATCCTTTTAACTGCCATAATTGAACTTGTTTTGTCGTAGTGAGAAGAAATTGATTTAAGTCCCATTAACATTTTGTTATGGAGTTTTGCAAATGCACACAAAAATATAGGTTTCCAATAGATTAAAAACAGTATTCAGTGCCAATCCTGTGTGCCCAGTTCTTGAGAAAGGTTATTGTGCTGATAGAGTTTGCTGGAGGGGCTTCAGGATGTGAAAGTGCTGGTTCCAGTGTAATGATTTATTTCCTCCCTGGATGACTAGCATGTCAGAATTAGCCTAAAGGCCTGCACTTAAGCAACTGAATTAAGAAGTTCTACATTATTTCCTGCTACTCTGCCATAAAACCAGTACAGACCTAGATACTTCACTCTAATCTCCTTTTTTTTTTTTTTTTTGCTGCAGTGCCAGTTCTGCAAGAGCATGGTGTAGAAATGGTTCTTGGATAAGTCTTAGGAAGTACATTAATTTTAAATAATCATCATATAACAACGACAGAAATACTTTTATGGGGATATTAATTTCTACTCCTGTAATAATGTGTGTCTATTTTCAGAATTAGGGAAACAGCAGGAGTACAGAGAGCAGTAAATGCTAATTTAACTTTAAAAAGTATAAATATGCATTGGAAACTGTTGTTCATGTTTATCCATTAGAGCAAAGAAGAGATATGTACAAAGTATAATCAATCAATCCATTATATGAAGCACAGGGGAACTTTTATAAAGCTACCATCAATAGTATTGGCTGGTGAAATTGGCTACAATTCTCGCTTCCCTCTCCCTGAAATTGCTAATGGTAGCCAAAACAGTGACAAAAAGAGTAATGTGTTGGGTAGACAAGAGTTTTAATGAAATGAATTGAGAAGACGTTGCCAGCAGACAGCAATGGCTAAATGTAGTCTCTTCTAGATAGGAGACAGCTGTATTCCTAAGTCTGTGACAGACAACCTTACTTAATTTCTAGCCATGCAAAGCTTCTTCTGACTAGAGGAATATACAAAAATGTTTTAGAAGCAACTGTATTACTATCAAGCTTTCATATCATAGATACAACACAAGAAAGATGGATTAGAAAAATACAATGCTGAGCATGTGTGTGTAAAGATTTGGCCATATGTTTTCTAAAATTTATCATAAGTGGCATGACAGCTGCCAACAAGAAATTTCAGAAGATCACAAACAATTTAAATATACTTAAGGGACAATTATCAGCCCTTTTCAGACACCTAATCCAGGTGAAACAAATCCATATAACAGAAGAAAGTGAAGCAGGACTGCAGTGGAAGACCCCCGCCCCGCCCAATTTCCAAAGTCTGTGGAGCAGTTATACAGACTGTAGCTCCTTTCAACAGGGCTGTATCCCCAAGGTAGCAAGGGGACATGGAGTGCCCCCTCAGTAAGGCAGACATGTCCCTTTCTCCTGTTGTCCCCCAAATTAAGTACATGACCACATAAATGCTGCAACTGTGGACTTAGTTACAGCACAGGATCACTGAAGTCTGTATTTGAAAGTTCAGACCCACTTCTTGGGAACTGTAAGCAGTAGCTGCAGCGTAAGGCAAAGCCCCTGAAGGAATCAATACCAGTGAGTGGCTGCTGGGCTCAGGATAAAAGGTCACAGAGTGATATTAGTGGCTTAAGGAGCAGAATGTATACTCACTCGGTGGTACAGGTAAGTATCTGCAGGATCACTCTGGATGCCTATAGGATAATGTAGGTAAGTACTGATATGATCAGGATAACAGTCTATAGCGCAGATAAGTAGCAGTAGGGCTAGGATGAATGACCATAGAGCATAAGATAAGGAGTTGCTGGCTCAGAAAGAATGCCTAGATAATGATGCTAGCCATAGATAAGTAGCTACAGAGTCGGTCTGAGACATTACCACATTTGCTACAGCAGAGAGATTTCTTTTCTTGTCCATTTGTTCCTGTGTGTTACTGACTGCACTGGGAGACTGAATGCACTGGGAGATCCCTGCTGTCTTTCCTAGCATCTACTCCCCTGTTTCAGCTCTTTAATCTTTTGAGCCAGGGAGTATTCCCTAACTACTGCTCCCTTTTGAACATCTGTTCTTTTCCAGATGCTTTTCCTAGCCATTCTTGTGGATTGGGTTCATTAGCTCTACCGACTGCCAGTGCAGTGTAGTAGTAAGTTCTGGACTGAGACTCACTAGGTCTAATCCTCCCTCTGCCATGGAACTCACTGGGTGACTTTGGGCCAGTCACATACTCTAGGCCTAACCTACCTCAGAAGACTGTTGTGTGGATATAATGGTGAGGAAAACCTTGTAGGCCACCTTGAGTTACTCAGATCAGGAAGAAAGGCAGACTATAAACACAATGTAATGTTAATAAGAATACTGCAGAGGAGCTGTATATGGATATGAAAAGAGATTCTGGTTAAAGAGGTAGTTTGGGAGATGAAAAGCCCAGGAAAGAGAAGATAGTGGTAAAAGAGAAGTGAATAGAAAGTCAAGATGTGTCTGAAATGGTGGAAAAGCAGAGTTTTTCTGAAAAGGAGTGGCAAGAAAGAACAGACATAACATACCCAAGGATAAGATAGCAATTCAAGAGAGAAAAATTAGAAGAAACAATACATTCTAAGTTGACTCTGCAAAAAAAGGAACCACCTTAAAAGAAGGGGATTAGTCACTCCTAATTAATCTGGAATTTCAGTCTGGTCCAGTTGCATGAATTAACTATCCTATGGAATGCTAACATAGCTGTTTCTTTTGTTATATTGACCTGTAAACTAAAGGAAGGTTCACCTATTTGTAATTTTACATAACAAAAGTTAGTTGATCAGAAGAATAGTTTCTTTTCTTAACTCTGGAGGAGAAACCACCTGCTTACTCCAGTTCTGTCTTTCTTCTCTTTGGCCTATTTTTCTAGCATTCAGGCTTTTATTCTGCTTCCACTGTCTCCCTCAGAAATCTTGAATCTCATGCCTTGATTTTTTTCCCCTTCATTTTAACCAGACTTTACTGTGGATAGCTATTACTACTGCACAATCAGGAACACCTGGGGAATTGTATGGCAAGGCAAAGCCACATACACATACCACACCCATCCAAAGCTAGGTAATGAGTCTGCAGGAGTTGGCTTCAGTGCTAAATACGAACCAAGATGCTTTTTTCTTAAAACTGAAAGAATCCCATCTTTTACTTTAATGGATGTTTCTTTCCATATGGAAATAAGTTCTAAAATGTAATGACAAAACAACCCCAAAGGAGAAGAAACAAAACAGTCAAGTGTGATATAAATAAATCAGCATATCAATCCAACTTTTTTGTCTTGTTTATCTGGAGCCCTGAATCTTGGTAAGTAAGCACTTGTGTGGCTAGTTATCATTGCAGGGAATGCTGTGCATCACTTGCCTTGTGGTGTTCAGGAAGGTGTGACCTTGGAAATCTGATTGCATTTGAGTCCAACAGACTTTCAATGCATTTCCAACCTGAGGGCCAAAAGTGATCAAGTATCAAAAACTCTGTTGGATTTGCTACACTTCTGTAGGGATGTTATACCTTTTTTGGGTGGGGTAAATATTTCCTATGATGTTATACTGGTTTACAGCTGATTCTTTCAGCTATCTCAAAAACTGAAAGCATGGGCAAGGTTGCGCATTCAAGCAAGAATGGCTTGAATATTTTGTCTCCTGGCTATGAATGATGCCATCTTCTTAACTTAATAGAAACTCACTTGTTCAATAATATAATCCTCCATTCTCTGGCATAAATGTTAAAACGGTTGGTATAATAGCAAATATGGCTGGGGTCTCTAATGTTGTGCCTCTTTTGGCATCCACCAAGTTCCCTGTCACTCCTTTTTAAAAGATTCTTAAGAGATATTTTATATATATATATATATATATATATATATATATATATAAAAATAACTGGGAGATTGGAATGCAAAGTGAAGTCTTGCCCTCAGGCTCCATCTTTATGTTCAGAAAAGTGGTTTGTGTTTTGGAGCGCAGACATCACCTTTGCCTTACACTTAAGTTCTTGGGTGAGCAAGTTCATTTTCTTTTAGTCTCACTTATCTTATGAGAAATTAAATGTTTTGTGACCAGCTATGACACTCCAAATTCACCTATGACAAAAAGGATGGAGACTCTTGGATACGCTAAGTACAGTAAAACATCATACACAGTATTTTATGCACACTAGTAAAAATAACCAGCGTAACCGCTTTTTTGAGAGATGATTTCTTGTTTTAAAAAGGAATGGTCAGATGAAAACACAATAGGAATGCCCACACTGTAAATATCTGGAGCAATTATTATTGTGTCTGATGATTAATCTGCCCCTTCCCCAGTTAATTCTGTTAAATCTTTCTATGTATGGACCAACGTGTTACTACACTGTGGGTTGCTCCAGACGAATGGGCTTGCCAGGCAGGCAGAGACTGCTACTATGCAGAGTAACTTAAATTAGCTATCACCTTGGATCTGTTCATAGGCATCTCCGAAGGTGAAAGCTGGTATCATCTATACAAAAGAACTGCAAAGGAGACACTTCAAAGAAAGTGCAAAAGACCTTTGTCTGTACCCAGATACTCATTCCAGGCAGTACTCCTTGGGGAATATGTTTAATTTAACAGTTTGTTGCCAGGCTTTCTTTGTTGTTTCTTCATAGAATAAAGGACAACCATTGTCTAAATGTTCCTCTTGCACATAGTAGAGATCAATACAAGACAAAGAGGAAGAATTAAATCAATACAAGAATAATAAACAAAACTAACTCTGATTTAATCACATAATACACATGATTCAAACAGCCTCTTAAGTACTTGGCTTGCTTTACCAATTCAAGTTAGGGTTTTGGCTATGCAGAAATGCCTTAAGGCTTTCAGAGCTGTTTACTCTCTATCTAGCAAAGATCCTTCTGTTAATGGGGAATCCTTTCTCTTCTATGATATCTGTACAATTCATAGCATTCATTTTTGTCCTCCATGCTATTTAACATCTACATGAAGCAGAGTCATCAGCAGGAGAAATATGCAATAATTCTGATTCTATTCAGAGACATATATTAGTTAAAGGTTCTATTTTGGTAGAATTTAGTGCATGCAAGTTTCTGAAGAACACAGAACTCTTCATCAGGCAAGATGGAATAGATGTTACTTGTATGTATAGTTGTTCTTAAATAGGTTTTATTACCTCTCATTCTTTTAGGAAAACATACTTGTATCTTGATTTGCTTGAACAAAATAGTTTCCTGCACTAACTGAAGCTAGGCCAGTAAAAACGGAAAACAGCTCTGACTATTTCACCATACCGTGTTTCCTATTCTCTGGGACTAGCACCAAACCAATAGTTATCCAATAGTTTAAACCAGGGGTCTC